>NC_089802.1:63717869-64052036 GCF_029633855.1 Hoplias malabaricus | reverse complement strand
TTCCTCTCTGGCTGAGCCATGGCTGAGAAATGGTATCTGGAGGTGGTGGAGAGACCTCAGAACATTGAAAACCATAAACAGGTTTGAGGATAATGTTCTATTCAGAGTAATTTCTGGCAGACGCAGCCGGGAAACATGGGGGTCTAGGCGGAACTAATGGTGCTGTATTTGAAAATCTCTTTGAAATTCCATTTTAACCTATCACATTCATGCCTGCCTGTTGGCTGGTGACTATTTACATTCCTTCTGAACTATTTTGAGTAGTGATTTTACAGACGTGCCTCTAGTGATCGTTTAGCGTATGTATACATTTTATCACCAACACTGAACTCACTGAAATTCTGTAAAATCTGTGTAAATAATAAGGAAAACACACTGATTCAGAACTCAGCATGCCAAACAACCCTGTGTGCTCACTTTTTTTTAAAAAATCCTAAAGCCTACTAGAAGAGGTTTAAGCAATATCTCCTGGATTCAAATGAGGATATTTATTCACAAAAACACAAGTTTTAGCTCAGCCTACTGAAAGCAGAAATGTGCAAGCCTGCATAATCACTGTTGGGGGACGTTGGAGAGGGGAAAAAAAAGACAAAAAAGTTCTGTAAATTTATCTCTCGCTCATTCAGGACTAATTTTAGGTCCACTAAGGAGTTTCGCATGGTGTTAAAAGCATTATGCAAGTCAAACACAGCCAGGCGCACAGCGGAGGCATAAGTATACAGTGCAGTATCATCAACATAAAAGTATAACTCGCAGGAGAAATACTATCATCAGTATAAAGCTGAATTCATTCCTGCCTAATGTGGAACACTAAGGTATTCCACTTGAAAAGACATCAAGGGAGACATGCTGAGTCCCTTCAGTAATTCAATAACACAATAAGTTACAAGCACTTATCCAATGCATTTTTTTAAATTGTAATAATTTATTTAACCCTTCATTGATCTCAAAGATTTTGTGTAAATTTCTGAGGATGTTTCCTCAACATTTGCTAATTTTCCCATATGTTTGCAAGCTCAAGACCGATCTAATGTGTTAAATGAGCAAATGCATCTGGAGTTTTTAGACAACGGATAGCACTTTTCCACCAACGTGGAACATGCTCTGCACCGTTTCGTGAACTAAATTTGAAATCATTCGGCACATTTCCACCAACATGTTTTATAATAGGAAATAAATCAGGAACACGTTCCTTTGTGTGTGTGGCTGTGTTTGGCGTGACACCATGCACGTTGGCTACGTTTCTCCACTGTTCACAAGCTCAGCAGCACTTGGAACTCGATAACATTTACACCCGTATTATATTTCACTCTGATCTGACTCCACGGTAAACAAAAAATAAACAATGACCCTGTAATGACTCTGACAGTTTATCTCTGGCAACCCCCTCCCCAAACCTGTAGAAAAGCGTTTCCAAGAATCAGGAATGAAACCGGTTTAACAACCAGAGAACTTTTGGTGGAAAAGCACTAGGGGAAAGCTCCAAATGTTGAATAGCATGAACCATACATGGGTGATACTGACTTATTTTTGCTGGTTCGGATTACTTAAAGTGGAATGTCTTCAAATTCAGGAGACTACATTACAGAATGTGCTACAAAACCAAACAACTTGAGTTTCAAATGAGATTCTGTGGTATACAAAAAGTGAATAAAAAGTTACAGACAGGTTATATTTCAGGCATGTACACACAACAGTCGATATTTTTCTTCAAACATACCATTCCACCTTAAAGGTGTATTTCTGAATGTAAAAAATGAGAGAACAGCATTTCTCCACAATCGTAAACAGCACATATATTTACCACAATTTTGCATTATTGCACTTTTTTAGGCCACTGGAACCTACAGTTACTTTTACAGTATACATTTTATACACTAAAGACATCTCACAAGTCACACACTGTGTAACTTGTGTGATGTCTTTCGTTAGGCAGGTGTGTTACAAAATGATAAAATGATGAGAACTGGGAATGGAGTATATAGCTAGCTGCACAGCAGCAGACGATATATAACAGTGCACATGATTTGTTTCTTACAAGAGAAACACCATTTTCAGTATAAGCCTGCATTCATTCTGCGTAATATGGAACCCTGAGGTACTACAACAGCAGATATATTGGTATTTGCTTTCTAACAGCTGTCAGTTTTTAGTTATTAAATAAATAGTTATTAAGAGTAATAAAGGAAACCTTTTCACTCTGAAATTGACTGAAATGGACAAGAAATAGGTATAAAGTTAGGAAGTGGAAAAAAGTGTACACTAGAATATGTTTTTGTCATTGTATTAGCAATTGTAAAAGTGATCAACATGAGATTTCCTAGAACTCTGATAGTTGTTAAACTGTGTTGTTATTTTGGACGTGTGGAACTTCCTACATTTAGATTTTTATAAAAAAATTTTTAAGTCTGTTTATCTCTGTAGGGAAAATCAGTTCCTTCAGAGTAGGAAAGTGTATAGCACAATGTATAGGCACAGTAAAATGATTTGCATGCTCCGTAACGAATATCAAATAAGATTTTCAGAATCCTACTAAGAATATGACTGGTAGGCTCTGCTTGTATTTCCTTCAATCTGGCTCCTTTTCTTTCTTTGATCAATATCAGCTAAATCATCAAGTAACATACTGATAACCGAATGTTGTCCAGTAGTAGACACAAATGATTTAATTGCAACCTATTCAGATTGAATGGAACCACTTATATTAAAGCTTGGTTTTTTTTGTTATTCATAAAAAAGAATTTTAATCATGTTATTATTATGAATATCTCAGTAATAAAGATAAATGCCAGTCAGTCTTAAGACCAATAATTGAATAATCTCTCAGGTTTTTGCATGTTATAAGCCCACACACTTATCCAAATGACTTAAGTTATTTCTGTAATAAAATAATAAAGGGCAAATATTTCAGTTTCACTTAACTTTCATCTAGTCTTTCTGGATATGTGTGGATTTTCCTAACCTTCACACTTATGCCAAATAAATATGCAGATTATTCATTATTTATTTTTGCAAGATCATGACTGAATTATAAGCTTCGTTTTAAGGGGTTTTATCCGGTTACCATGTTGGTCATGTGTTGCACAGTGATGCATTAGAATTTGGCAATGACACCTTAAGTTTATGTAAATCTGCCTGCTACAGTTTACAATTTGACATCTATTGCTTTATTTCCTATCACTATAAGAGGATACACAAGGATTCTTTTATTACTGAATGCACTGTGATGATTTTCATGCATATTTCCAATTTTTGGATTTCTCTATTTACCAAAGGTAAGCAGTGAAATTTATATCAGCTAACTTATAAACGTTAAAAACGTGTTACGTAACTGGACCGAAGCTTATTAAATGGTAGAAACAGCCACGTTATTGTGACCAAAGAAGGACATTTTGTTATAAATGTTACGAGTTTTAATTTCACTTGCTCTTTTTATTCCGGAATCCTGTGGCTCCACTTCTTAGACTGTGGGTTTCCGAAATTAAAAGGGAGAGAGTGAGAGTGAGAGTGAGAGAGAGAGAGAGAGAGAGCTAACTTATACCATCAAAGGCAATTTAATGCTCCACTGCCCTCTAAGTTGTGACACATTTGCCTCTCTAACAAGCGACTCTTGGGTGCTGGAGAACATGACACCCTGTGTGTGTGTGAGCTAGGCGTAAGGGCAGGGTGACAGATTCAACACAAACATGGTCAACACTGTCCATTCACCTGCTGTTGTTATCAAAAAATAAAAAGAGGGGGGAAAAAAACACAAAACAATTTCCAGAATAACTCTCCAGCTTGGTATATGATAAACATTCATGACTTGATACCTCATACTACTTAAAGAGCACATACAGATTGATTGATGTCACAATCATGAACAGCTGTTCAGCCTATAGCAACTTAACCACACCTCTTCAGCTGAAAACCGTTTAGCCCCATTCCTGGAAATATTTAGTGGAAAACACTCAAATGTTGTGCTGCTCCGGGCTATGAGGAAGCCCGTGGATCATTTCAGATTCCAAGTTATTCTTCTCACATCCCTGAGGGCATCAGCCCATATTCGTTATAGTTACACTCGACCCTTGCCAAGTGTTTTTGGATTACTGTGTGGGCTCATCTCTAAAAAACCTACATTTTTTTTCTTATTTTGTGAACTTGCTCTGGATTATTAGTTCTTGCCAATTATATTCTGTCAGAATTTGACAATACCTTACATGGCAAACCCTAGTTTTACTCTACCTCTGGGGAAACTTTGAAAAATGCTCTTAAGTGGCAGGCCATTGTGAGAGGCCCTGTAGAGGGTGGATGCATAATAATGGTATATAATATTGGGGTGATATATTTTGGATTTTATTTTATTGAATGTGCTATGAATAGATAATAGCATTATTACTTATTGGGCTTAGGAGTGTGACAATAAAACATGAGTGAAGTGTCCCTTAAATATCTGTTCATGTATTTGCTTGTACAAGCATAGTAGCTTATAAGACAAAGGTAAACATGACTTATGATTATTCATGATACATAAAACCACACAAACAACAAATAAATAAAATGCAAGAAAAGTGCTTGATACAAACCTTAATGTGTTTGTGTTTAGTTGTTTTCTTGGTTTGGAATGAAAGCTGCGAGACATTACAGGAGTAATATCTCAGAAAGTTTAATGCATAATGTGTTTGCTTCAATGCATACATTGATAAACCTTTTTTGTGCTCTGAGGCAGAAGGCAATTCTTCATGTCGTGTAGAACCACACTGCTTTACTCTCATTTTTATGATACAGCTACGCATATTTTGTCATTTTGACCTTGACCAGTGTGACAATGTTTGCTTTTGAGTTTAAATGTGAGATTTGTCCAGCCTCTTACATTGTTTAAGTCTTTAACCCTATATAGTACTAAAAGTAATTTGTGATGTCTGAGTTATCTTTGCGTCTCTTGGTCAGAACTGAGGTTAAAATAAAAACCCAGTCCTAAAGAAATCACTCCATTTAAGGTCCTGTAAGAGAAAAATATAATGAACAATTTACAGTCAGAGTTTGTGTTCAGTCAAAGAGATAATAAACTGAAATCCCGTGGGTAGCTGCACACTAGACCCCTTATTATGAATGATTTCAGCTACTTTAGGTGCAACAATCGTGGATACTAGGGGTGGGCGATACGGCCCTAAAATTATATCACGATATTTTAGGGTATTTTGGTGATAACGATATTCTTGGCGATATGAAAAAAATACTGAACAATACTTTTATTAATTTCAAGAACACACTATTGAAACAAACCAATGTTATACTATAACATATATATTATATTATAATGTTATATCAATGTATACACAGCAAACATAAACCACTATACAAAAACTAACCTTAAAACTTCACATTAAATAACCAAACAAGCATGGAATAGTTGCTGTGCTGAGTCATTACATAAACAAGTCAGAATATCACGATTATTTAGTTACGATTTAGTACGATTTATATAGTTTTAAAAATTATGACGATATTATAGCGAACGATACAATACGGCACAGCCCTAATTGACACTATGGTTTAGTTGTATACACACTTATCTAATCTAAAGCATGCAATCAAATAGGATGTTGTACATCACTTTAAAGCCTGTGTTCCAATTTCATACTGCCAATTCATCTACCAGCATTGTGATCATTTTAGATTTTGGGGATGAAACAAAAATGTAATAATGAGTGAAAGTATGTGAACATCTGAATTTAACAAAGTAAAGTAATATTAAATGTTTAAATCCTTCACTGTCTGAGATTGATCAGTGGCTTGTCTCAATATTGAATGTGAGAATCCTCAGATTGAGGATAACTATGGCCTTGGACGTTGTCTTGTCTGAGGGATGTTATGATAAACATTAGTTTTTCATCCAAAGGTAAAGACGATATGCTTTTCAGCTGAACACACATGCAGAACACAAGCTAGTTGATAAAGAGCTCACTCATATTTTTTAAATGAATGAACCTATTGATTAACACTTTATGAGTATTATGTTTCACACACATAGGTAGTAATAATTAGATTACCACTTAGAGACTACAATCATGAATAGAAGTAAATAAGAAGGTCAAGAATCTTACACTCTTACAGACTGAATTTAAAGAGAAGTGTTTGATTCATACTCAGAGCCACAGTCAGCTCTGAGATATGAATCAATGTCTAAACCTGAGCATGTTTTGTCTGTCTTTTTGATTGCCTGTTGTAATGTAGCCATTAATAATAAATTGTGGATAAAAAGCTATTAGAGTATAAAGTGGCCCCATGCTCCTTCTGACAGTGGTGTTACTAAATATTCACTTCAGCTGGGCTAGACCCTTTATAATGGTTATTAAAGACAGTTAAATATCGCCTTCCCCAGGTATTCCACTGTGGATGTATGGTGTGCAGATACATAGTAAGCTGAAATTACAGTCATTACACACACACACACACACACAGAGAGAGAGAGAGAGAGAGAGAGAGAAAGAATCTATAATTATGCTCTCTCAGGAAAATCCATGTTCAGTTTTATTATCAAATTTCTCCAGGCCTCAGATACTGATCAAAGCAGAACGAGCTCTCTCTCTCTCTCTCTCTCTCTCTCTCTCTCTCTCTCTCTCTCTCTCTCTCTCTCTCTCTCTCTCTCTTATAGCTCTTTCAATCTCTGTTTTCTTTCTCTTAACATATATGAATTGTTATCTCTCAGACTCTCTCCAGTTTAGTTTTGCTCTATTTCACTTCCTTTCTACCTTTTCTTTCAGATGGCTCTACCTGATTTTCCACCATCTCTCTCTCTCTCTCTCTCTCTCTCTCTCTCTCTCTCTCTCTTTCTTTTCAGGTATAACTGGACTCTATTGTTTGGGTTCCCTGGTGCATCTCCATCATTTGCATTTCCCCCACTTTTTTGGAAATGCAAATGTTCCCCACTCTGGTGCTGCTTGACCCAAATGTTCATGGCCCACCAGAGCTCATCTGCTTAAAGCAAAAACTTTCCTCCCTTCTTCCAGATGCAGTTGATCAGCCGAGACATGTTTTTTGTCTAAGTTTACTTTTTTTTTTTTTACTTCTGCTCTGGAGCTCTGAGGCTACAATGCGTCGGTAATGGAAGTTATAGTACTCTTCCAAATGAGGGAATTCCCTATAATGCGCACTGAGTGTGGACACCTCACCCTGGGTTATGTGCCTGAATGCCATCAAATCCTCACAGAAATGTTTGAGTATTTATTTGAAAAATTCCTGAAAGTGGGACGCTCCTTATAAAGACTTTTGATTTAATATCTTATATTAGAGGTGGGTGATATGGCCCTAAAAAAATATCACAATATTTCAGGGTATTTTGGAGATAACGATATTCTTGGTGATATCATAAAACACTGAAAAATACTTTTATTAATTTCAAGAACACACTATTGAAACAAACAATATTATACTAATATAAATTGTAGTAAATTATATATATATATATATATATATATATATATATATTTACTTACTACAAATGCAACATACATATAAATCTACCTCACAACCAAAGTGCAGAAAATTGTGTGTGCATATAAACAGCAAACGTAAACCATTAAAGAAAAAGTAACCTTAAAACGTCACATTAAAACACGGACAAACACGAAATAGTTGCTGTGCTGAGTCATTACGTAAACATGTCAGAATATCACGATTATCACAATATTGATTGATTGATTGAATGATATATGGCACTGCCCCACGTGGTGTGTGTGTGTGTATGTGTGTGTGTGTGTGTGTGTGTGTGTGTTTGTGTGTTCGCTGAACTCTGCCTAATTCTGCAGTCTAACCCTGAATATAGGTCATGTGAAGATCAGCAGTAGCAACAAATGACGAGTGGAGTGAGAGTATGTTTGCATGCATGTGCATGTGTATTTGTGTTTGTGTGGCATAGGATTTTAAGGTGAATAGTGTGGCCTTTAGGGAGCTGCTGGCAGTTCCTGAGGGAAATTCAGCTTTCAGACGGTACCTGTTCCCTTTAACCCTGTTCAACCCCAACACCATCGTCCTCCCCACCCCCGCCTCTCTCTCTCTCTCTCTCTCTCTCTCTCTCTCTCTCTTTCTGTCTCTCTCACAGTCTGTCTGCTCTTCTATACTCTGTCTCCTCTCTCTTTTTCCTTCTTTGTCTTTTGCTCACTTTCCACACCATTATCTGTGCAATATTGTCCTCACATTAAGCTGATTACAAGTTATCCATCCTGTTAACAACAGCTATAAAAAATTAATAGATGGGCATGGATAGATAGGTTCTGACAAGTAGAAATAATGCTTTGGTATTACTTGATGTAGTATTAAAATCAATAACCAAATTACCTTTCATGTGAGTCCTGTATAGACAGTAAAACCCAACACACACATCTGCGCGCACACACACACACACACACACAATCTATCACTCCATTCGTCTCTCTCTCTCTCTCCCTCTCTCCTCTGTTCTCTGGAGTAATGGCAGTAGCCAGAGGGTTGCTGAGGGGGCTGCAGAGGAAAGAATGGAGAGATTGGAGAGCTTGATGCTCTAGTAGGAGTCTCTCTCTCTCTCTCTCTCTCTCTCTCTTAGACATAGACACACACAAACACACACACACACACACTCACTCGCGCCATCCCTCACTCCATTCCATCTCAGCCTTTCACTCGTTTAATTAGTAAGTCATTCTTCTGAGTGCACTCGTCCACACAGCAACAACTCTGCCGTTGTGATTTGACATATTGTATCCTATGGGCACATATGAATGTCGTCACAAAGGGAGCGTGCGTGCGCATGTGTGTGTTTGTGTGTGCGCGTGCATGCCCTGAAGCAGTCTCAGCTGAAATCAGTTTAATTAAAAGACAAAAGGGGACAGCAGGCCTCTCTCTCTGCTGCACCCACACACACACACACACACACACACATACACACACACACACACACACACACACACTCCTGACATTTCGCCCAACACAGAGTTACCATGGCAATCTTACTGTGTGGTCTGAAGCATGTGTGTGTGTGTGTGTGTGTTACCTGCTTGGTTTGATAACTTGGCTTGACATTCTGATTGACCTATCAGTGATCCGTCCTCATGACTTCTGTCAAAGCTGCTGGTGTGCGGTTCGAAAAGCTTTACAGGTCTCTTTAAAAAGTTGGATCAGCCTCAAGGGAAACTGAAGCATACAGAAACTGAGTCTCTGCATTTAACCCATCTGTAGCAGTGAACACACACACACACAAGATGGTGCTATTCTCAACTTCAGCACATTCCATAGAGATAATAGTAAATGTAACTATGAAGTAAAATAATAAAAATGGCATTTTTGAAACACAAGCCTTTGGAAACCATGACATGAGCAGGACACAGGCAACAGTGAGCAATTTTATTTGCGCGCACACACACACACACACCGAGAGTAACGGGCAGTCAGCCCTAATACCCAGGGAGTGCTTGGGGTTTAGGTGCCTTACTCAAGGGCACTCAAGCCACAACCTAATGCATCCATGGCCTAATGGTTAGAGAAGCGGGATGGGGAGGCTGCCAGTTCGATCCCGATGACTGTCAGGAAAATCCAGGCCTGGGGAAGTGAAGGCATGGTACTGTCTCCTTCCTAAACATCCAAGGCTGAAGTGCCCTTGAGCATGACACTTAAGCCCCAGCTGCTCCCTAGGTGCTGGGGATGACTGCCCACTACTCTGGGCCTGTGTGTGTTCACTGCCTCTAGAGCACTCGTGTGTGTGTGTGTGTGTGTGTGTGTGTGTCTGCCTGTCTGCGTATCTGTCTGTTCATTGCCACGGATGGGTTTAATGCAGAGGGCACATTTCCTTGTACATTGTAGAATGAGAAATAAAAATGCATGTTCATGTTCAGCCATGGATGCTAAAAGAGAAGTATGAGCTGGTCCTTCCTTCCTGCTGATCCTGGGGTTTGATCTCCCGTCACAAGCCTGTTTCTCTAGACCCCTTGACTTCTCTTAGGCCACATGTGCGGAGCAGATACATTGCAGAATGTTGCTAGAAGTGACCACTACATAGTCCATGAGAGAGTGGTATTAATACTGATGTGTCTCCATCAAACTGTTGTCTTTACCAGCTGTTATTGGAAGTCTCACAACAACACTTTAAGCCACTGAATGGTGAAACAATAAAATTATCTTGTTGCAATGACACTTGTCATGGAGTTGGATATATTTTAGGCAGCAAGTGGACAGTATGCTCTTTGAACTGGTGGGAGAGAGAAAATGGGCAAGTGTAAGTATCTAAGTGATTTGATATGTGGCAAATTGTGATGGTCATAATGTTTTGGTCATAACATCTCCAAAACAGCCGTTCTTGTGGTGTGTTCATAATGTGCGGTTGTGGTGAACTGGTAAAGGCCTATGAATTGATGAATTCTTGATCCTACAGAAGAGCTACTGTAGCATAAACTGCCAGGAATGTTATTTCTGCTCTTTGTAGAAAGTTGTCAGAACACAAAGTGAAATAAAGGTGTTATAATGGGTTCTTTGAGCAAAGCCATAGAAGAACCACTTTTGATTCCACAAAGAACCTTATTTGTTTAAGAGATGTGTGAGTTTGAAGAACTTTTAATGGTTTAAAAATCCACTACTTGGTTATAAGGTTCGTTACCCACACATTAGCAGACAAGTTTCTTTATGGAACCAAAAGTGTTTTTTTATGGCATCGCACTCAGAACCCCTTGTTGTCCTTATTGCCATTTCAACAGTTGTCCATCCTTGGACCACTTTTTTGTAGGTACATACTACTACAATCTGGAACACTACATAAGTACAGTTTTGGAGCTCTGACCAAAACATGACCATTAAAATTTGGCTTGACAAATTTGTCACAGTCACTCAGATTTTTCCTGCTTCAAACACCTCACTTTCACATGCTGCCAAATATATCTCACCAACCCTTGACGGGTCCCTTAGGAACAAGATAAACCTGTATACTTGAGCTGTCTTGTGACTGATTGGTGTACCTTATATAGCCTTCCCTTTTATAAGAGATGCACATATGGTGTTTACAATTATCTGTGTGTATTAGGTTTATACACCATTTTGATACATAATAGGCACCAACTGTGTGAGTGTGAGTGTCATTGTGTACATTTATTATCTTAGGAAGTGTTTGGTAAAGATTATGATTAAATTAAGAATCCCACTTGGGTCAGATTGTTTTTACAGATCTTATGGGATGCATTACAGCTTGAACAATTCTACAGTGAATGTTTGGGCATTTGTTCCACAGCAGATAATCACTTTAATTTCCAGAATGAGCACATATCTTCTGACAGCAAGCTTTAAAGGAATACAATGTAACCCCCCCCAACTCCCCCCCCCCACCCACCCAACCTGTTGCTGAGTGTACTTCAGTACTGTTGTCACATTAGATCTCACACAAACACATCTCTCTCTCTCTCTCTCTCTCTCTCTCTCTCTCTCTCTCTCATACACTCTCAATTCAACCATACAGCAGCTGACATCAAAGCACATTATACCAGAATCTATGTTTAATGCTGAAATGTTCATTTAACCCGATAAAGTTAGCAAGCGCTACCACTGGCCCTCATTCATCAGTAACTCTCAAAAACCTCTCTCAAACACAAAGCTTGGGTTGTACTGCCACCAAGTCTATCTTTGACTATTACAACCACACAGAAACTACAGAAAACACTACAAAGTGAGCTAATCAGGCTGAAGTTAGCAGCCACAAACCCTGGTTCACTGCTCTGTAACTCTCAAAAAGAAAAAAATGATTATAACACTTTCGTCAACAAAACTTATCGCTAACTAACACAGCAACAAAGTGCAACATGTTCAACAAGAAGAAAGCGTCTGTCTTGTGTAACGCCTGTCTCAGTTCCCTGCACCGGGCAAAGTCAGACCAATATTAATTCTTGTTCCATGCTTTGTCTCTCTCTCTATCTCTCCTCTGCAATAATGTAGGTACCAGGAGCTAGATTCTTCTTATAGCAAGCTGAACGCCCTTGAGATATGTGCTGTAAAGCTTTATGCAGTTCTTACCAGAGTTCTATGCCCCATGATTCTAAAATTGCATAGCCAAGTTTTAAAGGTAGCAGCCCCACAGGGCAGTGAGAGACGTGGTATTCGCCATATTACACATTGATGAAGCATCACGGTGATTTTGAAGCTGTGATTTTATGGTAAAACTACTACATCGTGTTTCTTTAAAAGGGTCTGTTCATTTTCTAAATGTGTATTTTAATAAATATCTTATATCAGAAGAAGCATTGGGCGAGGAAATGTTCAGAAATAATACAGCGTTTGTTCAGTTGTAATGAGTTTTCAAAGCTAAACCTTGTCCGAACAGGCAGCAGTAGCTATAAAAGACAATTGTGGGTAGTGTTTGAATGAGAGGAATCTGTTCCTGCATCAGCTGTAATAAACTGCTTATACTTTTAACACATTATTAGAGAGGACTGCACTCAGCCGTACATATAAACCCCCTTGGTAAAGTGCATGTTTGTGTATGAGGGGGTGATGGGGCCTTCAGATGAGCAGAGTCTTGATTTAGAAAAGTATAACAACTCTCTTGCTGCTTCAGCCGTAAAAACCTCCAAAGGTTGAAAACAATAGAGCAGGAGTATGTGCTGTGTGTGTGTTTGTGTGGGTGCAGGCTTGCAAATGAAAAATTTACTGTACTGTGTGGGTGAAGCCTACCTTTAGTTTTTTTTTTTTTTTTTTTTTTTTTTTGCTTTACGGTAAAATACTGCTTCTGAAACAGACACACAACACGCTGAGCAGTTCAGAGGTGTTTCTGGGTTTTTTTCTTCGCCCCCTCCCTTCTAAGACAGTAAAGAAGCCCAGTAGACCGTGATCTATTTGTGTAATTACTCATTGTCATTGATGTAAATCAGACTAGAAGGATCAGAATAATGCACTGATTCTAGTGACACTTCAGAAAGGCAGATACATTGACAACATGCTGAAAGGTTTCTCTTTAAGATTTCTATTTTTTTTTTTTTGGCCTGTAATTCTGTAGGTTTATTGATTGATTGGTTGATTGATTGGTAAATTGCTTGACTTATTGGAAAAACAGCTGGCAATCATGTTCGCTTCATCCCTTAAATAGGAGTTTTCTAATTAATTTTTCTAGGCAACATTATTTTTCAGATAGAATTATGTGATATTGTTGGCTTACATTCATTCATTGTCTGTAATCGTTTATCCAGATCAAGGTCATGGCGGGTCCAGAGCCTACCCGGAATCACTGGACGCAAGGCAGTAACACACCCTGGAGGGCGCGCCAGTCCTTCACAGTGTGACACACACCCACACATTCACTCACACCTATGGACACTTTTGAGTCGCCAGTCCACCTACCAACATGTGTTTTTTGGGCCGTGGGAGGAAACCGGAGCACCCACAGAGCACTCACTCTCTTGTTTGTTTGTTTTTTGGGTGGAATTCAAGAGTGATTGGTGATAATATTAATGAGTCATGTCCCACAGAAAAGTAAAGCCTGAAGAGAAAGTGAGCGAGTCCGAGGCAGCTGAGGGTGTGAGTGAGGAAAGATGACAAAAAGAGAGAAAGTGAGGGGGAAGAGAGAAAGCCTGTGAACAAGAAAGTGAGAATGAGCAAAAGAAATATTGAGAGCAAGAGAGAAAATACACAAGGAAAGAGAATGAGTTATAGGAAAGGGATTAGGAGAGAGAGAAAGGGAAGGTCAGAGGAGAGATAGAGTGACAGAGAGAGAGAGAGAAACAGACAGACATAGGAGGGGAAAGAGTGAGAGATGGGGGAAAAGAGAATTTCTTGCTGAAACCAGGCTGTTATTGTCACTAATGGCGAGACAGAATGAGAAAGCAGACATTCTTTTTTGGAGGTTCTTCTCCGGCAGAATTAAAGCCATCTTACTGCCACGGTTTCTTTCATCCATGTCTGGGGAGTGATGAGTGAGTGGGGCGAGTTTAATCATGTTTAATGGTGGAGGGGCATTAGAGTCCACTTACAGAGACATCAATAGCGGAAGCCTGTTCATCAGGTGGGTGTTTGTTGACCTGGGCCACTGGGGAGATGTGTGTTGTGGTTTTTAGTGACTGTGCTGCATCACGCCAATCTAACCTTCACCCTCCACAGCCCACACAGCGTAAAACTCTCTGTCTCCCAGAGAAACCAGAATCCTATCCGACCCGATAGCTGATGCAAGTTGGTGCCTGCTTCCTCTAATTTAGCTGTAAACTCGAGGCCGAGGACGCCACCTGCGGCTCCTCCGGTCCGAGGCCAAATTGGTTTCAGAGGGAACGGGTTTCACGCAGCTCCGCGGGTCTCACTTTATATTATTTTTCTTGCATTCCAAATGATTGATAGTGCAAATGTTATAAATAAATCAGCAATATCCGCTGCATATTGGCTCAAATTGTGCCACCTACTTCCTCTGATCAGATAGACCTGTATCCAACTTCATTTTAAAGTCACAATTATGATGGTTTTTTGATAAATTGCTTTCTACCTGGTTTTCAAAATTGTCCTGTTGTGTCCTATTTTCGACATGCAAGAATTATTTAAGGTAACCAAGTTTTTCAAAGCAAGTCTTTTCAAACCATAGAAATAACAACATTTCCAGCATCCTCCATTCAACAAATAAAGATAAAGATAGTTAGATAAAGATGCTGTGTGATAGTTTACAAAAATGTCATGTTACCAACTTGCTAAACCTGTTTTTGAATGTATTTATGATAAAGTGCTTTCTAAATGGATGAACATTTTCATATAATGTTTTTATTATCACAGCCTTTTCATTTTGACACACGGATGGATGGACGACACTCATACACACACACATTCACACACACACACACACACCTATGGACACTTTTGAGTCACCAATCTACCTAGCAACCTGTGTTTTTGGACCGTGAGAGGAAACCAGAGCACCTGGAGGAACCCTTGTGCGTACCACCACAGTAAATGTTTTGTATGCCATATTTCACATTCCAGTTTGATGACCAAATTCCCTCTTTTCCCCGGAGAAGTACTTATTTTTGGACCTAAAAAAAAAGTTAGACAAGGATTTCTAAATCGTCCAAAATGTTTGGGAATTTGCTGTCTGCAGGCTTCCCCTGTCCCCTGTTTCTATGGAATCAGATTTGTGACAAAAAGAATCGCACAAAAAAAAATCATCTCCAACATATAGCTCATAACTTGCAAACAAAATATTCAGTTCTGACGTTTGTGCTCCATGACTTTTGCGCGTGAGCTTTGAGTTCTGCGCGTGCTCTCTGAGTTCTGTGCGTGAGCTCTCTCAGTTTTTTGCGCCCGATCCCTGAGTTTTGAGAGCATTTTTGGCACAAACCTCTCGCGTGGGTGGGTTTTCTCAGGGGTGCCTTCCCATTGGCTAATGAATTTTTAAGTGACAACTCAGTGTCCAAGGTATTTTGGACTGCGCATGTGTACTCCACGGTGCAGCTCAGCAGTGGAGAGACACCGTGGGGATTTTACATAAACACGAATACTCTGTGTTTTAAAATTCTCTACTGTTTTAAAATGCTGAAAGTCCGACGATATCAGTGTAGATATTGAGGTAGTTTCGTCTAAAAAAAAATGTACTGTGAAAACAAACCTGTTTGTCTCTCATCGATACTGATCTGAGGTCAATGCACAGTGATGTCTGTGTTTACTCAGGATATAACTTAATAAATGAGCATTTATTTCTATTTATTTGTAAGTGCTTGAGCTGCTGTTCAGAGTCCCGGCTATTATGATTTAAATGCTCAAATTTTATTTTGATGATCAGAGTTAAATTTCATATGTGCATTTTGTGTTACATGAGGTGGGAGAAAAGAGAAACAGGACAATAAGGAGTGTGAGAGATGTTCCTGTTCCTTTAATAAATGCAAATTTAATAAAGTTGTATTTAGCTTCTGCAAAGTCCATTGTCATTTTTTAAATTTGTGAGGATTTGTGAATGATTCATTTAAAAAATAATGAATCATTATCAGCAATCAGCAATAATTATAATAATAAATATTCATATTAATAAACAAGAACAGGTGAAGTGACAAAAAATGTAAAATGTAAAAAAGGGCTGTATATTTAAATATTAGGAATGGAGAAATTCTATGAGAGCTATTCAGCAACGTTCACATGCGTGACATTCGGCTCACGCGGAGTCCCAAATAACACACGCTTGCTGCAGTTGAGTCGTGAACAACATCAGTGCACTGAGTTGTCACTCAAAAACTCATTAGCCTATGGGAAGGCACCCCTGAGAAAACCCGCCCCCGCAAGAGGTTCGTGCCAAAAATGCTCGCAAAACTCAGGGATCAGACGCACATAACTCGGAGTGCTCGCGCAGAGAACTGAGAGAGCACAGGCAGAACTCTAAGCACTTGCGCACAAAACTGAGAGGGCACGTGCAGAACTCAGAGCTCACGCGCAAAAGTCATGGAGCACAAATGTCAGAGCTGGATATTTTGTTTGCAAGTTATACGTTTTATGTTGGAGATTTTTATGTTTTTATGTGCGATTCTTTTTGGCACAAATCTGATTCCATACATTTCTTGTCATAAGCCCTAAATCCTTCATTAAAATGTTCCCTTTGATGACGTTGTTGAAAGGTGAGCACTAGGCGCGAAGGTTGTAGTGTTCAAGTGGTCAGATAGTTAGTTTAGAGCTGAATTGGGGCACACTCACGCCGCTTCAGCATTGTAGGTCCACCATCCACTGCTGTGAGCAGCTCAGTGTTTTACTGGAGCCTCGAGCAGAAATGTGTTGAACGTTGTTGAGGTAATATTTATCATAATCTCTTCTTTATGTTTGGAGAATGTTTCTGTGAGACAGCCTTTTGTTTTCTACTATATATTTAACAAAAAATAAAAGTCTTGTCTGTCCCTATAACGACACGAATACACGGACACATCTCACTATTACTGACTTTCTGACGAGTAAATTACATTAACACAGATTTTGTTTAACTTCACACGAAAAGGGACAATCTCTCCGGACCATTTAAAGACAGAACACCAGAGCGAGGTGTTACTCAAAATAAATGAGGCTGTGAATTAGCTGCAGCACGGTTTTATCAGTCGGACCCTTATCGAAATGTAAGTCGGTGATTAATAAAATTAGTTCCCAGCGATTCCCTGTTCCTTTATCAAGTGTAGATTACTTGGTTGATAAAATGTTAAGGTGCTTGGTTTTAGAAATATACATTAAACTTACACTAAAATGTTATTTTGTTGCTTTCTGGTAAACAAGTTGTTTTACTGTCACCTCAACACGGTGCTTCAGTTTTGTAGCTTTGTATGAACAGAAAATAACAGGCTTTCCATGATCATACACACACTGTCAGCAACTGACATTGATATGAAGCACCAGAGCTTCTCCAGACCTTCCAATGACAAGGGTATGTATTTTGGGCTTTCCTGTTTTTGAAATCCCAGAAACACCTAATGGCTTTTTTTTTAACAATGTACAGCTTTTCTGCATTGTACTTCTGTATTAAAGTGTAAATAAATCTGAGATACTGCAGAAATGAAGTTGAATTATCCAGAGACTGAATTAGCACTGTGAGTTAGAGGTGGTTGCTGAAGTGGGCTGTACCTCGCTGTGCTTGGTGAATTACTCGGCCAAATCGATAATTACCTCTGCGGACTGCCGAGCAACCTCTCTAAAAAAGTTTGCTTTCATTTGATTTCGCTGACATGACTTCATAGCACTTTGCTCTTTGATTTGAAAGGCATGGAAAAAGAAGGGGAAAAGGAGTTGGAACCCCCGCGGTGATATGATTAAAGTTAGACATTTTCCTAGTAAGCACCGTGCTGTTTCGGGGCGAATGGCTGCTAATGCATTTCAAATGATCACCTTCAACTTACAGCTCTCACATACTTACACCCCCTCCCCCCGACACACACTCCTCTTTCTTTCCAGATGATGGTCAGCACTCTTTTTCCTTTCCTAAAGCCAAACGGCCTTTAATAAACCCTGTTATTTTTGCTTTAGCTTCAGCATTACGGGACACAGGTGTGAATAGGCAGTGCTAAATGAAACTGCAAAAAACTCTATGCAAAAATTTAATTTCCAAGGCACAGTTTAATTTCACCTGGGGAACTGCTACTAGTTGAGCATTTACAGATGATTGCCTTGATTTTTTTGTTTTTTATCCAGTATGTATCTGCAAATATTCAGAGATTTTACAAGGCTCAGAGCTCCTTATTCTTGTTCAAATTTAACAAATTATAATCTAAGGTAGAGTATATGTAATTAAGTACTAACTAAATAATAACAATGTAATGTCACAATAATTACCACTTAATGCAGTACCAGAAACCTAGCGACAACTCTTGAGTTGAATATCATTGTCTTAAAAATGGGCTGTTTTTTTTATATATATATATATAAAAAAAAAGGTGTTTCCAAATGGAAGGGCCACTCTTTTGAATACTTTGCTTTGAATATTTCAAATGACATATTTCTCAATTGAAGGATGTCAAATCTTGTTTCATGCACATTATTAATATCCTAACCAATGTAAAAACATGTGGGTGCTTATTTTTATTAAACACAATGACCTTGCAGGTCCAAATTGTAGATGTAAAGTCAGATGAAAAGAGATTTTTAGTACATAAATATGAGGCCATCCCATCATTAGTCTAACTTCATTAAACTGTGAAAATATTACAGGATCTTGTAGTCAGCTCCAACTCAGCAAAACAAACTCTTAGCAGGAATTTCTAGCAGCACGGCTGCTCTTTTCGTTTGGTCTTCACACTTATACATAATGCATTATGTATGTTATACATTCTGCTGTACAGACCCACTGCAGTCTATTTTCTGTAGTTGGGTGTTCTTATAGATCCACTTTTTTGTTCCTCTGCTTTGCCAACAAGGTAGTGGGGCTGTGTGCATGTTCACCTTGGTCATAGTAAAATGGATCAGTGTATGTGACTTTATTATTGAGTACATTTCAAAAGGGTGTTCACAGCATTATGGAAGTGCTTCATCCTTACCTGTCCGGCCTTCTTCTTCTGGCCTGCTCACCATTCCATCTGCAGACCTCCACAGTTTTCTCCATACTTGTTCCACTTGTTTCCATACAACATACATTATCTATTAGGTATATTTGACCTCAAAATAAAAAGGTTAGTTAAAGGGTTTAGTCATTTTCTTATGTTCTTTGTTTGGTTGATCTCATGCATCAGTATATTCAACTAATATGAGCTACGTTTGACCTCGGTTTTAAAGAATTTTCTTCATTAAACACTTTCCATGAATTTTAAAGGTTTATTAAATATTCTGGCAGTCTCTCTCTCGCTCTCTCACTCACACACACACACACACACACACACACACACACACCGCACATCCTCTCATGGGGCTACATGTGTAGTGATGCTGGTGTCGACCTTGAGGGAGATCCATCATCCAGACTGGTGGATTCTCCAGAGAGAGAGCATGTTCTGAGCTCAGCTCGTTAAATGCATCACACACACAGACACACACACACACACACACACACACACACGCACACACATCCAGCACTTAGCACATCAAGCTGTCATCAAGACCTTTATACATCAAGTGTCCCTCTGTCTCTCTATTTTTTTTTTTCATTTCCCTCCCTCTGTCTTTCACTTACTTCACCTCCCCACACAACATTATCTCCCTGTACAACATCACGGTCAGTCAGATTGATATAGGTTTTAGATTAAAGTAACCTCATGGAACTGGCATGTAACTCACACACACTCACATCGCATGCATACCATTCTCTTCCTCTTAGGAACTGTACCACAAGGGGGTGCTAATTTTCAAATACTCACTGCTCCACAAGAGGTGCCGTTCAGTGCTTTGCATCAAAGACATTTTGTGCCCTTGTGAAATGATCCGCATGTAGGTTACATATGCTTCTCACTACACACAATGCACTCAATCATGTCTCCAAGCCAATGAATTCTAAAAACACTTCTTTAATCTCAAATATTTATGTGAATTATGAAACGTATTTGAACTTATTATTGCTTTCACATGGGGACAGTTTTATTGCAAATTCTCAAACTTAATCATAAATGTTCAGCATGCTTCTTTTCCAGTAACTCTGTTATACAGAGTTTGCAGAAGCTACACTCTGCATCTCTTCTTGGGTGTAGGTGATCCTAAAGAGCTACGTGCAGAGTGGACAAGGCTGTACCGCTGCAGACAGAATGGACGGGGTTAAACAGCTGAAGAATTAGTAGGTGGGACTAAACAACTGCACACAGAATGGGTGGGACGAAAACGCTGCAGGCCAAATTGTGCACTTGTGAAATGTAGCACTACTGCCTCAATATGGTGTTTTAACCGTACTGTTCAGCCCTAGTACATTACATCCCTAGCAGAGATAATTTGAAACGTTCAGTGCCTGCTGTCATTATATTAATAACTGGATAAGGCTGAAGGCTGGAGTTCAAATGGTTATGTACATGTTTAGTTTTTTACTCAGGGCAGTGTTGTAGTGTCATTGTGTTCCAATACCCAGCCGGATTTCTCAGTGTTCATAATAATAGATGCTGATGTAATCCTGGCTGCTCTGTGGATTTGTTGTTTGTTTGGATCATGTGGGGATGGACTCCAGCAGGCCCTGAGTGACACACACACACAAACAGTGCATTTTCCACTCAGACTGAAGTACATATTGTCCTTCAACAAACAGTAGGATAGGAGTCTACACACACTGCTCTAGGGCCTCATCAGTATCAATGAAAGTGTTTCATTAACTTGAAAACTTTTGCAGGATGTCCAAGAGAGGACAATTGACCTTGGACTCTGGGAGGGTAGGATGGGTCACCATTTTCCCCACATCACAAAAGCACTGTTAGCTGACATGGCAGATCTGGGCAGTTAGTGTTATACTCCAGTGCATGGAGTTTTCCAGTTGTACTGCATTAGCCGCTGTTTGAAAAAGCAGCAGTGCCTGGCTTCACATGTCTCTGGGGAAGCATGTGCTCACCCTGACCCTCTCAGGTTGGTGGCATTGTATGATGGGGGAGACTTAAGCCCTTTTCACATATGAACTCCCAGAGAACCTGTAAAGAGACTCTACAGTATCAGGTCCAGAGATGTCCAGGAGTGGTCTTTTCACCCGGGGTCTTGGACCAGGGAATGTACTGTGTGCTGTGAACATTGGGCAGTGCCCGTGCAGACTCATGCTAATTCTCCATGACATTAGGGGCTGTGTAGAATTTTTACTAAGGTGCTAGGAACATAAAGTCAGAGACAAATTGCCAGTGTTCATAATCACTCTTCCAGGTAAACTCCCAAACATCACAGTGCATCTGTGAAAGGGTAGTTGTATATAGTTGTAAACGCTTTTGTTTATTCTTGTCAAGACACTGGTTCTGTTTTCTGCTTCTTATGACTCAAATTAACTCAAACAATCAGTTGTATAGAGACATTAGCTGGGGGGTAATCAGTTTTTGTTTCCTTGTTCTGACAGCTACGCATCCTTTCAGACCCACATCTGAAGGATAAACAGAAACAGTGGAGTTTTACAGGTCTGAAGCAAGAGTGGAACATGACTTTTCCCTGAAAGCTTTATGTCCTGTTTAACTGATGGTGATAGTGTTGGTTGTAGAACTCAAATTTAGTTAAATTAAAACCTTTGCTATCTATCTTTCCATCGCTCTTTCTTTATCTAAATCATTGCACTCACTGTCACTACACTTACATTGGATTCTATTGCAAAAACTACATTGTTTTGTAACCAACACGTGTATTCTATTATAAAACAATGGAGCTTTGTTACTGATGCTGAACAATGCTCATAGCTGTAAAACAGAACAGCCTTCAAGGCTTTCAGTATTATAACACAAACGGTATTTGTTTTGACTTTCTGAGTTGATACCAGCTTTATTGTGTCATCACACACACGGTACAACATTCTGCTCATTACATTTAAAATGTTTTATAACGTCTCAGTGCCCTGAACTTCTCATTCCTTTGACATGTTTGCATTTATGTTTCACCTTGTAAGAAAACCTTGTATGCTTACAGGAGGAGGAAAATGTTCTTCACAGAACTTTCATACATTGCTTTTCAATTTTTCTGTAGATCTAGTCTTTACAACTTTGTCACACATTGTAAATGGCAGCTGGAGTTTTTAAATGGTTTTACTAAGTATAAAAATAAAGAGTTAAATGATTTTCTTATGCAATGCAATGTCTTATTCCCTTCTCAATGTATGCACTCTTCATTTATCTTAAATTTGATTCATTTTTCTATAGTGAATTACAGGTAGTTAGAGAAGCCAAACTTCTCTTGTGTTTGTCTTTGTGTTTTGCTCTTGATCTCTTCTGAAATGAGCATGAGAACACTTTACAGAATAGGGGCCTGGTATCCCAAAAACATCTTAGTGTTAAGGACATCCTAACAGCAAGAGAGCTTTCAGTGTGATGCTCACTCTACCACGTAAGAATGGTCTTTGTTTTAAGATGCTTTTGGGAAACCCAGCCCTGATTCTTAGGGTGTGTTCAGATTTGTCAAATTTGGTTCGATTAAAATGGACCCTGCTTTGATTGCTCTGTTAGTGCAGTTCATTAGAGGAAGTGTGAACATTCACTTTCAAACTCTGGTGCACACATCAACCCAGCTCTGTTTCTACGGGCTTGCAAAATAAAACTCATACATGTGTCACATGCCACTTTTTACTAACTTCTGTTGGATTATAAATGTATTGCCAAACCACGACTGAAATGTACGAATGTTTTTTTTTCTTTTATGGTCCAGAACAATGGAATGGAAACACCTATAATCTGGACACACTCTGGACTTAATTAACAGTCTGTGATCATTGATGACTATTGTTTTCAGTGCTGTTGTTGTTTTAGTTTTTGTTGTTGTTGGGAAACTATATACCTATAAGACAATAATTTGGCTTATTGTTTACTTTCTTTATCTGTATGTATACCTGTGACTGGCCCTGATATTCTCAGAATGTAGCAAAACCAGCCAGTACAGGAGAGAGAAAGAGAGAAAGGTGTGAGGGGGGAGAGAGAGAGAGAGAGAGAGAGAGAGAGAGAGAGATGATGCAAATGGTAAACAATCTTGGATCTTGGTGTCAGATGCAGGACAAAATGCAGGGGTGCTGTTGCAGCGTATACATACTAATCTCTCAGTTTACCAGGCAGCTTTACTGCTGTCAACAACAAAATTGTAATGTAGTGTTTTTTGTTTATGTCTAACAAAACCACAGTAACAGTGATAACTATGACAGTTATATAGAAGGAATCAATGAAGAGCAACTATTACCACCTTGAACACATAGATAGACACACACACACAGACACACACGCTATTCTGCCGATGTCCTTTGAGCCGGTGTTGTGGATGCGAAAGTGAGCTAATTGGTGCTGATGTGTGTGATGTGTTCAGACTGACTGGAGGTCAGCAGTAGGAGCTGAACTACATTGCCAAACATAAACACACAACACAGACAAAATAAGCTGGGGCATGTTGTCACATTGTGTATACAGTATTTACAAAGTATTTTTGAGTCATTAATGACAAGAAAATAGTCTTTACATGTTAAGTACCGACACATCATAGGCCTAACTGCACAGGACAAGTCGAGCAAACAAACGAGATTCAAGTCAGACATTGGCCAGGCTGCAAGCGCTGGAGGGAGACTGAGGATCTGTGAGATGGTGGAAGGTTACAGCAGGGTGTGCTGATACATAATATGTTTATGTATATAATTGTTTCATTCCGCAAATGTGGTAAATTATCCTGCAGTTATATAGCCATAAATATGTCTAATGCTATAAAACTAGTTGGCTCATGACCTGATGAATGTTATAGTCTCAGTGTCACAACATTGGGCATGTTTAATGTGAATTTGCTGTATATCAAAGTGCAAACTGAAGCAAGTACTATTTAAATTATGGACTTATGTGCAAGTGCCTGTTACCATGTACTGAAGCTGACACACCAAATTCAAATTTGCAATAATTTTCTGATGTGAATTGTTCGTATAGCATAGAGAGTGATACCACAGCTATCTGTATCTCAGGGGTTTGAGTCCCAGCCCAGCTGAGCCCATCACACAATACCTTGGGTAAGAATCTGTTACATTCCCCTGCCATACAACATGAGCACATCTACCAAATGCTGTAAAAGTGTATATAAATGTATATATACATAGCTACAGCTTAGAGAACAAATACAAAAAAACTTAGAATTTGCTGCTCATAGTGTGGCAAAGTTGTTTTCAGCATAAAGTTAAATGTGGTACATGTGCCACTTGCCATGAGTTCACGCTGAATGTAAAATCTAGGTCTGTGAACATGTTAACAAACAACTTTATATATATTTACAAATAGCAGCATCATTTCAAGAGTTTAAACCCTGACTTTGCAGCTGGCTCCACCTTCTCCTTTCCTCTTTGGACAAGTCAGTGGGATGAAAATAATACACTGAAATTCTATTTTATTTGCTAGCAACATTATTTTCTCCAATTTTCTCAGGTACAAGCATGGCATACAGGGTTAACAATCATTTTTTGATGCAGTTTTAAGTAAAGTATGATGATTTATGCATGCATTGAACACAATGCTGTATAATTTGCAAATAAGCTTCCACTATGTATCAACATTAGCCTCGTAGCACTAGTGTTGAACTAAAGATATGAACTTCAGAATCAGAACCCATGTCTTGGGTGATCAAGTAGGAAATTTGAGTAAATTATACTTTCTTTGGCTTGAATTGCTCTCATGGTAGCTCAGAAGTTATTCAACGAGTGGTTGGCTGATTTTACTTTCAGAGTGAAGGTGCTATACGAATGAGGAAGTGTCAAACTCAATAAACCCGTGATGATGTGATATTTCCTCACTCTCGCTCGCCCTTGCGCTCTCGCGCATTTTCTCTCGCGTGCCATAGCCATGGTTATCATCCAAAACTCCAGCAGCACGGCTCTGGACTCATTCATATTCAGCAGCAGCACAGGCGGGAAGCGAGTGGCTCAGAATAAAAGGATGGATGGCCAAAGCTAAAATACAGAACAACACTGTATTTTACACAACAAAAGCCTTGTATTTTTCCTTTGACGAGGACGATAGAGTTGACTTTATGTAGGTCACTGCGCTGGTGAATGGTGCGTATTCATGAAGGAATAAATCATTCAGGACGCATACTTGTAAACACGATATATAGATGTGGGGGGAAAAATGTAAAGAAGCACTAGGGAGCATTTCCCTTTAAAGCGAACTCCCTCTCTACATGCCTACTCTAATAGAGGTTGAAAGTTGTACACTGTTTTGAGCTCCTGATTGGATTCACCTTGGATGCCTTGACCTTTACGTCAGCACAGTAGTGGAGCGAGAAAAAGTAATTTTATAACTTTCAATTCAAATCCAACCCGAGATGTAACCTTTGATGGCCACATGGCTATACGTGTTCCACGAAATGAAGCGAGAATCATTTTTCACCCTTTTCTCAGATATGATAATCTTCCCTCTAAAGCTCTTTTGGACTGTAAAAGCAAGACAGCTTTAGTCATGCCGTCTTTAACGTCTGAACTAATACATTCAATAATACATTATTCCAGCTTCGATGGTTTCACTGTGCTGCTGCTTCTTTATCTAGAAGAATAGCTTCGATCAATTAAGCAACCTGTCAAAAGGATTCCATTCATGGTTTGAATTAACAAGCTGCAGGGCAAAAGTCAGAAGTATGAGGACTTTTCTAGGAATTTACAGTGTTTGATTGTCACAGATTTTTATTAAACATGCTTTTTCCCAATAAGAGTTTTTAAAGGGTAATTTAGTAAAGGCCACAGTTAAATACACATCAGAATGACCTCGTGGCTTCTACACTCATTGTATCATATCTCTTTTTATAAGCACTTTCCATATAGGTGACCTTTGCAGTTCTACAATTACAGACTGGATTCTGGATCTGTTGCTCTGCATACTTTCTGTTCCCCCTTTCATCCTGTTTTTCAATGGTGAAGACCTCCCACAGATTACCACAGATTAGATCAAATTTGGCTGTTGGATTTTCAGCACTGCAGTGAAACTATCATGGTGTTAGTGTGTGTTCTGCTAAAAATATAGATCAGTCACAGCAGTGCTGGAGTTATAAGACTGTGCTCAGTGAATGTTTACTATATTAGATACATCTATCTTTTTGTAAACCTTGTAGATAAAAACCAGGGACATTTTTTGGTTTTTTTCCCTCTAGTCCAGGCCAGGGTGTACTGGGGAACCAGTGTCCAGATATATTTGATGATTCAAATAGTCAAATAATACCTACTATGTGTAGGTCTTGTGGTGATTCCAGCATTGAAGAACAGGGAAAAAGCCACTCCCACTGTGAACAGTGACACTGCTCACTTCTGTGCCCCATGCACAGGACTATGAGAAAGGAAAAGGTTTTTTAAGAAAGAGATGGAGTGTCGACACATGCCCTTTTAAACCAAAATCTCATTAAACTCCTAAAGGAAATCACTTTACACATGGCACATCGTTCTTAGCCAGAATCCTGCAACACAGTGGCAGATGCTGCAGAGGCTTCTTTTTTGCCATAAAGTGATTTCAGATGGTGGTTCTAGAGCTGTCCTGCTGAGAAACAGAAGAGAGAGAGAGCAGTGGGCAAAATGTGAAAGTGAAAACAGAGAACAAGCCACAGAAACAGACAAAGCATTTTTCAGTTTTATTCCTGTCATGATTTTTTGTTTACACATCAGAAAAAGGTTGTATCCCATTTACCATTTTCCCATTTCTAAATGAAAATTGAATGGCCCAAAGGTACACAGACACAGCAGCTTTTATTTATTTATTTATTTATTTTTTGTGAATGGAGTAGGCACATTTATACAGGATAAGAGCTGCATGCACCTCACAAGCTTTGGGTTAAACACCCTTTCTAACAACTGGTGTTTGGACTCCCTACAATGGTTAAACACGGGCACACACTCCCTGTTGGACAATATTGGACATACAATATATTACCTACAGTATATGATATCTGATTGTGAGGGTGAACCTAACTGAACACGGTTGGAGGTTTTTACGATTGTTTATACCTTGTTCAAATTAGTTGCGAAAGACAAAGCAGCATTAAACATCTGCTGTAGTATAAGAGATAGAAGAAAAGGCTGCTTGGAGGTTTTAAAACTAGTTCCAATCAGGCATTGTTTGGGGCCTCATTGTGGAGTGATGGATGATGAGGGGTGCCCGCGCGGGAGCCTGTTCAAAAACGCGTCTCCTGGAGCCCCAATATGCATGTTAATGGCGGACGTGGCCCTGTCAGCGGAATAGAAAATCAGAAATGAAGTGGGCTGGGGGACACTTTAGAGCCGGGGTAATTTAGTTAACGTGGCAGGACTGCGAGGTCATTCAGCCCAATCAATCTCACTCGCTGATAGAAATTGTATCATTACGGAAGAGGCAAAGCAGAAAATAGGAGAGACGCGAATGATCGAATGGTTCTGGTTGAAAATGACTAATACCACTGTGCACTCACACACACACACACACGGCTTTTTTCAAGAAAAAAGAACATGAAAACACTGGACTCAAAGCCAAGTTTTTTGCAGAGAGACTGAGATAATGAGCCTATTGCTTCACTTATATATTTATTTATTTGGGATTCATACTTAATCCCTTTTGTTGCCCACACACCCACACAAACACCTTTAAATCTACAGGTACACACAAACATTACATACTGCATATGTTCAGTGAGGACGATATAGTTATAAAGCTTTACACAGCTGCAAAATTATTTGTTCCGCATTTCTTGAGCTGAACTGTATATTATTATGCGCAAAGATTTTGCTGACACTATTTGACATATATGCACAGCTCTTTATGATTGGAAATTGTCCTTAAATATTTATTTTACCAAAGTTTTATCCCTGTTAAATCATCTTTGTAGTCATAGATCGAGCTGTGCATTCTGACAAATGATGATATCACATTGCTGAGCAAGGAAAACACAAAATAGTTCGGAAAAAATGTTACATGCAGCGCTTTTATGTGGCAGCATTGGTTGCACAGTCAATTAGTTAATACTTCTATCATTCGATTTTTTACGTTTTTTGTGTTTCATGGATCACAGAGGTGACCTCAAATTCATTTGTTTATTCGCTCATATTCTGTAACCGCTTTTTCAGTTCAGGGTCATGGTGGGTCTGGAGCCTACCTGGAATCACTGGGCACAAGGCAGGAACACACCCTGAAGGTGGTGCTAGGCCTTCACAGCGCGAGTGCCCTCAAAATGAGCTGATGAAATATAACCAATAAGTACAGGTTTGGAGGTTGATGAAGGTTCTTCTTATTACCCACGCTCTTTTGTCCTCAATGTCCTCATTGTTTCTGGATCTAGCTAACATCAGTCAGAATAACTTATTTATGATGGGAGAAAAATGTCCTATTCATAAATATTGTCCTTAACAGTGTGGTCTTGGAAAAGTGTCCTAAACAAAAAAGTCCATCCTCAGCGACACATCCATAACAGTGTATTCTTGGAAAAGCATTTTTAATGTGTCCTTGGAAAGGTGACCATAACCATACAACCTTAAAAATGTGCCCTTGGAAAAAGTGTCCTTAACAGCACGTCTTGCACATGTCCTTCTTATGACATCCTTAACAACATGTCTTAAACAATGTATGCTTGGAAAAGCATTTCTAACATCACGTCTAACAATCCTTAACAATTTGCCCTTGGAAAAGTGTCCCTAATATGTCCTTGGAAAGATGTCCTCAACAAATCAACAGATCAATGACAGACTGTGTCATTATCATCCAGAAATGAAAGATAAGACTGTTTGGCACAAAGGGACAAAATCTGACATATAAGAAACATAAACATGAGAAACATGTACATATAGGGCCTGTCTGTCAGGCCACAGATTCCCATCGACATCATATTGTCCTTCCCTTGCAATGCAGCTTGAAAAGAATCTTTTCGTATGTCTTATCCTGCCTCTACAGGCATCATCTGTGATGACCTCATATGCTGCATCCATAGCAGCCAGCAGGGCCACCTGAGTACATGGCTGGCTCCTTACTTATTTCAGAGTGTTGACCCTGGTTATTTCCTTGTTCTTACATTGTCAGAAATTGTAACACTGTGTTTTGCCCTTTCTGTAAATGCTGAGGCAATTGAAGGTTCGTGAGATGTACCATCCGAGCTATTTTAGAAAACCGGTCAGTCATTGGTTGATCGAAAGCTTCCAACACTCCACTTATCAGTCAAAGTCCTGATTCACCTTCTTCACAGCTCACATGTTAAACTGTTTAACAGAGAACCAGCCTAATACATTCTGATCTGATTTGATAAAAGCAGCTGATAATCTAAGAAAATGCAGACTGCTGTACAAAATCATCTGCATGATTAAACAAAGCATGTGCTGTTTGTCCAAAATGAATGAGTAACGTTTTTTGAGGTGCACAAGTAACTAGATGATACGGAGTTTGTAAAACAAGTAATTTTAAGAAATTCAATTCTGATCTGAGAAATGCCCCAAAGCGACTGATGAAAATTGTAATACCACCTTCATTTAAGATATACGTTATTCTGTTATTCATCTGATATTCTGAATATACTGAATATCTGTTTTTCAAAAACTCATAGAAAATTGCTGCATATAAGTATGCAACAGTTTATAGACAAACTACAACACTGCAGTATAAAGGTAAAGCTGTTAGCCCTGTTGAGTACTGCTTGTAAACAATATGATACAAAAATAAAAGTAATAATACAAATAACTAAATAATATATAGATGTTATAAAGCTCCTATTTTGGTGCTGTTTCAGACAGTCTGGCAAAATGATCCTTTCAGATACAGAGCACATTCACATGTAGAAGTGGCCGTTCAAATGAAGGAAATGTATTCATGCTCCATGTTTTTGGGGGTGAAATTGTATTCTTTGGTGAAAGAAGGGCTTTTTTTTCTCGCTCTCTCTCTTTTCCTCTTTTCCTCACTCTCCTACCGTTGGCCATCCCAAATTGAAAATCCTCTCAAATTCACCGTAAAGTTACTGCGGTTGGAAAGCTCTCCCACACATAATACACTGTTACAAGGGGAAGTGTAGGGCAAGTTCACACACACACACACACACTGCCTTCTTTTCTCCTTCTCTTACTTCTTTTCTCATCTATCTCTATCTCTCTCTCTTCCCTGCTCACCCCTTATTCTTTTTTATTTCTTCTTCACTGTCATTCTCCTTCTCTTTCTTAGTTTTTTTTTTTCTTCTTTCTTATTCTTTCGCTCATTCCTATTCTCTTTCTCACTCCTTTTTTTTATTTATTTCTCTTGCTTTTCTTCTCTGTCTCCTCTGCCTGCGTTCTTCTCTCCTCCCTTCTCTTTTTCCCTATTTCAACATTTTCCTCATTTCTTCTCTCCCGTCATCTCTCTTCATCTCTCTCCATCACCTTTTTCATTTTTCTCTTTCTTCTTTCTCCTCCTCCTCCTCTTTTTTCTCTTTCTCACTGGTTTTTCCTTTCTTTTTATCTTCTCACTTTTCTTGCCTCATCAGTCTCCTTTTTTGTTTCTCCTCCCTTCTTTTTCTCAAATTTTCTTCATTTTTCTTCTGTCTTTTCTGTCCACTCACTTCTTTGTCCTTACTTCTCTCTTCTCCTATTTCAACATTTTCCTCCTATGTTCTAATTCTCCATCTCTTTTAATCTCTCTCTCACTCTCTCTCTCTCTCTCTCTCTCTCATCCACCACCATCTCTCTTTCTGATCTCATTTGTAAAATTCATTTTCCTGTCACCGTGATTCAGCCTCTAATTCATCCCCCATGATTCCCGGTGTCAGTCCCATAATGCCATGCTCCGTTCCGTTCCTGCAGCCCATTATCAGGACTGATAGGGACTCGGCCATGACCGGGGAAGGGGGTGTGGGGGAGGGTAATCATCCTCATCCTCATTCCGAGCAATCAGAAAACTCTGCTCCAGCTTTCTTTTAACTTTCACTTTGAGATGAAGTGGGGGAGGTGGAGGGGGAGGGGTAGGGCTGTAGGGGCAAAAAGCCACATTATTACTAAAGCAGAGAAAAGTATAACAGTGAAAGCTGTTCAACCACATCTGTGGCATTAAAAAACCTTGAAGGTCTGATGGACATATAAACCCCAAACCATGTTTCCTCAAATGCTTTTAAAGATTATTTCTTTGGTAAACCCTGTAGGACCAGGAACATTGAAAAACACGTGTCTGCGTCTGGTAAAACATTTATTTCTATAGGCCCATTGGAATGGTGTAAACCACATCATGCCCATATTAAGAATTATATTAAGAATCTAAGCTTAAATTCTTTTAATGGAATCTTCGAATGCACTGTTAACAAACGTCTGTGCAATCAGAAACACTGCTTCCTCAAATGTTCTGAATCTCTGAAATACAAGCTCATAGGGTCTGGTAGAGTTTGCTGGTAGTACAGTTTGAGTAGTTGGTGTTTTGTAGTAGTGCTGAAGTGGAATAGTTGGAAAACTCTTTAACATCACGTAACAATAACTAAATAAATACATAAGTATTTTTAGTATTATAAGTAATTTATTAAAATGTTTACATTAAACGTGGCATGAAACATAATAGAGGTCACATTTTATGATATTGTGTGAAGCACAGAAATTTTACCCATGTATCAAAATTACTCTCAAAGATTTCTAAGCAGGGGATGTACTGTATATATTGCACCCATATGAATGACCTCCTACAAATTTCAGAAATTTCATCCAAGAGGTTTGTATGAAAAGCTTTGCCTTCAACGATGGTCCAGCAAACTAGGCTAATTAGGTATAATCATTTTTGCCATGAATTTACATTAATAATCCAGAAAAGGAGAGCAAAGCTGAAAAGATAATAAACATAAAAGAAAAGGAAAAAAAACTGCCACCAAAAAAAAAAAACAGAATGGCAAAATAAAGAGAAGATAAGAACAGAAAACATAGGAAAAACCACAAAGGAAGAAAAAGCATAGAAGCAGAAATCTAACTTAGACTGCTCTATCCCATGTTTGCTTGAAAGGAAGAATAAGAAGGAATGACTTCTGCTGCTGGACAGAGAATGTCCTTCTTTTAGTTCAGTCTGTCTTAGAAATGAGGGAAATGATGAATGACAAAATAGGGTGTATAAATGAGCGTTGATGAATGTGAGATAAAGCTGTAGGGGTTAATACAGTTCATGACTTACTGTAACTCCATTTAGGAATTGAGTCTATTCCATGTGAGCTGGATATTCAGAGCTGTTTACAAAAGGATGAGTATGATTAAGAAAGAAAGAAAAAGTGTGGAATGAGAGAGAGAGAGAAATGGCAGAGGAGAAGATAGATACAGAAAAAACAGGGAACGACTGCAGAGAGAAAAGGGCAGAAACAATGAGAAAAAAGAGGAGGTAGAGAGAGAAAAATGAAAAAGATGAGTAACAGAACAGATGGGAGGATAAAAAAAGGTAGGGAGAAACAGAAAGAGAAAAAAATGAGACGAGAGAAAGTGCTAGAAAGAAAGAAAAAAGCGGGGAGGAGGGATGTAGAAATGATATAGAAAAGAGGGAAAGAAGATAGGCTGAACAAATGGGAGGGGGAATGAGAGAGAGAAAGAAAAAAGAAAAAGAAAACAAAACACAACACAAAAAAGATGAACAAGAGAACAAATGGGAGGTGAAAATGAGAGAAAGTCAGGTAGAGAGAGAGAGAGGGGGGAGAGAATAATAATAAAGCAGTCTATTCAGCAGCAGAATTAGGCTCGGTCCTGATGAGAAATGAGGGATTGTGGGATATTGGAGGACTAAATGGTGTGTATTATTAGTCAGATCACGAGGGAGAAATGAGGCGGCTGAGTAGAGAACAGATTAACCACAACAATTCAACAACTCCATCATCAGAACCATGCATTAGGTAGTGGTCCTGAACAACACGAATTGACTGAAGTGTGGAGGCCTTTATCTTACCTTCTGGATCATGGGCAATTCATTCAGAGCCTCTATTGCAATAACGATTTTAACAAACACTCATCAACCTGTACTCATCACTTCCCCCAGGGGAACTCCCTGATGCCACCTTAAAGACTCCTCCATTACTGTTTTAACACAAATAAAGTGTACTAGAGGGGCGAGGGATTGAGTCGACACGAATACAGACTTCAGCAGCGGAAAGTTAATGCATTTCCCTCAGCAATATATATATATATATAATTATATATATATATATATATATATATATATATATAATATATTATATATATATATAATATATTATATATATATATAATTTTGAAAATTATAAAAATTTCTTCACCATTTGCTAGCTCTTCTCTCTTCAGCACTGGAAACCAGTCTAATGTGTTTATGAAGCCCCACTGTCAGTAAACGAGTAAATTACAAAGTGGCTTGGTCAGACAGATATGCTAGGTTTCCTCTGTCTGCTCATGGCCAAAACCAGTAAAGAGCCCTTCAAAGGCTGAAAATCATAAAAAGAGATTAGGATATTGCTTTATTCATGCTCGATATGTGGCTAATACTGACTTATTTTTGCTGTTTCAGATTATTTAAGTAGGAACCCACTCTAAATTCTCGAGATTTAACTGCATGAAAGTACTGAAAGACTGAAAGTGCTACAACTTAAATAACTTATGGACACATTAAATTTCAGCCACGTGCAAACACTGGTTGTTTTTTTCCCCCACAAACATACCGTTCCAACAAGATGTTCCAACAAGAACTTCCCCAAAACCATATATGTTTCCTTTAATACCACTCAGATGAGTTGGAGTTTTTGTTCGACAACTAATCATCGAACATCTGAACCTAATCTCACTTATGATTTCTTGGCTATTAAATCCTGACAGCAACATTGAAAAATCTAGTGTGAAGTCTTCCCAGAAGAACAGAAGCTGTTACTACAGCAAATGAAGGACAAACTACACCTTTACCCATGATTCCTTGATTACAACTTGACACAGTTCAAAGCAAGTGTGTGAAGATTCAAGTGAGCAGTTTACACAATGCTAATTTACTAGATTTAGATTTCCATTACTTGTTACCCTTGTAGCTAATCAGGTAAAAATTGGGGAAAAAAAAGATAACAGTATAGATCATAGTGGTGAATTTGAAGCATTTAACACAGGACCCATTTCTTTCTGACATGGGAAATAGCTCATGGAGTTTGTGGAGGAATATCTATTTGTCAAAGTATGTGTAATATATGGAAGTAATTTCAGTAGAAAAAGCCTGCAGATAAAAATACACATTGCTGAATACTTTGACTTTGCAAATATATATATATATATATATATTTTTTTTTTTTGTGTTCCCTGAGAGAAACTGATCTTTCATTTCAGGTGACATACCTAGAGTCTTACTGGCCTGACAGTGTCTTGTGTCCATGCTGCTTTGACATTCTTTCCAGACATTGCCTTCTGACATATTTTTGAAAATGTAGAGAATTTACAGACTTTTAATTTTTTTATTTTTTTTTTAGCCCAAGCTTATTCAATACAATTATATAACCCTAAAAACGAAATAACGATCCTTCTGATTCAGTTCACACAGTTGACTAACTGCATTTGTCAGAAGGGTACAATGGTGTCCAATTAGATCTCTGTGGGGGTTTCTGCCACCCAGAGCCCTCTCCCCCTATAGTGTATATGCTGCTGTATCTGTTGCGGCTGACAGACACCTGCCAATCACAGGAGATTTCAGTTTCATGAAACGTATTTGGTCCTATCATATCTGTGTGTATAAGCTGTGTTAGCATGGACAAAGCGTAACGTTTAAAAAAAAACCATGTCCACTCTTGCTATCACTCATTATTATGATGAATATATGACAATTTGAAGATATGAATATGCTGAGGTCTTTGTATTATTATATTAGTCAGGCTCCAGCAATATTAGCCCATGCCAGAGATTCACTGAGTGCTGTTTTATTGGAAATATATTTTAGGTTAAACTGCACAATATTTGATTATGGCATTTTGAAACAGTGATACAAAAACACAGAATGTAATTTTACATTTGCTTGGCAGTATATTTTAATTCAATATGCAGTCAATCGCTCCATTGATCTGGACTCACTACAATTTGGAAACCTCGCCCCGTATTGAAAAGATTCTTTGTTAGTTTTTTTTTTTAATGTTTATTACCCACTGAGCTCCCAAAATTTCTGAATACATTTAGCATTAGATTTGAATATATTTTATCTGCCGGTTTGGACCATGCAGTCAGAAGCAGAGAGCTAAACTCAATTATGTAAAAGATGGTATTCATTGAATCATCTTTTACAACCACGTGTGTAACATCCTGATCAGGTTTGTGGTGTATCCAGAAGATACTCAGAATCAATGGGCACAAGGCAGGAACACACATGCCAATCCACTGCAGGGTATCACACACTGCATGTGTTTTTGCACCGTGGGAGGAAACTGCAGCACCCAGAGGAAACCCACACAGGCACAGGGAGAACACACCAAACTATTCTCAGTCACCCAAGGCCAAGATTGAACTGAGGAGCTGTGTGACAGAGACAATACATGTTGCAACATCTTGCCACCTGTAAGATATCTGAACTAGTGAACTAATCTAATATATACAATGTCAAATATTTATCATGTAAAATATTATTTTTAAAAAATCTTCTATTTCTAAACATTTTTACACGTAAAACATCTTATCAAACTATTTACACCAATCGGCCATAACGTAATGTCTACCTCCTTGTTTCTACACTTTGCTGCTCTGCACACTTTGTTTTCCCCCTTTCACCCTGTTCTTAAATGGTCAGGACCCCCACAGAGCAGGTATGGTTTGGGTGGTGGAGCCTTCTCAGTGCTGCAGTGACACTGATGTTTTGGTGGTGTGGTAGTGTGCATTGTTCTGGTACGAGTGGATCAGACACAGCAGTGCAGCTGGAGTTTTCACTATATGTAAAGTCATAGAGAGTAACTCATCCATTGCATCTTTTAGTCTTTCATCAATTGTAAATAGACATTGCCCATTGGACGCTGTTGGCTGAATAGTTTAGGTTGGTAGAATATTCTCAGTCCAGCAGTGCCACTAAGCATTTAAACAACTCCAGCAGCACTGCTAGTTTTGATCTACTCATACCATCACAACACAAATTAACATCACCACCACCATGTTAGCATCATTGCAGCCAACACCCAAATCAAACCTGCTCCGTGGGTCCTGACTAGAGATACATGAATACCAATACGATACTGGTATCGAATACTTGCCCAATACGTGTCTATTTACTCATACTCATAATCACAAATGAGGCACCAGTATGAGCATCCGATACCTTGTGCCTAGTGCATGTTGCTGTGCTTATGAGCAGACAACTCAAAATGTCGGCAATTTAGGACTATTTCACAATCGGTGAGGGCAATCCAAGCAAAGCGAACTGCAGGGAGAACCGGAGAGAAGCAGTGAGTATGCCGCAATATTTTGACTGTCCTCAAACAAGGTGGCTTTTTGTTCACTCCAAGTGTATTTTCCTCCCGGCAAATGTTTTCCCATTTGCAAGAGCACTGTTAATTTTTCCTCACATTAAATTATTTTCTCAGATTGCGAATTTTGAATTGGATCCAACGCCATAGATCAGGCTGCTGCTCTTACATAAACACAGCCAATAAACAAACATCCCAAGTGCAGAAATTCACAGCCTTTATCGTATAACAGTTATACCAAAGATGCATATCAAGAGCTTGTTGCATCTCAGTTATCTAATTTATAGATTGATATTTTATTGATCTAATTATTGATGGTGCTAAATAAAAGATGGACAGTTCCAGAAATTAACAATAACATTTTTAATTAAACAAAAATATTCTAATTAATAACTACACTATTAAACACTATTGGTATTGGCAAGTACAAAAATACACATACCACATGCTCGTGGTATTTATGCATCCCTAGTCCTGACCATTGAAGAACAGCATGAAAGGAGGAAAACAATGTATACAGAGCAACAGATGGACTAAAGTCTGTATTTGTTGAACAAGTGTTCCTGTATAGTCAGAGGAGCTGAGAAAATGGACAATGAGTGTAAGGATGTTGTTAAGGATATGCTGTGTGCTCTTACAATAGAATCTCAACAGCCATAATGAGACTTTTTAGATGTATTGGTTACATTTAAGATGAAAAGTTATAAAAAAAAATATTTCAGTTCATGATTTATATAAAGCTATGAATGAATTGCTTTAATGCACCTATATCTCCTCTTTTTTAAGTGAAAGTATTTGTAAAATGGCATTTCATCAAGTTTTAAACCATAACAATTTTACAAAAATGAATGCATTTACATGCACATTCATATTCAGCCTACAGCAGTTTAGATTTTCACATTAATATTAATGTTATAATGAACATTTCAGCCTGGACTGCTCTCTGAATGAGGTGCCATACCTGGCAAACAGTTAAACAGAGACCATTTACATACATCTGTCTTAAAGGCACAGTAACAAAGGATTATGAGAGGTTGGATTGTTTTGGATACAAATGCCCTCGGGGAAAAAAATTAAATAAAGCACATGAAAAGATGCAGAATCTGGGCCAAATTTTCAAACACATATACACAAGAAATTTGATCATAGCTGCAATGATCTGATTGAGCTCAGCTATCTATGTTGTATCTATGTTAGCTAAGTTGGAGAGGTCAGGAACTGATGATGTCACTCCAACTCATCTTGAATCTCCATCAGTCACAAAGCTGGGGCTGTTTTTTTTCACCCCTCTTGCTGATTAGTAGCACTGGGTATAGTGACCTTAACCTCACATACGGATGAATCCAGATCATCGAGTTCTGTTGGCAGTGCTTTTTGATCCTTGTTGCTGAACATCTGTGTCAGCAATGCTTAAAGTACATGTACATGTGGAACTGATGAACACATTCAATCAATTATATTGAATGCATCATAATATTTCTGGGTAGATTTGTTTTTTTCTTTTCAGTGCAGACATCAAGTTGCTTTTCTGATGGAAAGCCAAGACAATTCAGGTTTGTGTTTATGCTCGAGCTGGCTGGGAGACGCTGCTGTTTTGAGCGTGCGCTGAAGCGTGCTGGTTTGTATGGATTTGGCAGAGATGCTGCAGAAGGCCGTCCAGAGCAGCAAAGCAAGGAAAGCAGTGGTGCTCTCTACCTCTCTCTCTTTCTCTCTCTCTCTCGCTCTTTCTCTGTGTTATCAGCCACAGCCTGTCGACCCCTTTAGCAGAAAGACCTAAACCTGCACCTGCTGAAAGATTACACACAACACACACTGTGGGACTGCAGTGTTAAAATACAGAGGCATCAATCTGGGACTTATATAAAAAGCCCTGTGCTTTTTTTTTTAAAAGAGAAGTGTGTATATATATATATATATATATATATATATATATATATATATATATATATATATATATGTATATGTGTGTGTGTGTGTGTGTGTGTGTGTGTGTGTGTGTGTAAACACTAAACACACAAACATGTCTGGTGTACAACATTGATTTCATTTCCTTGTGCAAGTGCTACGGGGTGAAATTGACTGAAATAATGTAATAATTGAAGATTTGAGATAATGAGAATAATGTGATGGTAACATTATAAAGCTAGAAGCTACAAAGCTATGAGAACACTGTAGACTGAGTTAGCCCATAGTAGACACTGTTGTCTTTAAGAATATTTAATGAATTGTGAAAATAAACTTTTGACAATTTTCAACAAATACAGTGAATCTCCTTAGAAATGTTTAGTTTGCATCTTTAGTTTTGTGCTTGTGTTAATGGGCTAATTTAGCTAACAATAAGCCAGAAGCTACGAGGCTTATGTAGCCTGAATTAGTTTGTCTTTTAACAATGATACCTTAAAAATAGTAATAATAATGTATTAGCCAAACTCTTTCCTCATTCTCCAAATACAGCCAATCAGTCAAGAGACAAATTTGATCAAGAGTTTTGATTTAGACCAAATCTGCACGTCCAGTTGATTACTTCACACACATTACGCTGTGCAACATAGCTTTTTCAATGTTGATATACCACCATACACCACATACTACTACAAATCCTTTAACAATATGTAGTGGCCCTGTGGTCTAAGTATCGGTCCTATCAACAGAAGATCACTTGTTTGGTCCCCTGTGATGCCTCAAACATCCCCATCAGCCAGCATAGCAGATCAAGAAAAATAGTGAGCTCCTCCAAGTGTGTGGAGCTGTCAAATGGCATAGTATGTGAAAAGTTGGCTTCACATGTCTCAGAGAAAGCATTTGCTTGCCATCATCCTCCCAGAGTGATGAGGCTGTGAGGTTAGGAGAGTCCTAACTAATGGTTGGAATTGGGGATGTTTAAATTAAAAAAAATAAAAAATTTAATTAAAATATGAACAGTGTAAAGCAAGTGTGTGATGGTATAGACATCAATTGGCACAAAATATCTGGTAATTATAATAACAGTGTTGCTTATTTATTAGCTCCATTCTACTATATTAATATAGCTCCAGTGCAAAACCAAAACACTTTAGACACCAAACATGCCTTTGCTGCACTACATTCAGTGTAAGGGGAAAAGAACCAATCTGATTATTCTATTTGGACTTTCCTCTTTAATATGTGGCTGAACCTAGTAGCCTAACCCCTGTGTCCCTAATACTAAAGAACAGAGCTTTTGCATGTCAAGGGAAATGCCCTCACTTTTGATGTGTTAATGCGAACGTACCCTGGCTCTTTATGAAGCAATATGCTGGTCTCTGTGAAGTCTCTGTTGTTTTCTCTGAACATAAATTAACACTTGCTGGCTGGGGCTGGCCATGAATAATACATGATCCTGCAATAACTCACTCTAATGAAGCAACACTGTTTTACACAATTAGGTTTTGTTGAAGCAAAAACTTGAGTGGCTGCATTTTTTATTTGAGCAGATCAGTTGTCTGAAGTGAATGAATGAATAAATGTAGAATGAAAGTGAAGAAGAAACAGCGCACAGCAGAATCGCATGACGGGGCAGGTGGGAAACTTGTGAAGGTGTTTAATCGTAAAGCACGTCAACAGGTGGTCTGTTTTTCTAGTAACACAAAATAGGTTTTGTTTGTGTTCATACATATATTATTCCAGTGAACCAGCTTCCTGCATAGTATCTATTACCTCAGACCAATACTGGTCTGGTATTTGCATTGTTTTCACAGTGGAATGTGAAAAATCAATGGTTACCTCTCTTATAAATTTAAAACAATGGCTAAGCCAGGAATTAAATTAGTCCCAGTGTACTTCAACAGCCAGTTTATGCTCCTTTGTGAATTTGACTCCACATTTGATCCACCCAGTCATTAATACACGCACACACATTTCAAAAGACATTACAATATCTATACCTGCATCCCAAATCCAAGGCTGTAATCGTGGTAGTCTGTATTCTTTGGTCATTTTGCCTTGGAACCCTGTTCCAGCATGAAGCAAACTGCAAATACACCCAGGAAATGCAGCCTAGAGATTTCTAAGGATGTGACGGATATATCTGTGCATATATAACACCAGGATGAAGCATAAAAAATCATTGTAATACTTCACTGATCTTTAATAGGGAGGATAGAGCCACTGTCATTGCTACTCTAAACAGCTCATCCATTTTCTTAATAACGTAAACATTTTTGCCAATACAAGAGAGGCACAAAGCAGAACATTAGGAACCAGTGAGGTACTAAGAGGAGTTCTGGGAGGACAATATTACTGATGATATCCTAGCTTGGATGCATCCATGACTTTGGGACACAGCTGAAATATATGCTTCAGTGTTTGTACTCATTCATTGCCTTTTCATTTCCTCACATTTTCCAAGCTTCCATACTCTAGTGTATTGTCTCTCTTTTTGGATTATGGACTTGTCTGGTTTACTGCTGCCTGCCTGTGTGCTCACCTCTGCCAGTGATGACTATGTCCCAAAATGCCCCAAATAAAGCTTCTCTGTGCAGGGTCCAGTGCAACAGTATATAGCCTCAAGCTATATCAATAAAGTCAAGCGACTCTGTGATACTGACGGATAGAGACAAATAGAGGTGAGAAAAGGTCCAACAAATGTTAGGGGATGATTCAGTCACAGATGTTTGCAGTAGCTGAGAGGCAGGATGAGATGACACACGCGCGCGCACACATACACACACACACACACACACACACACACACACACACACAATACATTTGATTTGTCGTACAGGTTCCTTATGGATGCTTTAAAGCTATAGTTCTGTATAGACCTGTGAACAAAGAAATAGCTTATCGTGGTCCAAAGAAAAACGTGTATCTTCGTGTTTGTTGATTTTTACTTTACTACATCATTTGAACACAGCAGCTGTCCTTCCAGTTATGTGAAAATAAGAGGATGATTGAGCCAAAAATAATGCTTTCAAATTACTTTAAATCTTTTTACATTGACTTCTAGTGAAATTTTTGAAGATGTTTTTTCCTTCATATTCATATTTTTCTTCCTGGTGATATGAAATCTAAGGCGCTGTGTAAACTGAACAGAATGCAGTTATACTCTATATTTAATTGAAAATAGTTGAAAGACCATATTTCAGAGGTTAAAACTTAGAATTGTTATAATGGTATATTATTATTATTATTTAATAAAGATATATGTCCATATTTAATACAAGGCAAGCAACACATTGCCTGTTGTCATGTTTCACAGAATGAAATTTTATGCAAAATGGGATTAGTAACAAAAATGTAAAAATTCTCAGCAAAGTACAAATCTATCAAAACTGCACTTCAGCCTGTGTGCCGTGTAACTGGCTAAAAGTGATTTAAAAAGTACCCACATCTGATACAGTACAGAAGCTTGATTTACTGAGAATGTGTAACATTCAGATGCTACACTCTTAAAAGTGATAGTTCTACAAGGGTTCTTTATTCAAGGAAATAGTTCTAAATAGAACACTGAATACTTAAAGAACATTTTGCATGATGGAGAATGTGGTTTAGAAGGTTCTATATAGCAGCCTGTACAGAAAGGTTCTGTATGGCACCAACAAGATTTCTTCTGTTGTTACGATGTTAAGCTTGTTACAATAGAAGAACCATTTGGTGCCATATAGAACCCTTTTCTAAAAGATGCTATTCAGAACTATATATAGCAGGTTCTCTATCAGTCTGAAGATCACATTTATGATGCCAAGGGCCCTTTAATCATGCAAATGGCCCTTCAAATGTCCAGAGTTCTATATAGAACCAGTATCTTTAATAAAGTACTCTCGTCGAACTATCATTTTTAAGTGTGTACATTTTTTTCCATTAGTTTGGTTTGGCCCATGTTTGTAATGCCTGTCTAACCTCACAACAGTGGGTAGCAGAGATAGAGGAGCATGGATAGCCGGGTAGATCACTGTTAGTGTGTGTTCAGCATTTCTCAGTCTCTCAAGCTCAGGCTTTGTGCCCTGCTGACCTGTGTTAGCCTCCTCTGAGTCCTGGTTCTGTTTGTGTTTCCACAGACGGGCCGCTGGGTCCTCGGGGGCTGGTGGAGGCGACGGAGATGTGCACACAGGAGTGTTTGGTGCTGGGTCACTCTGATAACTGCTGGATGCCACCTGGGCTGACCTCTTACCCCTCTCCCAAATCGCCTGTGTCCTCCTACAGTAGCCAGAAGGAGTGGACCAAAGACAAACTGCTGAACGGCCACACGCTGAGCCGTGGCTGGAAAGGCGAGCGCGGCAGTCAGGAGCAGTTCGGGGACAGAAAGACCTACGGCAGCTCCGAGGGACATTTTGGGCCCAATGGAAGTGGTCACATGGCTGATATTCCTCTGGCCAGCCTGAAATCCTACCAGACCGCCACTGGCCAAGAAAGCCCAAAGGAACAGCAGCTTTAAGAGTTGGCTTCTACAGTTTTTTCCTCTTTAAACCACCCCCAGCAACTGTTCTAATCACTATTACTATTCTTATTATAAAGATTACTATTATTATTATTATTATTATTATTCTTAGACAAGTCTTCTGTTCTTTTGATTCCATCTCTTTCTTCTTTTATTCTTCCCAATGCTTTCCTGATTATTCTTATTGTTCTTCTTCTTCTTATCTTTATTCTTAGAAGATTGATGCTATACCGCTATGTGATTAGTAAAAACATGTACGAAAGTAGACTTCTACACCTACTTAGACTTTTAAGCTCTTATGCAGGACAGTATACAGTATACTATGCGAATAACAACCCCCGAACTTGCACGGAACATCTGAAGAATCTCAAATTCAGAGGAGTCTCATGCCCATCTCGACACGTAGAAAGAAAAAAAACATACAAACAAAAAAAAAACAAAAACATAAAAAAAAAAACTACAAAAAAAAAGGAAAACATGTCTGAAAATTGTTGCAAAATTTCCATATACAAAAAACATGTGTAACTTCACCTAGAACAGAGACTGTAAATGACAAGAGTGAGTGAGTTTGAATGGATTGAGAGATTGAAAAGGAGAGAGAGAGAGAGAGAGAGAGAGAGACAAGGTGGGACTACCCCTATGTATACCAGTTTAAAAAAATGATATTATGGCTGACCCATATACAGTATACAAATATTGTGACGTGGTTGTTATTGAGCTGTTTTGGGACTATATTAATCTACACCATCAGAGAAAATGGAAATACACAGTTGAGAAAGCATTGTGCTAATACACTGTTAGTGGATACCTCGTTTAGTCTGTCATTGTTGCCGTGTTTGTAAATATAACTTAATACTAACCGATTTTATGTACTTGTAATAATCACATGGATAGATCAGTGATCATGGCAGTTGTCTCACATTGTTTATCATAAAGTGGGGTTGGTTTCTTTGGGGATTTTTGTGGAGGGGGACTTCATATTTCCCGTTTGTGTCTTTTTAGAAGGAGATGACTGGAAGAGATCATGCAGAATCACACACACACACACACACACACCCTGCCACTATTTAAATGAAATGAAATGAAAGAAAACCCACCCATTAACACAGAAACACACACACACTCATATGCTGTGAATCACATGCAGTTTCACTTTGCATTTATTCCACAAAACCTGGCAAACCTATTTTATTCTTTTCAAAACTATTTTGTATTATTAATGTAAACGCTCAATTTCTACTTAAACGTGATGTCTTTTTTCCTTCAAAGGGAGAACAACAACAAAAAATGACCTAACACAAAATGTTACAATTCAACAGCAATATATTTGTAAATGGCTAAATGTTTTATTTCAGGAAAGAGTCATTATTGTAATGTTCAATTGAAAATGTGCTTTAAATTGAAAACAGTAACTAGCAACCTCTAAAAAAAGAGACTGTTTTCTTATATCCCTGATTGCCCATTATTTTCCACCTGCAAGAGAAAAGAGTGTATTTTTGGATTTCATGTACTGTGCCTTCATGACGAACAACAACAACAACAACAAAACAATGCATTGTACTTAAAGCCCTGGCCAAATGATCGCTGGCAAAATAGTCCCGAATCTTTAATGCTATTTGACTGCCTCACACAGCTAATGTTTGGCAGATCCCAATCCACAAGATCATCCCAGGGGGAAGAAAAAAAAAAAAAAAACAACCAAACCGACAGAAACAAACTAAAATGAGGGGAGGGAGAAGAAAAAAATAAAAACAAACAAAAAACAAAACAAAAAAACAACTAACACATGGTCACAGAAGCATGTGCACAAAAATTATTGTTTTGGTTTTTTTGTATTAATTTGTGTTCTTTTTCTCTCATTTTGACTCCTCCTTTTCTCCTCCTCTTCATATGGCATGGCAGCCACCAACAGGACAGCATGCTAACAGATGAGAAATAGCTTTAAAGAGACTTGATTCTTTCTTACCATGTTTTCATTCCCTTTAGGAGGATTAATTTGTACATGCTGAAAGTGTTCCTTTTGTATAGCACTCCCATGTTTTATGTCACTATATGAAAAAAAAATCAAACCAACCAAACAAACAAAAAAAAAACAACAAAGAAAAAAAGACAGAGGGATGATGTGAGTTGCTTTCGGCCATGTGTTTGTCGGTTGTAGGGATGTTTGCCATCATAGATATTTAAACAGTTACTCCTTGTTACTGCTCTACAGGTATACAGCTATTGCAATAAATGTTTTAAATTCATGCTTGTCTGGGCTGTGTCCATTTCCTCAAAACAGTCTCGTGTCCTCACTCAATTACTTTGTGCTTCTTTCCTGTGATATATTTAACAATAGGTGCATTTGTTCAAGATGTTTGATATTTCACTATAAAAGTGTAGTGGTCTTTGGTTTTCCCTTTTATCCAAGGCCATGAAATGTCCCGTGTGTCCGAAGCTGTCAATGTTGCTAATTGATATATGAACTCAAATCATCCTGATATAATAGCTTTTTAAAGCTGAAACAAAGCACATTTCATTGAATATTGCTGTGCATTCATCACACTGTCAGTGTTCCAAGAAAATATTCTATATCCAAAATGGAAAAAAAAAAAAAAAATTAGCAAACCAGCTGCACTTCCACCAGTTTTGATGGTACCCAAGGATACATCATTTGCGGGACACTTTGCAGGGTTGCTCGGTTCCAGCATTGCTGTGGCTGAATTCAGTGTCATCTCCGTGTCATGTTAACGCTTTGTTCAAGGCTCTGTGCTCTTCCTTTTGCATTTTTAGATTGCAGTGACAGTACTTTTGGTTTCAAAGTAAAGTCTCCAAAAAATCCTCCAAAATGAATCTCTAAACAAGAATGAAAATACATTCTTAATACTTTTTAAACATATATTCTACCAAATGTAGTCCCACCTAGCCAGGCCTTCCACCAATCAAACGATGGTATCAGCCTAGGAGATTTAAATGATGGGAGTGGGATGGCAATCCTCCCCACCTAAAAAAGGTTTAGATCAATTAAATTCCCCTTGTACTCCAGGCCATTAAGCGATTCTTCACATAAGAAATCATATAAAAATCATATTTATCAGGGAAACTAAACTATAAAGTCCTTGACTTTCCCTACTTATCTGGACAACCTCCATTTCTTCAGGCCAGTTTGGTCAACAGCCTGAAAAGATGCAGTGGCAGTTCCATACCTAATGATAGGTCACTGTCAGGAGATAGTGGAATATACTACAATTTCAGGAACTGTCTATGACCAAGTTGGAGTAGTGGAAAATAGATAGCAGAAACTATTTAGAAAATACATATAGTTTGCAAAAAGAAAGTGCTGCTTTGGAGTTCCAATGGAACTTCTCACCAATTATGTGGCCATAATATCTCCTAAGAAACTGGATGACAACTTCCACATCCCAAACCTGCTATAATGGGTTTTGTGCCACAGTGCTTTTTTCCCCAGCCCTCCACGTTCCTCCGTCCAGCTTCTGGAGAATTCTTCTACACCCTACTGCACCTGATTCAACTCAAATCAGCTAATTATCAAGCCTTCCATGAGTTGAGTTAGAAGCGACAGAGCAGGAAAACAGAAAAAACACAAAAGCTGTGCCGTGCAGGGGTCCCTCAGGGATGGAGTTTGGGCCCACTGTGTTTTGGGACACGTTTTTTCAGTCTCCGTCATCGTATGTTCAATTGCCTTTGCCAAATTGTGAAACTCTTCCAGGTATAGCAGCCCAACCCCATTTCCACCCCCTCTGTGTGTCTGTCAGCTATTTGGACTTGTTTGTTTTTTTCCAAGGCGCATTGCCCAATCCGGTGCTGGCGTTTTTGTTTATGCTGTCTGGTGCTTGTGACTTGGCTCCCAGGCAAAACGCTGGGAAGTGAATTAGCATGGCACTGATGCCCAGTAATGAAGGGCCAGCCACACAGTCTAGCAGTCAAAGTAATTATATTTCTTACACTCTTCTATTTTATTTCCCACTCCCTTGCCTCCATTCTCTCACTGGATTCTCCCCCTTCTGTTGATATGTTTATCTGGCCTCCCCCAGTGGACCTGCTTAAATTCGTATTCTCCACACTAGCTATCGACTGGAGCAAGAGTAGCTTCTGAAAAGCTTCAAAGCTAATTGCCTTGGAAGTGCAAAAGGAAGCAAATTAGTGTCACAGCGCAAAGGAGGCAAAGAAAGTTCCCAATCGTGTTTTCCCTTTTCCATACGCAGGCTTTCATATGGCCTCCTCCAGCCCCAGCATTTGCTTCGCAACCACATGCCCGGATGTACAACTACAGAAAACAGCAAAGACAGCCTTTTTCACATATGCATGTATTGATGTAATTAAGGCTTACCTTCTGAATTCAACATAAAATCTGTCTTGTGCAAAAGATAACACCCCACACATGATACTCAGCAAACAAGCAATGTCCTGTCCCATATTTGTCTCCTGCATAATGTATATAACGTATATAATTTGTAGGACGTCTATTGAAGACGGGACATTCGAGGGAGATGGCAACGAATGGTAACACTACAAGAATGGTTTATAAGTCATCATAAATATGCATGAAGTAAGCATGTTTCATGCATGCCTTAAAGCAGGAGCAATGTATTAATTAATGTGGTAATTAAGGTAAAAATAGCATCATGTTACATGAGTAATTCATAGTGTTCATACAAGCCTTCAAGGTAGTCATCGGATAAATGGTGGTAACCACTTACTGGCCAACCTAATAGAACAAGACTTTTAAGCATTACTAAATCATTATTTCTTCATGTGTTCATGATGTTTGTGGCCCTCTAAAGTGGTGAAATATTTAGCATTATCAAATCATTATTTCTTCATGTTTACATAATGTTTGTGGCCATCAAAGTGAAGTGGTGACTATCTTTAATACTGTTCTGTTGTTAATGAAATGCTGCAATCCTGAAATGGATTAAAAGGAAAAGATAATGACGATGATGATGATGATTTTAATGGAATGACAGAGGAAATAACAGTTTGGCAACACCTTTATTTGAATATGAATTGTGTATATCTAGGAAATTCATGCACCAAATCTTTCAAAAAAAGGAATAATTTTTAATAAATAAAGCATTGTTTGTGGTGTCAAAAAAACCCTTAATATGTTTGTCCTTAATTTCACAAGTCCTTTAAAAACATTTATTCATTCATTCATTATCTGTAACCGCTTATCCGGTTCAGGGTCACAATGGGTCCAGAGCCTACCTGGAATCACTGGGCGCAAGGCGGGAATACTTTATTGAAGGGGGATCCAGTCCTTCACAGGGCAACACACACACTCACACCTATGGACACATTTGAGTTGCCAATCCACCTTTTGGACTGTGGGAGGAAACTGGAGCACCCAGAGGAAACCCACGCAGACACGAGGAGAACACACAAACTCCTTACAGACAGTCACTCGGAGCAGTGTGTGACTGCGACACTACCTGCTGCACCACCGTGCCGCCTCAGAAAAACCACATTTATAAATCTAAAATAAAGACTGAAATCTGAAAATCTGGCAAACAATATGCCTCCAAGTGTACACTAGAGAATGAAAAAGAAAAAAAAAATAATAAAAAGAAAATTTTGTTGCAACTGCTGCAGCCATCTCACAAGCTTGCCTTGAAGACACATGCCATGAGTATTTCATCATTTTATGTTGAGGGCCACAGACATAATGAACACACAAGACGTAGTGATTTAGTAATGCTTAACAGTCTTGTTCTATTACGTGTTGGCTGGCCAGTCACTGTTTACCACAATTTATCTGATGACTACTATGACGACCTGTATGAACATAATGAACGTAACATGATAATGTTTGTACCTTAATTACTACATTAATTAATACATTACTCCTGCACTAAGGCATGCATAATACGTGCTTACTTCATGCATATTCATGATGACGCATGATGCATTACCTGCAGGAATTAATGATTAATTACTCATGAATTAATAAATGAATTAATGCCATTTAATGCACCATTATTGTAAAATGTTACCCAAAGTTCATATGGCCCGGTGCTGTTTTAACATGATACTGTAAGAAAAGATGGCCTATAGAATGGTTTCTGGGATGTCATAAAAATGACTTACTAAAGATGAATAAAGATAACTAGAATAAACTGCCTGTTGTGTTTGGGAATCAGCGTCTCAGTCTTTAAAGGAACACCATGTAGCATTTATACCTTAACATTACATTTCTAAATTATTGTGACTTTCCACAGAGCTGTAATAGGGAGAATAGAGCCTCTGTGGGTGCTACGCCACTGCTGGTTTACTGCACTAAGCAACTTCTGAACGATGGGGCAGAGGGCTCTCGCGAGAAATGCATGACACTTTATGGCCCAAATCTCACAGGTGTTTACCTCTCTACAAGAAGAATCTATCTCTGTATTTCTGGTATGGACATTATTGCAAAGGGAGCAAGGAGGAGAGAGAGAGAGAGAGAGAGAGAGAGAGAGAGAGAGAGAATGAGCAGCAGTACAATAGTTAATACTGGACTGAATTTCCACAGTAGAGTGAGCTGAAACAGACATGAGCACACTAGTTGGAGTATTAAGTTACTTGCATTGTAACTTTCTTCATGTGTTACTGTGAAAGTGAATGTTTTGTTGACAAATGTGTTATAATCAAGCTGTTTATGTTAGACATTGATTCTGGTAATGAACACTCTTCTGTTGGTTGCAGTGTGTGGTTATAATGATTAGAGTAATACTAAAGTTAAAAACATTGTTCAGTGTATATTATGAACAAATTATTAGCTTTATCATAGATTCAACATGACTTTATCTGATTAAACACATTCCTCAGGCTCAACATTAAGGTTGTGTGTGTGTGTGTGTGTGTGTCAGCTGAAGCCCAGAGAGCCATTTGCGACAGATTTGAATATCCCTCCCTTCAGAATCTGTGTGTGTGTGTGTGTGTGTGTGTGTGCGTGTGCGTGCGCGCCTGCATGCGTGCATGTGTGTAGGATAGAGATAGAGAGAGAGAGAATGGTGTGTGTGTTTGTCTGTGATAAAGAGACAGGGAGAGAGTGTGTTAGTAGAAGCCCAGAGAGTCGGTTGTATGTTTGTGATTAAGTGAGCTAGAGAGGGGATTGCGTGTGAGACTTGATTCCACAACTGTACTGTGAACATGAATTACACTCAGCAGCAGGTAGTGGGGAATACAGGAGACAAACAAGCCAATTATTACATAGTATTCCATTGAAGGGAAAGTTCATAAATGTAATCAAGGAACACTGTTTATAAAATTCAGAAGAAGTTTACTCAACATTTGATAGCTGTGTTTACCAAGCCCTGGGGACTGTAAATGGCCAAAAAAAAAAAAAAAATAAATAAATAAAAAAACCTGCCTCTCTGGTTTCTGGCTTTCTCTCGCCTTTGGCTTGACCACATGGGGATGTTAATTAAAATTTATATAAAGCTGCTTTGTGACCCCATCAAGTTGTAAAAAGTGCTATACAAATAAATTTGAATTGATTTTACTTTTTGTTGAATGGGTGTTTATTTATTCATTGCTTAATTCATTTTCTGTAATCACCTCATACTGATCCGGGTCGTAATGAGTCTGGAGCCTACCCAATGCCATTGGGCGTAAAGGCAGGGACACATGGCAGGGACACACCCTGGACAGTATGCCAATACATTACAGGGCATCACACACTTACCCAGTGACTCACACATGTGGAGATTTTCACACAGCCAATCCACCTACAAACATTCATTTTGGACTATTGGAGAAAACAAGAACACAATGGGGAAAACCATACAGGCACAAAGAGAACACACCAAACTCACAGACCATGACCCCAAAACCATGGAATTCTGTGGCAGCGACATTACCTGCCACGGCTCGGATTTAATTCATCATTCTTTTCCTATATTTTAAACACATCAATAGATGCTCTGTATTATTCATTCATGCATTGTATGTAAGTGCTTATCCAGTTCAGGGTCATGGCGGGTCCAGAACCTTCCCATAATCACTGGGCGCAAGGCAGGAACACACCCTGGAGGGGGCACCTGTCCTTCACAGGGTGTGCTCTGTATTAACAATGGAAAGTTTTTTTTTATATTTGTTTTACAATTAAACATGTCATTTGTGCTGGGTGATATCATTCATTCATTCATTCATTATCTGTAACCGCTTATCCAGTTCAGGGTCGTGGTGGGTCCAGAGCCTACCTGGAATCACTGGGCGCAAGGCGGGAATACACCCAGTCCTTCACATACACACACATTCACTCACACACTCACCTACGGACAATTCTGAGTCGCCAATCCACCTACCAACGTGTGTTTTTGGACTGTGGGAGGAAACTGGAGCACCCGGAGGAAACCCACGCGGACACGCGGAGAACACACCAACTCCTCCGATGATATCACTACAAATCAATTTACCACATGTATCTTAAATATGCTTTTAAGTATTGAAACTGGGTTATTTTTTTCTAATCTTCCTGGGAGCTTGTCATTCTTGCTTTTTGAGTCATGCACTGTAAATATTTGGTAATGTGATTATGCAGCCCACTCTTGCTTTCAGATAAAGGACATAACATCATAATAGATCAATTATAATTTACATTTAAATATTTGTAAAACATCCAGCTCTATCATCTCTGGTTGTACTTTATCTGACACAAGTGTTGCTTGCTGGATAAGTGCAATGATTCTAATTTCTGAGACAAAAAAGCTATATATTTAACAATAGCTCGTAATAATGTTACAATCCCACTTCTGCACAGCAGGAGCACATGTGGTCTTATTTTGGAGGCAGCTGCAAGAGTGAATATTCTGTTTGGATCCGTCTGTTCCTTCTGTTCTGTGTTTAGCATATCGCCATTATACTGTGAATTTTAATATTGCAAAAAAAATATAATAATAATAATTCATGACACGCCTAGTCAGAGAATGTTCCAAAAAAATTGTCTTTATTATTTCACCCATGTTTCTCAATGGCCTCGTACAGGAGTCAACAATGCAGCCTGTATTAATTCAGTCAGCGACAAGGCAGTTCATTTTCCATCTCTGAAGCTGTAAGCGTAATAGTGTGCGCTGCTGTGATAATAGACATTACACTGGGCCTCTGTAGCAGAGACGAACAGAGAAGGCCTCTGAGGCACGGGGGAATTCTTTATGTGATCTAGGCCCCATTGATTCAAACTCTAATTTTACTCGTCCATTCAAAGTCTGCAAGCTCCCCCCAGGCACTCAGACACTGCGCAGTCGCTGCCAAAATAACCCCATAATAGACTAATCAATTGGCCTTGCCCTTGGATTTCTTTTTATGCACTAATCCCTCGGACAGGAGCATTAAATAACATCCCAGGTGAACAACATGGCCAAGTATATATCTGCTGCGGAATGTGCCATGAAACATTGCTTGCGTTGCCTGGTGTTGGGGAAGTGACTTAGCCAGAGTGTTTCTCACTTTTTTTTATGTGCTATTTCTTTTTTGCACTTGAGATGTATGAATGGAAGACATCTGCTCTTGATAAAAGACCATTCAACTTTACATCAGCCTGGGCTTTATGTGTGATTACATGAAGAAAAGCACGTTTTCTCTGGCTGCCTACTGCTCCAGAATTTCTGAATGCCTCTACAGGCATAATTTGCTCTCTTTCATGCCGTCTTAATTGGCTATTTACCTGTGTACCACTTTAAAGCACTTACTCCTTTATGAGCCTAATGAAATAATGATTAAGCCTTGTGGCAGGCACAAAATAAAATCCTTGACCAGGATTTTAATCTACAAGTGCACCAGTTTAGTCCTGGAGTATGTAATAAAGCTTTATTATTAACTCATCATGAACAGTACCCTTTACCAAGGTCTGTGGGGCTTGTGGGCCTTCTGGGAAATGTAGTGTTCAGTGTTCAAGAGCTGCACAGACATTACAAAGGTGACCTTTGATTAGAAAATCACTGCTTGTTTACATTATTTCACACTGACCAACAAAAATAATCTAACTTAATTTACACCACTTAAATTCTTAATAAATGACTTCATATTTCAATTCCACACTCTTATAATTACAGAGCTTACACACAAGCTACAACAAACGGACCATTTTCAGGGCATGGTTTTTGTAATGTCACGAAAGTGACTTATAAAAAGAACATATAAACAGAAAAAATTATGATCTCTGCAAAATTCAGTGTAACTTGTGGCCTTCTGGGAAATGAAGTTTTAGCTGTTAGCTGTACAAGAGGTGACCTTCCATTAGCAAAGCGTTTGTTTGAATTATTTCAGCCCAATTGATTAATTCCACACTCAAATAACTACAGAGCTTACGCATATGGAACTAACAGACCATTTGCATTGCATTGATTTTTCTAATGTCCTGAAAAAACAATGCATTAACACTTAATATACCTGAACCAGCCATAACATTAAGGTCACCTTCTTGTTGCTACACTCAATGTCTATTTAACCAGCTCAACTGACTATACAGGAATACATTGTCCTTGATGTGCATACTTTAGCCCCCTATCATTAAGTTCTTCTTTTACAAAATATTTTATACAGCAGTTTTTGCAGAGGGGGGCAGCATGGTGGCGCAGCGGTACTATTGCAGTCACACAGTTCCAGGGACGTGGAAGTTGTGGGTTCAAGTCCTGCTCTGGGTGACTCTCTTTAAGTGTGTTTTCCCTGTGTCCACGTAGGTTTCCTCCGGGTGTTCTGGTTTTGTCTCACAGTCCAAAAATATACATTGGTAGATGAAGTCGAGATTCAAAGTGTCCATAGGTGTGGGTGTGTGAATGTGTGTCCCTGTGAATGACTGGTGCCACCTCCAGGGTGTGTTCCTGCCTTGCACTCAGTAATCCCGTGTAGGCTCCCGACCCACCATGACCCTGAACTGGATAAGAGCTTACAGACCATGAATTAATACGTTTTTGCAGAATTCTCACTCCATAATTCGTCCTATCCGATTCCACCCTGTTAACTGAATTTACATTAACACATACTGTTAATGCATTTCTTTTTACACTGCTCTGGACTGGAGTGGACTAAACGCTGGAAGAGATCACTAAATGCTCAGGCCCATCACATCAGACGACAGATTCCTTCATTGGCTGGTAACATTTTATGGGATGGTGGTGTGGGGGGGGCACTCTTGATCTCAGATGGCTAAGATGGTATTAGTGTGTGTTGTACTGGTTTGTATGGATTAGACACAGCTGTGCTTCTAGAGGTCTAAAACATCTCAATGTCAATGCTGGACTACGAATAACCCACAAACCAAAAATATCTAGTCAAAAGTAGTGATTGTCCAAATATCGGCCGGCTTTTTTTAAATAAACGGCATCGGACGATATTTTAGCGCAAGAGGCCGATATTTGCACAATGCACACAGGCAATGCCGTGGGCAGCTTCATCATTCTGGCAGTTAGAGCACCCCTTGCATCCATTTTGTCATCTTACAGGCAGACATCATTGAGCACAAGTACAGGAGTACAAGCCTCCAACCTGTAGCTGCATGCCGCCTCATCAGTGAAAACGGTATAAATTATTTTCTCCTCTTCAGCTCTCACTATTTGTTATGACTGCTGTCATAAACGACTGAGTGGATAGTTGTAACCTAGAAACCTAGTGTTATTTAGCCTCTTCTTTCGCTCATTGGTCGGCGGCGCCTATAAAAAAAAATCATTGTTATATCCGTCAGTGTATCTCAAGTACTACAGGTCCAACGCCGACAGTTAATGTACCAAATAAAGATTAAAGTCATTGATTTTCATTGGTTTAATCATTTTATATATAATCTCACTCGATAAATAAGTATTTTTGTTGTTATTGGAAATTGTTATGAAAAAATATTAGTGACAGATTTTCACATTTTTCACGGCGCCATATTTGAGTAATGTGTAAATATCATACACCAGTCGAACAGTTAGACTCTCAGGATCATGAAGCCAAAAAATAAGATAATCTAAACTTCAGATTTCTTCCTCATCGATGACAAAACCGCTGCTTCTCGAAGCCTGAAGAGCCCACAAGCAGCTCACACACAAAGTTAACACAGCAGTGCTTACCTTAGATAGTCCCCTTCAAAACGAATTTGTGTCAAGAGTACTGGCCGAAAAATAATTAAAATCCCCATGGACCCATGTCACTGCAGCGTAGCTTAGGCACTCCAGGTTTTCCAACGACATGTCAATCAAATCTGTAGACCAATCAGGGGCAGAGTTATGGCGATGTTCACCCAAGGAGGACAAACACGTAGCAGAGCGGATATGTTTTCAGCGCCTAACAGACCCAGAGACCGCGAGAGAGACTCAAACGGTTCTGTTTGACAGACACAAGCTCCACAAACAATAATCAAGTCAATAAACATGTTTTAAAGCTTAGATGTCTTTACTAGTTACATTTCCCCCACTGAGGACGTTTAAATGCAGCAGGGGTGTGGGGGAGGTTGCCTTGCTCTACAGCCAATCAGAGTGCAGCTCTCGCCTTTTAACACATCAGACATTTAAAGGAACACTGTAGTCAGTGAGAAACAAGTGTAAACATCAGAAATAAAATCAGTATATTACAATAAAACACACCATACCTAACGATTTTTACTGTTTGGTGAGGGACAGGAGACAAGTTTCTCATAGAAAGTAAATAAAAACACTAAGATGTTAACATTATGTCTAAAGTAATCATTTTCCTCATGGAGAGCTTGGGGTCTAAAGAGACTGTCCACTGTCTGCTCCAGCTTCAATAACTTCAAATCAGTAGGAGGTATCAACTCCATATATTACCTGATGGAAGTAGACCCCTGGAGACACAATTTTAAAAAGAAAAAAGTAATGAGACTCTTGAACTCTTCAGTTTATAGTTACTAATTTTTTTTTTTTTTTTTTTTTAATAAGACATGCGCCTACATTTTTTTGTAGTTTTCATAAGCTTTTTGACTTCATATATATTTCAGGACCTTCTTTTACACATTTTAAGGGTTTTCTGTAAAAATAAATCATGACAATGTCTCTAATTTATTCACTGCCTGAGGAATGGGAATATTGGCTTTACATATCGGCCACTACTGCTGTCTAAAAATCGGCATCGGCCATCAAAAGTGATCGGTCGATCACTAGTCAAAAGTATCCTATATCATGTGACCTGTGATAAAGGACTAGAGGAAGACAACATACCAAAATTGAATAAAAAATTTACAAAATCAGACTGAATAATTTTATCCCATGTGTTCTCACTAAGGAGGCCCACAGAATATGGTCTGGGTTTCAGTGTGTAGGTTGGTAGGCTCCACAGCCCAAAATTAATACGCACATGCACTGAACATATTATTATTGTTGTTATAATTATTATTATTATTATTATTCATCGTTTGTAACCACTCATCCAGTTCGGAGTTGCAGTGGGTCCAGAGCCTACTCGGAGTCCTTTGCAGGGTGACACACACTCACACATTCACTTACATATTCACACCTATGGACAATTTTGAGTCACCAATACACCTACCCACGTGTGTTTTGTACCGTGGAAGGAAGGAAGGATACCCATGCAGAAACAGGGAGAACACACCAAACTACTCACAGGCAATCACCCAGAGTAGGGCTGAAACCCTCAACCCCAGCCCCAGGATGCTGTACCTGTGTGACAGTGACACTACCTGCTGCGCCACTGTACCTCCCCTATTCTTATTCATACATTCATTTTCCATAACTTAGCTTATCCAACTCAGTGTCACGGTGGGTCCAGAGCCTACCCACTGGGTGCAAGTTGGGATCACTCCATGGAGGAGGCTATTATTATTATTATCATTATTATTATTATTATTATTACTGTTAATACGTTATGCTTTTTATTTTCATAATATGTAGACATTAAGGGGATTTGCCTCAGGTTTGAGTTAATCTTGACTGTAACCCTCAACCAAAACATTTGTTTACAAAACAAAAAAGCCTCATAATGAATATGGGCCTTTTAAGAGTAAATGCAGGAAAATGTGTTTTATTTTGAGGTGTAATTCAGACTCCAATTTTCTTTTCCTATTTATCAACAGCGCTTATCATCATTATCTTCATTATATGCTGATCCTGTTTATTTATAACTTCAGCTTGGGGAAAAAAACACTTAGTGTTTGATGGATCACTCTGTAGGAGGCCAATGTTATTGACTCATTTATGTAATCAGACAAATAAGCGAAACATAAATCCCACTAAATATGAACAATTAAAGATTAAAATACACTGATAGATGGAGGATGAGCCAATAGAGAGGCCTGCCAAGCCCTATGAGCCTCTGTTCTAAGTTGACTGACATATTGTGTGCCAGTCAGTGTCTTTGATCATTTCTATCTTTCTTCCTTTCAGCATTTCAGTGGAGCTTTTGGCATCTGACTTAGCATTAAATCCAGGTTAGTCAGTAATCCCCAGAGAAAGCACATCACTGCTGCCACTTCATCCTCACACTATTTTAAACACTTTCGTGGAGCTTATGAAACAATGCAGCGTGAAGTGCAACGTCTTATCAAATGGAGCTGCTACTTTGTCACACTAAATAAAACGCATCAGGGCTTTGTGTTTCTAAGACTGGCCTTCTACTCAAAAAGGCTTGTAGATGTTTTGTCTTGCCACAATGTCTCATCTTTCAAAACAAATTTAGAGATAGTTTGACCCAAATTTCCCCCAGATTACCCCCTTACCAAGAGCTTCTAAGTTCCTAAGGCATGTATATTCTGTTTTATTGCACTGGATATACAAGGCTAATGTGAACATGAAATGAAAGCATATTAGCATAACACGTAGTATGCTCAAATCCTCACACATCTCAAACATAAAATGTAAATCCCTGTTATTGAATCTCTAGTAGGTATTTTCTGAATCTACATGACAAATTATTATCTGTTAAGAAGTACAAACAATAATTATAGACATAAGCATACAAGCAAATCCACATTCTGTGTTTTCTGAAGTGTATCAAGGTTTATGCTCGCAGATAGCTTTAGGATAAGTATTTGCTGATGAGCTTCCATCAGCTCCTTTAACTTTTTCTTGTAAGAAAATAAATCAGCTGATTCAAACACACAAACCTATCGACTGATAATTTATTTAATTATATATTAATGTGTGTGTGTGTTTAATTAATTAATTGATTCATTCATTCATTGTCTGTAAACTGTAAACACTTATCCAGTTCAGGGAAGGTCACAGTGGGTCCAGAGCCTACCTGGAATCACTGGATGCAAGATGGGAACACAACTTTGAGGGGGTTCCAGTCCTTCGCAGAGTGACACACACCTATGGACACTTTTGAGTAGTCAAACCACCTACCAATGGGTGTTTTTACCAATGGGTGTGAGGAAACCAGAGCACCTGAAGGAAACCCACGTGGAAACAGGGAGAATGCACCAAACTCCTCAAATAATTCTTATAAAGTCAAATAAAATTTATTACTGTTATTATTGTTGTTGTTATTGATATCCTAAACCACAGAAGCCCCTCTCTGGATAACCATCTTAATGTGGTGGAGTGGTCTACGAGCCCAGGAGCTATGTAGCTATGTTGTCAGGGCCAATAACCCTTAGTAGGATCTCCCAAGGCAAATTGGTCCTAGGTGATGTGCCAGACAAAGTGTGATCCATGAGACCCTGACGAAAAGTAGAACAAGGACAGAGTTTCCCTCACCTGGAGTAGGGTTACCGAGGCCAAACCCTGGAGCCAGGCCTAGGGGAGGGGCTCGTCGGCAAGCGCCTGGTGGCCAGACCTTTATTCATGGGGGCTTAGTCTGAAGGTGCAACATGAATCCACTCTCCCTTGTGCCCACCGCATGTGGGAGAGGTAGTAATCAGGGTCCGGTGCAATGTGGATTGTGTGGAATCCAAGGGTGGGGACCCTGGCATTCTGATCATGAGTAACTGAAACTCGCTTTTGGAAAATGGAATGTAAACTCTTTGGTGAGAAGAGAGACTAAGTGGTGCACAAGGTAAGGTCTATGTAGGAGCACTGGAGAAGAGAGTCCGGCTGATAGTTGAACCTCAGATTCAGGAGGAACAATGCATATTCTGCCCTGGTCGTGGAACACAGGAGTTTGCCAGTCCACATTTGCTTTGTGGATCTGGAGAATGCATTTGACTATGTCCCTTGGGGTATTCTGTGCGGGGTGCTCTGGGAGTATAGGGTAGTGAGCTCTTTGCAATGAGCTATCCTATATAAACAGAGCAGGAGTCTGGTTGGTATGGCTGGCAGCAAGTCTGGCTGGTTTCCAGTCAGACTCTGTCAGGGCTGCTCGTTGTCACTGATTCTGTTCATTACTTATAGGGACAGAATTAATTGGCGTAGCCAAGTGGCGGAAGGTGTCCGGTTTGGTGGTCTCAGGATCCCATGTCTGCTTTTTGCGGATGATGTGGTTTTGTTGGCTTCATTGAGCTGGGACCTCCAGCTCTTGCTGGACCAGTTTGCAGCCAAGTTTAAAGTGGTGGGTATATGAATCAGCACCTCCAAACCTGAGTCCATGGTACTCAGTCAGAAAAGGGTGGAGTGCTCTCTCCAACTCTCTGAGATTCTGCCTCAAGTGGAGGAGTTCAAGTATCTCGGGTCTTGTTCACGAATGAGGGAAAGATGGGGCAAGAGGTTGATAGGCAGATTGGTGGGTACCGGTCCGTTGTCGTGAAGAGAGAGCTGAGTTGAGAAGCAAAGCTCTCAATTTACTATTTGATCTATGTCCAAACCCTCACTTGTGGTCATGAGCTTTTGGAAACGACAGGAAAAAAAATATTGCGGGGGTGTTTCCTTCACAGGGGGTCTGGACTCTCCCTTAGAGATAGTCTTAGGAGTTGGGACATCTGGGAGAAACTTGGAGCGGAGCTGCTGCTCCTCCACATTCAGAGGAGTCAGTTGAGGTTGTTCAGGCAGTAAGCCTCCTGGACGGCTTACTGGTGAGGTGTTTCGGGAATGTCCAATGAGGAGGCGGCCCCAGGGAAGACCCAGAACACTCTGGAGAAATTATATGTCTCGACTGGCCTGGAAGCACATCGGGATCCCCAAGGAAGAGCTGAATGAAGGGGCTAGGGAGAGGGAAATCTGGGTTTCTTTACTTGGACTGCTTTACTCTGATCTGGTTAAGTGGTGGACAATGGATGGCTGGATGGATAAACCATAAAGCTTATTATAAAGCAACTAAATAATATGTTTTTGTTTCCATGGCAACAAGTATGTGCCCCTTGACTCCATACATTTGCAAGTAGCTGCTACTAGACTAATGAACAAGCTTTTTCTTTCACAGCACACACTCACATAAAGGATGGTTTTATGGGGCTTTTACATTACTCAGGGGTGCATATTCCATGCCAAAAGCAGCAAGAGGGGTGGTGTGGTGGCGCAGCAGGTAGTATCGCAGTCACACAGCTCCAGGGACCTGTCTGTGAGGAGTTTGGTGTGTTCTCCTCATGTCCGCGTGGGTTTCCTCCTGTTCTGGTTTCCTTCCACAGTCCAAAAATACATGTTGATACATGGATTGGCTACTGAAAAATGTCCATAGGTGTGAGTGAATGTCACCCTGAGAACTGGTGTTGCTGCCTTGCACCCAGTGATTGTAGGTAGGCTCCGGACCCACCTTGACCGTGAACTTGAAAAGCAGTTTCTGACAATGAATGAATGAGGAGGTGGGATATGTGTAACTGCACTTTTTACATTTGCAGTTGCTAAGGCTACCAGGCAAATATAGTTACAGTTGAAATACAAACCTTGTATTTTAAACAGAAAAAATATCCTTAAATTTAATGGAGGTTAAATCACCAAATTATATTCAAATGTTTCTATTTGTCCATTCATCATTAAAAAAATCACAAAATATAAACAGCAATGTACGTCAATGCAAATTGAGGTAAACATTTGAAATATTGACCTTCTAGCATCCAGGAAACACACTGTATAAAAACCAAGTGTTCAAAACTCATTTGGTTAATAAGTAAATAAATTATTAATTAATTAATAAGCAAGTGACTCTATTAAATTGACATTTGTGGTTCAGATGTACAGTGCTCTCCATAATTATTGGCACCCCTGGTTAAGAAGTGTTCTTTGGCTTCTAATAAATTATTATTATTTTTTAAATAATATAGGACAATAATTTTAAAAAAAAGAGAAAAATCTAAGCTTTAATTCAAGTGCCTTTGTTTGGTGGGAAAAAAATCTAGTTAAAAGTACTTTGTACAACCTCTTTTTGCCAACAAGACAGCACCTAATCTTCACCTAGAACTCTTCACAAGATGGGAGAAAACATAAAGAGGGATCTTCGACCATTCCTCTTTGCACAACTTCTCTAAATCGTCCAGAGTCCTGGGCCTTCTCCTATGCACTCCTCTTCAGCTCACCCCACATGTTTTCTATTGGGTTGAGGTCTGGGGACTGAGATGGCAATGAGAGGAGCTTGATTTTGTCTTGTGAACCATTTTTGAGTAGATTTGGCCACGTTTAGGGTCATAATCTTGCTGATAGACGGCGGAAAGATGGGCCAGTGATGACCCATCTTCAGCTTTCAGGCAGAGGCTACCAGATTCTGATTCCATATGTCCTGTACAATGTACATTTTAGGACATCCTCAGACCTCAGCGTCAGTACTGAGGCATTGAACAGAACGGCATCATTCTTCGTACGAAACAACTTCAAGTTTCACCATGATGAAGTTGTGGTGAGCACTATGTATCCTTTCAAGTTTCCCAGGTCCTTTGGAGATGAAACAGGCCCACAGCATCACCAATCCTCCCCCTTACTTAACAGTGAGCATGAGGTGTTTATCTGTGTACTCATCCTTGGTGTTACGCCAGACACACTTAGAGTGTTTATTGCCAAAAAGCTCTATCTTGGTCTCATCTGACCAATGCACACGATCCCAGTTAAAATCCCAGTACCGCTTGGCAAACTCCACCCGTTTACGCTTCTGAGTATAACTCAGCGCCTGATGATTGTTTGGGAGAGACCTCGTAACCCCAAGATGCTACCATTTGATTCAATTCCCTTACAGTGAGCTTCGGAGAACTTTTTACTTCTCTTACCATACTTCTCGCTGTGTGTGGTGGCAAGATACACTTGCGTCCTCTTCCAGGCTTTGTCAAAGTTTGTCACAGTTCCAGATGTTTTGAACTGTTTGATGATTGCTCTGACTGTAGATAAGGGCATCTGCAGGTGACTGGCTATTTTCTTGTAACCATTGCCTGATTTATGAAGGTCGACACACATCTGCCTTACTTGAATAGTGTGTTCTCTTGTCTTTCCCATGTTTAAGAGTGACTAAGAGAAATAGGCCTCTGTGTAACACCATATCTACACCCCAGGGATGCAGGAAGTGATGAATTACTAATTAAAGGTTAGGTTCCTAGATGATCCACTTTATACACTACAGTAGAAATGACATACATGGTTCAAATACATTTATTTCCAAGAAATTTTTAAGGGTGCCAATAATTGTGGAACAGGTCATTTTATGGGAAATACCTATTTCTTAGTCAGGATTTTTTTCTTTTTTTTCACTTGAGTTGAAGGTTGCTTTTTTCAATTTATTTTGCAGAGTGAGATTATGCTTCTGCAATAAAAATGTATTTATTTTAAGGCTTTTATCACATTTTAACTAGGGGTGCCAATAATTATGGAGGGCACTGTATGTATGATACAAGAGTTTTCCTATAGATGTGCTTCAGCTCAAATTTAGCTGTCTGTCTATTTTGGCTGTGTGGTTGAACAGCTCTCTATTCCACAGAATCTCTGTGCTCTGACTGAGCTTCTCTATGGTTTATTTAAATATTCAGTATTACATTTCTTATCTGATACATAACCAAGTGTCTACTGGGCTTCATCTAGCAGACAGCAACACTGATTATGGTCTTATATAACGCCTTGATAAACTTGGTCATTCATTGTCCCTTGTTGGTGAGCAACAAATGTAGCAGGCCCAGAGGCAGCAAAGGAGCTTCCAAATCATGAGGCTTCCTCCAACATATTTTACAGCTGGAAGGATAATTTCATGCAGGCATGTAGCCCAAATTTATGTATTGCTGTTTTTTCTTCCTGAGCAATCCTGTTTTTTGTAATTTTTGCAAGGTACACTTTAGCATACTTCATGTGTTCAGCTAGAGTTGAAATTAAAATTATTCAACTCTCATTGCAAAAATAGAATTATTAGCAACAGGGCGGCACGGTGGTGCAGCAGGTAGTGTCGCAGTCACACAGCTCCAGGGACCTGGAGGTTGTGGGTTCGATTCCTGTTCCAGATGTCTGTCTGTGAGGAGTTAGTGTGTTTTCCTCGTATCCGCGTGGGTTTCCTCCCACGGTCTAAAAACACACGTTGGTAGGTGGATTGGTGACTCCAAAGTGTGTGTGTGTTGCCCTGTGAAGGACTGGCGCCCCCTCCAGGGTGTATTCCCCGCTTTGCTCTTTGTTTGTTTTGGTCCCTTGTCTCCGCCTTAGCTCCGACCTCTTGTCAGTGTCTCCATCCGTGTCTTTTTTGTAATCCTGCCCCCTCGTTACCTTTCTCAGGTGTCCTTGTGTGTATATATACACCCCTTAGTTTCAGTGCTCCTTTGACTGGTGTTGTGTGCATGTGCATTCCTGTGGCTCTTAGTTTACCAATGTCTACTCTGGTTCCTGCCTGCTTTTGTCTAGTCCTGTTTAGTTTTATCTAGTTTGCTCGTGTTTGTTTTGTTATATTTTGTTTTGCTCTTTGTAATAAAATATTCCTTGCATGTACGTCTGCCTCCCTTGTTTTCACTGCCCAGCCATGACACAAGGGTTTCTCCAAATTTAACACAAAATGCAACTTTTAAGTGACATTATCAGCTATTTACCAGTAGATTGAAAATTCCTTCCAAACACATTCTATCTTTTTTATATAATGTAGTGTCTGTGCATGTGTGTGGGTGTCTTTGGAGTGATGAATTATTTATTTATTTATTTTGTTCCTCTCTTGTCTTTTGTTGCTGATGAACAATATATTTCAAAAAACATGCACTTTTTGTGTGTTTTTGTCTGTTTGGTGAGATGAAACTGGCTGGAGAGACTTCCCATTATGGAGCTGATGGAGCCACCTGAGGCAGGTTAACCTGTCTGATCCCATGAGGTCAGCGGAGCAGATGGGTCAGAGCCATTCAAACAAAAAATCTCCAAATGCCCTCAGATGAGTCAGCCTGCCTTTTACTTTTCTTAGCTCACTATATATTTGTTATTTCTTCACTGATTGAGAGACAACAAAAGAAGTTCGATGAGTTATATCATTCTGTTTGATCACGTGTTTATTTTACAGCACAAGAGAGTTAGGAATTCACTGGAACTTGAGTTCATTTCATCACTTGCTATAGAGACTCAAAGTTGTTTAACTCAAAGCTGCAACTTCTCCCTTTTCCACACTAAAGGAAAGCACAAAACACTTTCTTTTGATTGCTTCTCTATGACATACCAGCCCACCATTTTCCTCCTCTCATTCTTTAAATCAGAGAAATTCAAGAATATTTTCACTCCAACTGTATCCTTGAGTCTCTCCAAACCTTATTTATCCACACTTTCAGAAGCATGAACCATCTCATATTCATCCACATGCAATCATTGCACATTATTTTCTCCTGTGCAACTGAAGAAAAATAAGTTCACCTCACTCTGAATGACTTGCATACAATGGTCTAACATATTCAATGATCATCCAATAACGCAAGTACAGCTCCCAAGGTTGGATAAATGTTGAATATAGAATTTTCATGTCATTCACATTTGGTAAAGAAAATATTAAATTCCTTAAAGAGAATATAAATCATCCATTTGATAACCATTCTCTCTGTGTGATTGAAAAATGTCTTTTTGGAAGTGGAGTGCAAGTGCATTTTGTGGGCTAGGTGGAGGACATGGATACATCAAGGTGAAGAAGAAAGTCTCAGCATTAGCCATTTTATTTATTGTATTTATGTTAAACATGGACAGCTGTGACAGAGTGGAAGAAAAATACATTTAATTTCAAGTCACAATTAATTCAAGAGGAGTAATATAATTTAATGCCCCCTCCAGGGTGTGTTCTGCCTTGCGCCCAATGATTCCAGGTAGGTTCCGGACCCATCACGACCCCGAGCTGGATCAGCAGTTACAGACAAGAATGAATGAATAATAATATAATTAGATTTTACTTACTCTTTAAAAACATCCCACAATGGCCAAAAATTTTTGTCAGGGAGAGTCCAGTTTTATCCCTTAAATGTACATTACATTCTCTTCTACGGGAGGAGAGGAGAATACATGTAACATTTCATTATAGAACTGTGTAAAATAAAACAACATAATGAGTCCCAGAGATGGAATAGGACATATGAAATCAACACGATTTTAAAAACTACAATTATAATAAGCATGTTAGCAGAAACCAGGTGAGATAGTAATCTGACTAAAGGATATTGAATTCTAATAAACAAACACACTAGACAAATACATGAAGCTAACAGCACAATAGTATGCAATGTTCTGTACTCCGGTGATGAACAATGTAGCCTGTCACTCTGATTGGAGGGCTTGGGACTGCCTGCTCCCCCATGACCAAACAGGGACTCCAGAGAATTGGAGTTCACAGGAGGAGCCATAGCAGAGAGAGAGAGAGAGAGAGAGAGAGACGGGTGCAACAAGGGACAGTGTAATAAAAATAAGGTAAAAGAATAAGATAAGGTATTATCTGGAGCAGATGTATTTGTGAATAGAAAAGTCTAAATCAGTTGTACTGCACATTACCCAGACTTTATTTTTCCAGCCCCCAGTACGTATTCCAAGTAATGTCCCATTTAGCCCATGTGTGAATATTGCAGGTAATTTTCCAGAGAATAGAAAGTGAAATCACCCCATCCCTAAACCACCTAAAGAATTTCATGTATTGAAAACTATCATGTAGAGACAGTGTATGCTACGTGTCCAGTTCAGGGTCGCGATGGGTCCGACGCCTACCTGGAATCAGTGTTGCAGTCACACAGCACCAGGAACCTGGAGGTTGCGTGTTTAAATCCCTCTCTGGATGACTGTCTCTGAGGAGTTTGGTGTGTTCTCCCCGTGTCTGCATGGGTTCTCTCTCCGCTACGGTTTCCTCCCACGGTCCAAAAACACATATTGGTAGGTGAATTGCCGACTTAAAAAAGTGTCTATGGGTGTGTGTCTGTGTGTGAGTGTATGTGTCACCCCGTGAAGGACTGGCGCCCCCTTCCAAGGTGTGTTTCTGCATGGGCCCAGTAATTCCGGGTAGGCTCCGGACCCACCACGACCCTGAACCAGATAAGTGGTTACAGATAACTAATGAATGTAATTCACTATATAGGGACTGAAGAGATGTTTGTGTTTCAGCCAGAGACAGGCAAGCAGTGTGACATCAGCATTTCCAAAAATATCAGTTTTCCTCTTCCACACGAGAAGAGTGAAAACCTCTGATTTGAGTGACCTAAAACACCTTTTTTGTGTGGACGAGAAGACAAAACCCAGACAAAAACCTTTGTTTTTTAAAAATAAATGGTTCCATGTGGACAGGACCTTAGTTGATTGACAACACTTGCAGAAAGGTCTTTATGCATGTCCATTAAATTTTTTTGACAAACTACTGCTTTAACGTGCACTGACTGGTGACCATATTTTTTGCCATTTTGCCACTGAACCGCATGCTTCCAAGCGAGAAATCTTCACTCTCTAATCATGATTTGCTCCTCACCTTCAGAAGCATAATTGAAATCAAAATTACATTTTTGAGCTGCGGAGCTATAAAATGTTCCTTGTCACTTCACCTTTTCCACTGAATTAAAATGGAATTAGTGGTAATTGTCGCGGCTTTGGGGATTATATTATTTAACAGGAAGCCTTTTGAACACCTGAAAGACTAGCTGGAGATAACAGACTCCCATTATATCCCCCAGACGAGCATATATTTCCAAGCAACTGAGTGCTTTGGAAATAAAGGCTTTTTACACCTTTACGTGCTAAAAATTAGACAGGGATCTGCGGTGACTCTCTCAGTAACAATCGATTTGCTGAAGATTGATATATTAAGGTAGAATACCTTTGGTGGTTCCAGAACACAGATTTGTAATTAATCAGCTGCCCAGCAGGGCATAGGAGGCATGTTTGAAAAGCATAAATGCATGTGGATAGAACATGAACATTCAAAAAGGAAAAAGGAAATGTTTTTAACATTAGTTTAAAATTAGCATAATTCAAATAGATTACTGTGATAAGCACCTAATGGAAGACTGCAGATCAGCAGAAATCATAGCATTTTCACTGAGGTTCCTTTTAGCTTCAATTGTATGGGTAAATGGATATTTAAATGAAGAATAGTCGGCAAAACTGGCATTTAGTGTGTTTCCAAGCATGTAATGGCAGGTCTAACGTGATTATTAACTCTGAGAATTGTTTTGTTACTAATATTGTTTTATTTATATTTATTTATTGCTCATTCATTCATTTATTTCTTGTAACCAATTATCCATTTTAGGGTTGCTGTGGGTCTAGAACCTACATAAAATCACAGGGTGCCAGACAAGAACACACACTGAATGGGATTCCAGTCCTTTTGTGTCTTCTCCCTGTGTCTCTATGGGTTTCTTCCAGGTCCCCAGTGTTCTCCTACAATCCAAAAACTCATCCTAATGGGTGAATTAGCTAAACAAAATTGTCCATGTATGAGTGTGTGTTTGAGGCACTGGTGTGCACTCCAGGAAACACTTTATAAAATTCAGAGGATGTTTCTTCAACATTTTCTATATCTCCAATGTGTTTGCAAATTGGAAACCAGTCTAATGTGTTTACGAAGCTCCAGTGTCAGTAAATGGTTTAAAAAAAAAAAAAACTCTCATTTTCTCACTCTGAAAAGCTAGGCTATCTCTCTTTCTCTGCTCATGACAGAGAAACTGCATCTGAAGGTGTGTGATGGCGGAGGGATCTCCAAACTTTGGAAAGAATGAACAGAGGTGATGATATTGCTCTATTTCTGCTCCATGGGTGGGTAATATTTACTTATTTTTGCTGTTTAGGTTTCCACTGGAACAGACTCTAAATTCAGGAGACTGCTAACTGCATGAAAGTAAACACAGACTGAAAGTGCTACAAATCAAAACAGCCTGAGTTACAAATGAGTTTGTGTGGTCATTCAAAGAGCGAATAAAACATACATACAAGTTAAATTACAAGTGTAAACATACAAGTGTTTTGATTTGTCTTCCCCACATTAAAAGACAAGCAGTTTCCTAGAATCGTATACATTACCATTAATGAGTTATATATCAATATATTAATTCCAGTTGGTATTCTTGTGATGAAATTAATTGATTTTAAGTCATTTGGTACTTCATATCAGTGTCTTTGTTTACATTTGTATTTTTATTATGTGTACAGAAAAGATTGAGGGCAGGACTAATTAATGCAGAAATGAAAAAAAGAGCAGAATGTTTTGTTCATAATATATAACACCGGCATCAGTGTTTTTCTTGTTCATTTTATTTAAAAGTATATAATATACTACGTCGTATAATATATCTACGATCAAAGAACAAAGAAGACCAAGAACATCTTGTTGATTCTAAGAATTACAATCACATTTTTCAATGTAACTTGTTAGAGTAAAACACGTGAAGTTTAATGTGGCTGTGCAGAGTTATATAGAGTTTTATAAATAGATTAAGCCACAAAATGCACCCCCCCAAAAAAAAACAAAACAAAACCCACACTCGCATGAAATAAGACAAATTCAGCTGTCATCCACTCCACAATATAATATGTGTGTAAATGTTGCTGAGTTCCAAGCGTCCTGCTGAGCCAAGGCTCTGGCCAATGTACATGGTGTCACGCCAAACACAGCCCCAGAAACACACAAATGGAGCATGTTCCTGCCTACTGTCCTAGTATTCAGCCAGTCATGGTTCACGCTAAAGAATCTAATGCTCTTAGGTTCCAGCTGGGAACAAATTTTTCTGATTTATGTCGGTGGAAATGCAAGGTACAGTTTCAAATTTAGTTCACAAACTGGAATGTGAAATATGGCTGAACTAACAACAGACAGTACCACCTCAACTGAACTAACAGTGCCTACTTGCACATGTGTGTTTCAACATTAGGAGTCAGTCAGTCTGTCAGTAAGCAAAAATGCCTCTACTAGGCCGGCCGGCAGTAAGTACAGTATGTGAAATATTGTATTAGGCATACATCATAAAAGGCAGTGGAGGAATGTTGTTGTGTAGAGTTTAGGGCCCTAAAGTGTAATTTAAATGGAACCAAATGAATTATTTTGTATGAAAATATTGATTAATTGCAGCTGAGCTGTAAACTGCCCTGCAGCCCGCTCACAGCAGTGATGTTTGACTAAGAGCCGCTGCTACAAATATGACAGCAAGGGTCATTAAACACTTTCATTTAGAAACGATTAATACAGTGTTATTCGATCATTCAACACACAATGAGACCATCAGACATTGTGATGAGTTTGAATCTCAATGATATTATGTCCTGAAATTCTACTAAGATTAGTATCCAATTAGTCCTGTCACTGGCCCCATATTCATATTCTCAAGATACATCGTGCTGGATCATGTTGCATATTCATTTCTAATGTAATATTATTCATATATTCATATTGTCTCTGTTTATATATATATAATGTGTGTGTGTATAGATGCTGTTTAATCAAATACATCTTTCTCCATTTTGGTCCATTTTTAGTTTACTACATATTTTGAGAACAGCAGCTGTTAAAAATATCACTATGAATGGACCAATAGAAATGATCTAAAATTACTTGAAATAAAATCTTTTTACATTGACTTCCATGGATATTTTAGAAGGATTTTCCTTCTCCTGTAATTTTGGAGATACATGCTTTTGATTGGACAGCAATCCACCACCCCACCACCACCAGATATATGTTTGGTGTGATCCATCATCAGTAAATGACCTCACTAATGCTCTAGTGGCTGAATGCAATAAACTCATCACTGAATCACACTAGTCAGAGCAGAACAATAACTGTAATGCTGAAAAAGTTTAATGCCTTATATTTCAAAAGATGTATGAGCACGTCTCCACAAGCCTTTGGTTGTGTAAAGTTGTCTTGTTTTTCCTTGGCCTTGTCAACTGTGTCTAGTTCTAGTTAATTCAGGGATTAATAAAAACTGTTTGCATTATGGCAGACCGTATTCTTCAAGTATCAACACTCAATATTATTGTTTTTTCTCTCATTACCTGCTTATTGATAAATGCACCAGTGGACCCATTAAAAAAAAATACATAAGCTGTATGAGCTTATCCCTTGTCCACTAATGAGAAGATTGTCCAGTTAGATCATTCTTCAAAAGAGCTTAGTCATGCTGAGATAGGTAACTGGTTCATTGCATTAAATTATCAGAATGCTCTGGCATTAGAAAGAATTTTAGTGTGAAAAGAGGCTTTATTTTTAGATTTATTGCTACACACTCCGTGTATTGTAACTCATTTTTAAATGTTTAAAAAGTAACTGCATTCTATTCAAAATGTAATATGGATTGAAAAGGACAAATTGAGATTTTCTGTGCTGTATGTGTTTTAAACAATTTAAGGGGCATAACTTGTGGTTGAAAAGCTGTTCATATGACCCATTTAAGCTAACTAAATTAAATGCTTGAATATAAAAATTAGAAAAAGAATCAATGATCTGCGTTCCACATTTATTGTGGAAGATAAATTCGATAAGTAACACCAGCATTGTCTAGTCGAAATATTTAAGGTGGATTTGGACAGTAAAGGTTTGTAAATGCAGGGGGAGTTGCAGCTACTTGTTAAATTTTATGCGAGTCAGGTAGGTGTTTTAGTGAAAAAACTCTTTCCTGAGTAAATAAGTTGATTATGGCACGTTTGTTTAGCTATTACATTCTTAAACATTCTTAAACTCGTCTCTTGCTTTTTCATGTAGGTTTAGATTTGTCCTTACCCTCGTAGTTAATAATATGTCGAGTCCCTTAACTGGTTTTTCTGTATTTAACATGTAGCTACTCTATGTTATTGTTTACCCCGAGTTCCTTAATATTAATTCCTCCATATTAAGTATTAGCACAGAAATAATGTTCCTAATGAATGAGCTTATTTCCAGTGCTTCTTTTAATAGCATAAATGAAAATGGCTAAGCTGCTAATTTGAGATGATTTAAAAATGGATTTAGGAATGACTTAAATGCCTTTAGAGAAATGGGGCTGGGCTGAATTATTTTTCGCACATAATTGCCTCAGGCCCAAGGTGCGTTTTTAATTCTGTTATCCGACTGCTTTTCTATTTTTTATTTTACACCCTTTGTTATAAAAAAAAAAAAAAAAAAAAAGAAAAGAAAAGAAAAGAAATAAAGAAACTGGAATATAACTGATAACATTCATTATGTGAAGCCCTGGTGCAAAACATGTTTGAAATAAATGTTTATTACTCTTAAAATAAGTCTACTAGATTAATATAGATAGTCCTATTTCCTATGCATGCCTAAAGCAGAATTATTGTACGTGGGTGTTTGATTCATCAGTGGTTGAGAGATTTTTCATTTCCCTATTATGATGATCATACCATTGAACTTAAAGATATTTGACTGAACTTTTTTGTAGTAGTTTTGAAAGTTAGCAACAGAAAGAACAATGTTCTACTGTTCCTTCATTTTTTTCTCCTCCTGAACACAGAACGCTTACAAATTTTAATGATAAAAGGTTTGATAGCATTAAGGCTGGTTCTGCTGGCAAATGTATAATGATGGATTTTTAATCTCCTTGGGTCTAATACAGGGCTAAAGTTTTGGGCAGTGAACTGCACATAATTAGCAGATGAACATATCTTAGCTGATTCGCTTAGAGTGTCTGAATGTTAGAAGCTTTGTGATGCATACAGATCTGTGGATTTGTTAGAGTGTGTTTGTTTTGGGTCTTACATTAAACACAGTAAAAACTTAACCCAGGTCCAGTTACAGAAAGAACACACAAGGCAACTTAAACTGGAGAAACTAATCCTGAACTTTTTATTTTTTTTCAAATTTTTTTTTTGCTTGGATGCAAATTAGCTATGTGGACTGTCTCTGTAAAGCAATCAAGCTCAGTGAAAAAAACATGGAGTTTACACTCACAAGACGCTGTATTATAAACGCGCTTCACTTTGTGTACAGTTAGAGAGTTACAGACCCATGTGTTGAACACTGTTTGTTTTAGCTATCTTATCACAGCACATATTTTTTGGATTTTTTTTGTTTTCTTTTTTGGTAGACAAATCTGAACCTTGTAGGGATATGAGCACATAAAATGTGTCTTTGGACTGTGGGAGGAATCCCAGGCATTCATGGGGAGTTCACACTCTTCATAGATAGTGAACAGAGTCGAGGCTTGAACCCAGGGCCATAGAACCCATGATAACATTTTTGGTAATTATTCTGGTGCATGGAAATGTAAACACAGCTGTTATGACTGACACATGAATACACATCACATACACACTACCCTGCAACTGCAAATAATGACATATAATTACCTGCCTAAGTTAAATTGAATTAAAAAATTTTCAACCCAACTGTACATCATAAAATCCTCACTTATATTGATGAAAAGGAAATGATCATGGTCAGGCCAAAACTACACTATTTACTTAATGTGGTAGACACACACGTTAGTTAATTCAGTTACATTAAGTTATACACACTTTAGCAAATATGTTTAACTACATACACACCGCTTGTAAAGTCTCTATAGGAAGCAATTGGGGTGGATATACTGGCCAACATCAGTTCTTGCCCTTAAATATTCTTCATGGTGCTGAAAGTCTTGAAAAGCTCCTAAAACGTTTCCACATATACTGTAAAGCCTTTCTAGACGAGTAGGACATTGTAATGCCACAAAGGCAGAAAAACCCTTGATTAATACAATAATTTCAGACATACTCGATAAGCAGGTCTCTACAATTTTTTTTTACCATAGGTTTTTTTCCCTTTAACTATTCATTATTGTAATACTGCACATGATGTCTGAACTACTATGCTTTAAAATCACTACTGCTCTGTAGCAGGGTAACTGGAGGTTTCACTAAAGTACGTTTAAAAAAAAAGTCATCAAGATGTGAAGCAGCTGTAAAAGAGCCCTGATGGGGGAAGCTACATCTTCTGCGTGTCTCTTGGTATCATTTCCAGTGAACCCTGCTGCTTCAATGATGCTCTAATTGGATTTCTTGATTGATCCAGCAGCCTCTGTGCATCAGCCAGAGACTGACAGAGTGAGGAGAGAGTGAAAGGCCAGAAGAACAAAATAGAGAGGTCTGCAACAGTCCGGATTAAAATAAGACATCCACCCATGAATAACATTCTATGCGCCATTGTTAGGCGAACAAGATGTATAATTTTATGCACAAAATAAACCACAATCATGGTTTATATATATATATATATATATATATATATATATATATATATATTCTGGGTTAAATATATATATATATATATTCTAAATCTCCATACTTTCCTCTATGAATCGGCAAGTGAACTTACTCATTACTCCTGCCATATTTTAATCCACATGGATCAGCTGGTGATGATTTTCATTAACTGAGGGGGAGATAAATGTACTGCAACAATATCCAAAGCACTTGCGACTAGCAATTGTGAGGCTTTAATGAATGAATAGTATTCTACTTATTTTGATCAACTAAAAATAAAAAAAGAAAAGACATTCATTTCCATTATGCTGTCTGTAAACTTATTTTGTGTAATTTGCACTTTGTGCATAAAGGTTGCATGTTAAACCTTGAATTTTTTGCATCAAAGTAGCAAAATGACTTGAACAGGTAACAGACTGCATTGATTTTTGACCTTATCTGATTGAGACATGCCTGCTTGACACATTTGGCCTCTGCACAGGCAAGCTGTGTGTGTGTGTGTGTGTGTGAGTGAGAGAGAGAGAAAGTGTATGTGTGTGTGTGAGAGAGAGAGCATGTGAGAGAGAGAGAGAGAGAGAGAGAGAGAGAGATCAAAGGTGTACATGAAAGAAAATGTTAACTTTTCTTTGCCCTAGTGATGTCTGCAGCAAGGATTTAATCAGTGCTATTGATGAAGGCTAAGCTACCCAATATAAAACCACTATTAAAACTATGGGCATGTTGCCCATAACCCTGGCCCCCATCCATAACAGCTACACCTATTTTACAATTATCATATTTTTAATGCACTGCTTCACAGCACAGAATTAAAATGAAAGTTTATTCCAATTAAATCACCCTCATTGCTCCCATGTATCTGACCATTTTCTGTGTCCTGGCTGCACTCCTGGAAAAAAGACTATTCTTAGCCAGGGACAGACATGGATTGGGCGCCATCACAACCAATCAGATTCTGCTATATTCAATTCCACAAAAACCTTCAGCAGTGACCAGACATCCTTGTGGGACTCAAAGTGTCTGGTGCTGGAACTAATCGGTTAATTGTGCATGGATACCATCCAGAGCACTGTGGGGGTGGAATGGACAAACATATATTGCATTGTTGAAAACAACAGAAGCATTAATGCCTAAATTTAGCTTTTGTACTTTTGCCCATTTTAGGTAACCATGCTTTACTGACTCAGAATCCACATATAGAAATCTATTTGAGGTTACCTTAAAACTAATCACAGTTTGAGACAAGCCTAGAAATGATCAAGTTATATAGTCTGGTCAAGGTTAACAGACTGAATGTTGGCTTATTTTCAACACAGTTAGAAATAAAGGTTGATATATTGTTTCAAACACAATACAATTAAAGGATAGAAGCACAATTTTTCTTTATCATCAGGAGATTGTTGGTTCAGTCCCAAGGGATGCCACAGCCTAATGCTCCACTAACCTAATATACAGAGTACAGAGCCTCTTGCTACTCTGGGCTCAGCACTGCGGGTACCAAATCTTTTGGTACAAAAGTACCAAATCTTACATTGTGTTCTTTTAAACATTTTTAGTCCAGCACTGATGGCTATGCCATTCTGTTTATTTGGTGAAACAATTAATGAATGAATTAAATTAATACATAAATAAATACATTTAAAATGTAATAATTATGACCAAATAATTATAGATCTTTCAGCAGGAATCATGATGGCATCTGTGGGCGTCAAACTAAAGACCCTCAAGAAAGAGTACAGCGACTCATAAAAATAGTTATCGCCATATTTAATGATAAGTCTCCAAAAGATGAATGCAAGTCCCCATAACTCATAGATAAAAAATATTGTGTATGTGTTTATGTGTGTGTGTGTGTGTGTGTGTGAGAGTGAGTGAGTGAGTGAGTGAGAGAGAGAGAGAGAGAGAGAGAGAGAGAGAGAGAAAGAGAAAGAGAGAGAGAGAGCAATAGAGAGACAGTCATTTGACCACTGTTACTAACTACTCCATGAATTGTGTTGGATTCCTTCCCTTACAAACACCCACACAGCACTGGGGGTAGTTAGTCATGTGTAAATGGAGACACTCCATCTGATGCGCTGATAGATTAGCTCCTTTGTGACTTACTATCCATACTACTTATTTGATGCACTTCTGTGCAAATTTCTGTACTAGTATTGCATTTGATTCTCTGAGGCTGAGACTCAGATTAGCAGACATTTTTGATGTGGTCATATTGCAAGTGAATTCCTGTTTCGTTCAGCATTAGGTGGTTTTTGCTAGGTAGGGTTGCAGTAAACACCAGGCAATGTCAAGAGAGTTTGGCATAGTGACTACATCAATTTTATCTTTCTCACATCATGAACTGCATTAAAAGAGGGAAAAACCTTTCAAAATTGGTAGAAGTTTATCACATTTAGAAAGATTTGCATGAGTACGAACCCTCTTGTATTTTTTTTTTTTTTTGTTAATACACAGTGTATGTTTTATAATACACCCTCGACACACAAGTGGATGATCACTGCTATACCTTTGAAGGGGCTGCTGTCTGTTTTTCTAGCAAAAAACAATGTACCTATACAGGACAAAGTGTTCTGACAGAGTATCTGATCTGGGTTGCACATATTGTATATAAATGTGTATTTTAAAGGTGGGTACAAACACTTTAATAATTTAAATAAGTGTCCAACTGTTAAAACCCATGGCAAAAAGAGAAATCATCAGACTTAGCAAATGTTCATAGCAAAAAATAAAAAATCAGTTGATAAAAAAACACAGAGATGGTGGAACACTCTTGCCTCATGAAACAAACAGATGTGAATATCAGAGGTTTGCAAGTCTTCTGGGAGCAATTGACAAGTTTCTGAAAGAACTGTAGGTCTGTCTATTTTCTAGGCATGACTGTACAATCTAGTTCAAATTTTATTAAATTCACTCTATACACTGATGTTTTAAATAAATGTCCCTGCTTAAAATTGCTAAAAACATTAAAAAACATTAGGTGTGTTGATGCATCTGAGCCTGCAGGCAATTACTGTAAAATGTATGGGTTCTAACTAATAAAATATTCACTTTTTAAACAAAACAAAACAAATACAAATGGCTGATTATTATGCAAAGTTTTTTTTTCCTCTGAGTGCTAAGAAAATTGCATAATTAATGAAATTTCCTCAAAATGTAAGATGATGAACAGCAATGAACTCACTGTACAGGTACTGCTAAATGCACAAATAACCTGGAGTCTGCAAATGAGAGTTGAGGAAGTTACATAAAATGATTATACAGCTGACACTGTCTAATGGTTGCCAGTTAAAAATGACCAGGAATACAGTAAATGTGTCATTATTGAGAAGTACTTACTTGTTAATAAACAAACAAGCCAAAAGTGTTTAAGTACTTAAGAATGAATTGAAATGAAATTCAAATGAAATGAGGCTTATGTACACATGGTCATTGTCCCAGAAGTAGAAGACACTCTGCAGGTTTTTAAATGTTTAGGTCTTGTGTGCGCCAGAGGGAGGACCTTCAATGCAAGGCATGAATTTGATGGGACTCGAGTGAATACAGGGAGATAAAGTAGGCTTCCTTTGGAAATACACCCTGCTCAGGCTGGTAATAGGAGACAGTTGTCATAGTAAGTACAGCCCTTCCTGCTGCTGAGGATTTCTACTGGAGATTAATGGATTTGACACAGGCTGAATGTAAGAAAGTAAAGGGTCTCCACATTTTAGTCCCTCAACTCAACCACCCAGCAAGCCTTACAGGGTCAGATCACATCTAGGGACATGCTGGACAAGGTCAACTCACCAAAAAATGTTTAGGGTTGTAACCTACATCTTCTCAGGAATGCTGTCATATCCGGTAGTACAGGAACATTTCAAACATTGACTAGAGCAAACCAAGTTTGTAACTAAAGAATATCTTAAAAGAGTCAAAACTAGGTACATACTTGAGGTATTTTTATATTTCAGAATTGGAAGTTGACTTATATTAAACATTCTGGCAACCAGGAGAGAAGCCATATGATTTCCACAGATATCGGAGACATTCTCTAGCCACAGTAGTCTGCTGAGATGGCATGTCTTGTACTTGAGTAAAGTATTGAATTGCTGGTGGGGTAGACCAGTTGTTGTGGACTGCTACTGAGTTAATTCATTATCTGTAACCACTTATCCTGTGCAGGGCTATGGTGGGTCCAAAGCCTAGCCAGAATCACTGGGTGCAAGGTGGGAACACACACTGGAGGGGGTGCCAGCCCTTCGCAGGGCAACACACACACACACACATACATTCACACACACCTATGGACAGTTTTGAGAAGCCAGTGCCAAAACCAATGTGTTTTTGAACTGTGGAAGGAAACCCAGGTGGAGAGGGGGACAATATACTACACTCCTGCTATAGAATTCAACCTCGTGTAATTTTGTCTCCAACAGAAAGGGTAACAGCTTTGCCAACATTTTACAAGCTTTTCAATTCAATGAGCTGAGAGAAGAAAACAAACAAACAAACAAAATAACTAACTGCAAAAGAGAACAGGTAAAACAACAGATGCATGTGTATGAGACTGAGATTCACAGCTTGAAAACTGAACCTTCTGTAAAAGGTAAAACCTTTGGTAGCAGCTGAGATGACCAAGCCGGCCCAAATGTTGGACTGTGTTGAAAAAGTACCTGCACATGGATTGCTTCACTGGGATAATTCTTGATACTGAACCAGCAGCCTTAGAGAAACAAATGAAATAGGTTGAATACATCATCATCATCTTCTTCTTTTCCGCTTTTCCATTTCAGGGTTGCGGTAGATTAAATACAATCTGATTTTAAAAAAAAATAATACTAATAATAATTCAGATTCAGGTGCCAGGCTCAAAAGGGGAGAACTTTCAAACCCTCCCTCCATTCTGAACATTTCTGCTATTATTTTGATGGCATTCATTTTGCTGCAAAGTGTCAAAACCCAAAGGACCATGGACAAGTTATCATAAAGGTAGTTCATACACTGGATATTAATGAGAATTTAACTTGAGGTCTTCAAATGGGTCTTTAATGGGGTCTTCAATGGCTGAAGATCATCTTTGAGCGCTGATACAAAAACGTATCTGATGTTTATTTTCAATTAAAATATGCTAATATCGAACTCTTAATGTAATGACTAATGCAGAAGTGTTTAGCCAAAACCTATTGAAAAAAATAAAATTAAATGCCAGCCAGCTCCGTGATATCAATAACATTGATATCACAAACACATGTGCCATGAGTCCAAATGTGGTTCAGAGTGTTTGTTACTGCTAACAATAACTACAACACTTTCTATTTAGTTCTACTTAAGCCTACATGAAATTACAGCCTTTATTTTTAATTCATTCATTTATTTATTGACTGCAACCACTTATCCAGATCAGGGTCGTGGTGGGCTGGGAGCAAGGTGGGAACACACCCTGGAGGAGGTGACAGTCTTTCACAGGGTGACTCACACTCACACATTCACTCATACTCTCACACCTATGGACACTTTTGAGTCGTGAGGAAACCCACGCGGACACTGGGAGAACACACCAAACTCCTCACAGTCACCCGGAGCGAGGCTCGAACCCACTACCCCAGGACCCTGAACCTGTGTGACACTAAAAATTACATAACATTACACAGAATCCTTGCCTTCTTAATATTTTGACTTACTTGGTATATCACAAATCTATACTGGGACGAGCTGTCAGTAAATGAATTACTCCCTGGTTCCTTCTCCATCTCAGAGTGATTTTGTACAATCTATATATAAAGAAACACTGTAATATTTTTTTTTTGTTTTGTTTCTAGGGTTCCCACCATACACCACAAGTTACATTGAGCCCAGAGCAGCAACAACAGAGGCTCTATTTTAATATTACAGCTCAGTGGAGTATCACAGTTACTTTGAAGCTGTAATTTGAAGCTACTATTATTACATAGTGTTCCTTTACAATAACATTTTCATTTGCAAAGTGGCCCATGGTCTTTTTATCCTCCACTCAGATTAAAGGATCTTTTGCATGTGTTATTGGTTGTCATCAGCAACACATATTCAAATAGGAACACTGGTTAAATCTAGCCAGATAATCAGTGTGAAGTCCTAATATTGTAAATGTTACATGTGTAAAAGAAGTTACCTGTCTCTTTTAACTTCATTATGTTATCCATGAACAATCCATTAATCTGTCACAACGTGTTTTACATTGTAAATGTATTATTTAAAGTTCAATAATTTAAACTCAACAATTCTGTAAACAAAACTAAAATTTAATCTCCACAATTAAACTTCCATCCATCCATCCATTATCTGTAACCGCTTATCCAATTTAGGGTCGCGGGGGTCCAGAGCCTACCTGGAATCATCGGGCGCAAGGCGGGAATACACCCTGGAGGGGACGCCAGTCCTTCACAGGGCAACACAGACACACACACCTACGGACACTTTTCGAGTCGCCAATCCACCTGCAACGTGTGTTTTTGGACTGTGGGAGGAAACCGGAGCACCCGGAGGAAACCCACGCGGACACGGGGAGAACACACCAACTCCTCACAGACAGTCACCCAGAGCTGGAATCGAACCCACAACCTCCAGACCCCTGGAGCTGTGTGACTGCGACACTACCTGCTGCGCCACCGTGCCGCCCCACAATTAAACTTTCCATCCTCTATTCACCACTTTGAGACAAAGCACACTTTACATGGTGCACTACTTAAGGTACCAGGATACCATGTTACTATCTTGAGTTTAAATATAATATTGCATGAGTGTATTTCCATTTTCCATTAAAATTTTTAAAACGTATTTATTCTTGTTATTATCTGTTTTGTTGCTGGGCAGATCAAGCTATTTACATGAAGCATTTTATTTAGCAGTAAAAACACTCTGTTACCATTTGGACTCATGGCACATTAAAGGTTATTGATATCAATTAGCAGGATGGTATTTAATTTTATTCGTTTATTTATTTGTACATTTTAATATGCATTAAATGTTAGCTTGAAAGACTAATTTTTGCCTTTTGTTGTCTCAAATTATGATTCTGAATTCATTTAAATAGGTCTTGGCTAAAATACATCTGCATTAGTCATTACATTAAGAGTTCATTATTAGCAGATTTTAGTGAACTTAAAATAACACATAATTATTTCAAATACAGTCTCTAAAAATCAGTTGAAACAATACTGGAGATCAACTGCATATCTGTACGAGTGCTTAAATAAATTAAACTGGCAGTCTGCTGATGTCTTTGTTAATGATAAAATAACTCTCTAATGATACTGTTTTACACCTATTCAACAGATGCACTGTTAACATGTTACTGAAAAAAGTGTTACCACTAATTTTTATGGAGGCCAATGCTAGAAACATTACATAATTGGTGACACAATTCCACAGAGAACACTTCTGACATGAAGAAAATGGCAGTACTTTCTACTCATTAAGGAAAACTATGCTTACTTTCATAGTCAAGACCCCACCTGCAGTTTTCAAGGCTGAGAATTAAGCAAGAGATTCTATGGATATTCTAATGGAGTTTCTTAACCCCATGCCATGATGATGATAGTTTGTCCATATCAGATATATAAATTCACATTCAAATTGGACATACAGTCACGGTTGAGTTCAATTGCTACTGTTTCTCTTACTAAGTCCACAGCAGCGGTTTGATATTATTTTTCAGGAGGACAAAAGGGAGAGGGATTTTAGATTAGCCAAAAATATGGAACACAAAACCCTGTCAGATTCTCAAATTTTTTATGAGCAAACCAATTCTACCAACTTATTCTTATGAACTGTAGTTTTGAGAGGAACATCTCCAAAATCTCTTGCAAGCCATTAACACCAAGGAGACTTCTAACATGTATACCTCATAGTCTTAAAGGGGTAAAATGGAACTGTTAGGATTATGTACAAATTATAGGTCAGTTTAATCCAGTGTTTCTCGTTCCTGGTCCTGAAGGCACCTTTCCTTGTTGCTTTCCTTTCAGTGAACCTACAGGGCCAGGGATGAGAAACACTGGTCTATATAACAGTGTATATAAAATTATAACCAACCAGAACACATTCTGCACTGTCCAGGTACTGATAGTCTTGTTAAGCATTTTTCCTACTCAGCCTAGGAAGCAGATTTCACCATCCCTGAGACTTGTGAATCCTGAGTGGGATTTGATGACCAGTCTTTTTCCTGTGTTCCAGACATCATTCATGCTTTCCTGAAACACTTAAAGTCCCTGAGGCATTTGTCAGAACCAGAGCTTAAATGATCTCTGTAAGATGCTGCTGCATTGGAACCTGTGTTTCAGGTTGGTAGGCATGAAAACTGACTTGAGGATTAGGACATCTATTCCAAGTTATCTAATGTGAAATAAGGGACAGAGAGGTAGGTCATAAAATGTAGACCATACAAGAACAGTATGGAGAAAAAGTTGCCCAGATTTTCTTACCAAGAGAGTTTGAGATGAAGGTTATGCACAATAATCTGAGAACAAGAGGTGCATGAGAATACAAAAATAATTGCAGATGGTGCATTACTTACACAGTAGTTACTGCATTAGATTTCATATAAGCAATGTCTTAGTGTCTTAGTCACTAAGCATTTTACACAATACACTTCTGTAACTTTAGGACCACTCTCTTCTGTATTACTCTCTTCTACAGGAACTTTGGCAGCAATTCCACCCTGTGTAGATAAGCTCAAGGATGACTTGCAACAAACTTATAAATATGTCTCAAAAACTGTGGACAAGTAATCCATCCATCCATTATCTGTAACCGCTTATCCAATTTTAGGGTCGCGGGGGGTCCAGAGCCTACCTGGAATCATCGGGCGCAAGGCGGGAATACACCCTGGAGGGGACGCCAGTCCTTCACAGGGCAAACACAGACACACACACATTCACTCGCACACGGACACTTTCGAGTCGCCAATCCACCTGCAACGTGTGTTTTTTGGACTGTGGGAGGAAACCGGAGCACCCGGAGGAAACCCACGCGGACACGGGGAGAACACACCAACTCCTCACAGGCAGTCACCCGGAGCGGGAATCGAACCCACAACCTCCAGGAGCTGTGTGACTGCGACACTACCTGCTGCGCCACCGTGCCGCCAGACAAGTAATGTCTAAGGAAAAAGAAGTTGTTTCACTGGAGAGTTGAAATTCATACATCAGAAACTAGTGACATATAGTGGTGTTCATAAATTTTGAGCTGAGTGGAAATTACAGTCTGGATGTTAATTTAGTTCTATTCCAATACATATTGATTTGTAGAGAATGCCTAATCTTATAGTTTACAAAATCAAACATGACAATATTGCCATCCTAACCACACGTTGGATGTTCTGCTATCTATTTTACAGCTTGCGATAATCCTGAAAGCAGAAATAAATTTGCTATGAGACCACAGAGTCTTACTCAGAATTCAAAGAACCATTAAATATTTGCAGGAATCTGTACTCCGACTTTGACTGGATCAGACTAAATAGACTAGCATTTGCTCCCATTGAGTATCAGTGAAGATTCAGTAACTATGCCCCTGTTGCCAGTTCATCAGATGTCCCAAGCTGGAACACTTTTGGTAGGTGTTAACCATCGCATGGAAGAAACACCTCACGAACATGCTGTGTTGGAGATAATCTGATCAAAACAATAAATCCATCATACTTTAGCCGTAATCAAAGTGCCTCAGATCCTTTCTTGCTTCCAACACATCAACATCAAAAACTGACTGTTTACTTGCTGCCTTATATACACCGATTAACCATGACATTGTAATCGGCTCCTTAATTCCACACACACTGTCCATTCTCTCAGCTCAACCGATGATACAGAAGCACTGTGCAGTTCTACAATTACACACTATAGTCCATTTGTTGCTTTGTTACTCCCTTGTCACCCTGTCTTTCAGTGGTCTGGACCACCACAAAGCAGGTATGAATTTGGTGGTGGATAATTCTTAGCGCTGCAGTGAGACTGACGTGGTGGTGGTCTGTTCGTTTTTGTTGCACTGGTACGAGAAATGGATCAGAAATGCAGTCCTGCTGGAGTTTTTAAACTCCACCCACTGTCCACACTGTTAGACACACCTACCTTGTTGGTCCACGTTGTATTTTAGTTTTAATGTCAGAGACAGTAGCCAATCTGTTGCTGCAGACTTTGGGTTGGTCATCCTCTAGTTCTCCTTAAGTGCACACAGGACACTGTTGTCTGGATCTTTTTGGTTGGTGGACTTTTCTCAATCCAGCAGTGACACTGAGAGTTTTAAAACCTCCAACAGCACTGCTGTGTCTGACCCACATTTACCAGCACAACACACACTAATTCACCAAAACCATGACAGTGTCACGGAAACACTGAGAATGTTCCACCACCCAAATTTGTGGGGATCCTGTGGGGGTTCTGGACATTGAAGATCAGGGTAAAAGGGGGCTGGCAATGTATGCAGAGCTTACTTTTTGTATGTAATTGTAGAACTACAGAGAGTGGCAGGTGGTGCTGAAAGAGTGTACAGTAAGTGTAGAAACAAGGGGGTCATGTTATATTTGATTGGTGTATCCCACCTCTTGATAGGTGTCACTGTAACAAAATAATCAAAGTCATTCACTTTACCTATCTGGGATTTTATCTTGGGCCTGATCACTGTATTTCCAGCTCGGTATATCCACAAAACAGCCCTTTCTCTTGTATCTAAGGGAGATATTAAGATTACTGAGTTAGAGCAGTGTTTCCTAACCATGGCGGAATAGTGTAATGCATATTTCAATGTTTTCACTGCTCCCAACAAGCCTAGTCCAACTAATAAGATTGTTAACGAGCCCTTACTGAGTTGAGCTGAGTGTGTTAAAGAGAGGAAAGCGCTATATGTGCAGGGCAAAGTGTCTCATGGACAAGAGTTGAGGAATTCTGAGACAGGGTTAAGCCCTATTTGGATGGGATTCGTGTATTGGGGGAACTGGGGTAATGTTACTTTACCCCTGAATGTTAATAATGTTTATGATGGATTTACAATGGATATGTAATCTGGGTTAAATAACACAGATGGGAGTGGTGACTTGATTTATGCAAGAAACTGGAATGTTGCGTGCAAGATTCTGCTGTCACTACTATTGTAAGACCAGCACGCAAAAATATCCAGCCCTCAATTATCTTATATTCTAGTCCTTCATAATAGCTAATGTGTGAGATGACAGCAAAATAATTTCACTCACATTTAATCCTTCACACAAATGATAAACCATTCAGTGGTAGTATGTTGATGACATGTTCATAAGATGCAAAAGAAAAACAAATTATATATATATATATATATATATATATATATAATTTGTTTTTCTTTTGCATCTTATGAACATGTCATCAACATACTACCACTGGGTAGTATGTTGATGACATGTTCATAAGATGCAAAAGAAAAACAAATTATATATATATATATATATATATATATATATATAATTTGTTTTTCTTTTGCATCTTATGAACATGTCATCAACATACTACCACTGAATGGTAGTACTACCTATATATATATATATATATATATATATATATATTATATATATATATATATATATATATATATATATATATATATATATATATATACAGGGGTTGGACAATGAAACTGTTTTTAGACCACAATAATTTATTAGTATGGTGTAGGGCCTCCTTTTGCGGCTGTACACAGCATCAATTTGTCTTGGGAATGACATATACAAGTCCTGCACAGTGGTCAGAGGGATTTTAAGCCATTCTTCTTGCAGGATAGTGGCCAGGTCACTATGTGATGCTGGTGGAGGAAAACGTTTCCTGACTCGCTCCTCCAAAAAAACCCAAAGTGGCTCAATAATATTTAGATCTGGTGACTTTGCAGGCCACTTCACTTTCATGTTCATCAAACCAATCTTTCACCAGTCTTGCTGTGTGTATTGGTTCACTGCACTGTCATCCTGATACACGGCACCGCCTTCAGGATACAATGTTTGAACCATTGGATGCACATGGTCCTCCAGAATGGTTCGGTAGTCCTTGGCAGTGACACGCCCATCTAGCACAAGTATTGGGCCAAGGGAATGCCATGATACGGCAGCCCAAACCATCACTGATCCACCCCCATGCTTCACTCTGGGCATGCAACACTCTGGGTGGTACGCTTCTTTGGGGCTTCTCCACACCGTAACTCTCCTGGATGTGGGGAAAACAGTAAAGGTGGACTCATCAGAGAACAATACATGTTTCACATTGTCCACAGCCCAAGATTTGCGCTCCTTGCACCATTGAAACCGACGTTTGGCATTGGCATGAGTGACCAAAGTCTTGGCTATAGCAGCCCGGCCGTGTATATAAAACCCTGTGGAGATCCCGACAGACAGTTCTGGTGGTAACAGGAGAGTTAAGGTGCACATTCTGCCGTGATTTGGGCAGTTGTGGTTTTGTGTTTTTTGGATACAATCCGGGTTAGCACCCGAACATCCCTTTCAGACAGCTTCCTCTTGCGTCCACAGTTAATCCTGTTAGATGTGTTTTGTCTTTCTTGGTGGTATGCTGACATTACCCTGGATACCGTGGCTCTTGATACATCACAAAGACTTGCTGTCTTGGTCACAGATGCGCCAGCAAGACGTGCACCAACAATTTGTCCTCTTTTGAACTCTGGTATGTCACCCATAATGTTGTGTGCATTGCAATATTTTGAGCAAAACTGCTCTTACCCTGCTAACTGAACCTTCACACTCTGCTCTTACTGGTGCAATGACAGGTGTTTCAGTTTCATTGTCCAACCCCTGTATATATATATATATATATATATATATATATGTAACAGGTAAAATAAAAAGTAGTGTCGCTGTCACACAGCTCCAGAGTCCTGGAGCCGGGGTTGTGGGTTCAAGCCCCATTCCGGGTGACTGTCTGCGAGGAGTTTGGTTTGTTCTCCCCGTGTCCTCTGCTTGTTCCGGTTTCCTCCTATGGTCCAAAAACACATGTTGGTAAGTCGATTTACGACTCATAAGTGACCGTGAGTGAATGTGTGAGTGTGTGTCGCCCTGTGAAGGACTGACACCCACTCCAGAGTGTGTTCCTGCCTTGCGCCTAATGATTTTGTGTAGGCTCCAGATCCACCATGATCCTGAACTGGATAAGTGGTAAAACACAATGAATGAAGGATTTAAAAACATTCTTCTTTGTGAGAATTATGTTTTTTTTTTTTTTATTGGAGGGTAATTCAAGGAGCTTTACAAGAAATAAAACCAATTTGAATAAGTATAGAAAGATTAATACAGTGCAGTGAAGAGAAATACGTACATCAATAATGACACATAGATGAAAATAATAAAGACAAAAGTAGTCAGACTCCAGAATATATAAATTTGAGATTTAAATAAGCTTACAATAAAAATAAATAAATAAATAAATAAATAATAATACAATTAAAAGCTAAATGCAAGAGATTCAATTTCTTTTTAAAAAGCTTAAATCCTTGAGTGCTAATGGGCATTTATTTATTTTCATTCTAAAATGTAAATCTTGCTTATCTCTCTTAAAGACTCTCTGTGTATGGTAATAAATTCATGCTCTCTTTTAGCATGACATTTTAGTGGGTGTGATTTTATGATATATTTCATGTCACAATTATCATTTCATGTCATGAAATGTTGCAAGGTTTGTGGGTTGCAGGGGGCATTTGTCCGACTGTATTTATAACCTCTTCCTCCAATTGCAACCATCTACTCTCACTGGCCACAAAGGCAAGGCTAAGCTGTAAGTAACACCTTGTCTTGCCCTTGTCCTGTCTGTTTTCCCCGCCGTGTGCTCACTTAGCACATGGCTCTGTTTGTTATTGTTCGTGTCTCCGCCCTTGTCCCGCCTTGTTCCTCCTCCTCGTCAGTGTCTCATTTGTAATCTGTTCCCCTCGTTATCTGTTCCAGGTGTCTCTTGTCTGCGTTAGGTATTTAAGTTCCCTTGTCTCACTTCCTCTTGTCGGTCATTCATTTCCTTTGTCATCGTTTCATTTCCCATGTCGTGTAGCCTGGTCTAGTCTATCTCTGCTATTAATCGTTTCCTCTGTTGTCGTTTCCACCGTCATTGTCTTGCTATTCAGTTTGTCTGTTTCTCTCCACTGTTGTCATGTTGTTACCAAGTCTGTCTGTCGCCGCTGTTTCACCGTTGTCGTTTGCTCCCTAGTCTGTTTGTCTCACCTGTTCCTCCTTCAGTTTGCTCTCCACCTTCGTTTTGTGCTCTCCGGTCTGTCTGTCTTGTCTGTTACTTGTTCCCTTCAACTCAGTCTAGCTTTCTTTGTATCTTTCGTCTCGTTTGTGTCTTTACTCAGTTTAAGTTTCTTCTGTTTATATCTTTTTGTTTAAGTAATCTGTCTAGTTATTAGTCTGTCTCTGTATTATCTTGTGTTGTAAATAAAGTTTGTGTTATTAGCAAGTGCGTCTGCCTCCGTCAGTCCGCCCCGTGATCCTGACAGACCTACCTTTTTGTAAAGACTCCACTGGCTTTTGATAATCGAGGCACACTATAAATATGTTTAGTATGTGTGAGTAGCTATTTAGGATTAAATATGTTTTGAATGTATTCACTGAGTTCCTGAGTGCAGCCCATTCTTTCAAAAATGTTTGTAGAACAGTCTGCATTGCTAATTACTTGGTTTTATACACCTGGGCCACTGACATGATTGGAACACCTGAATTCAATGATTTGCGTTATATAAATCATGTCATGAAGATTAATGGTGTGCAAACTGAAAGAAAAGCAAGAACCATGAGTACAAGCCCTTAACCTGAGCCTCTCCCTTAAAGTGTGTATATCCCATAGATGTTTAAATCATTGTTTAATGCAAGCTAAGAATAAAAATATTGTTTCAATGTGGAATCAAGTATGAAAAGAACAAGGATGAATTGTATTGCATCCTGTATTATTATTATTATTATTATTATTATTATTTAATATATTTTAAAATAGAATGCTAAAAAAACTAAACTGCTCAATTTACAACAGGATGTTTAGAGCCAATAAACACTTGGGAGTGTTTATTTAAAAATTGTTTTAGTTTCTTTGTTTATTTATTATTAATTAATTTATTTATTTTATCTTGTTAATGTGTCTTCTTCTTTAAATTCTTGAGGTAGCCTAAGAATGTTTTCATGACGCATGACATACTAAAGGGTTGGATTATTTAATTTCTAAAATAGTGCATTCAGACCCTATTTTTAATACAGGTTACAGGTTTATTTTTTATTTTAGAATAAAATAAATCATAATTGGAAACATAGAGCCTTGTGACTGACTTTATATGCTTGTTTTTTCTTATTTTTAGAGTAATAATTATTGGTACACTCATTCAATTTTTCACAAAACCTCAATTATGACAGTAGATTTTTATTGAAACAAACATTTCTGCACCTTTCTTTTTCTCCTCATCAGTGGTGGACAGTAACAAAGTACATGTAATCAGTTACTGTAAATAAGTTTTTTTTTCCATGTATCTTTATTTTTACTGTAGTTTGGGTGCCCATTTTGGGTGGATTTTTACTAAACTCCACTACATTTTAATTTTCAAATGTCTATTTTTCACCTCACTACATTATGAAAATATGCCATTCCTTTTGGTTAATGTGTGGGTACACCATCTAGAAGGCATGTACAAAGGAAACATTCAAGTAGATTTTACTTCTTATTATTTGTATCGTTCATTATTTGATTTTAGGTACAGAATATTTAAAATACCATTCACTCTTCTGCTTACATTGCAACATTCTGAAATTACCTCACTAATAAATATTCCACAGTCAACTGTCAGTGGTGTTTTAACAAATTGGAAGCATTTGGGAATGACAGCAACTCAGCGATAAAATGGTAGGCCACAAAAATATGACAGGGGTCAGCAGATGCTGAGGTGCTTAGTGCATAGAGGTTGGCAACTTTTGCAACAGACATCCAAACTTCATGTAGCCTTGCTCAAGAACATTGTGTAGAGAGCTTCATGGAATGGGTTTCCATGGCTTAGCAGCTGCATCCAAGCCTTATGCAAAGCACCGGATGCCACCACTGGAGTCTTGGGCATGCTGTGGGGTTTTTCAGGAGTTCAGGAGTTGGGAACAATTTCATGCTCCCAACTTGTGGGAACAGTTTGGGCATAGCCCCTTAGTGTTCCAACATAACTGCACACCAGTGTACAAAGCAAGGTCCATAAAGATGAGCAAACTTGGTGTGGAAGAACTTGACTGGACAGAACCTCAACCAGACGGAACATCTTTGGAATTAATTAGATCGGAGATGCATGCAAGGGCAGATAATCGAATACTTTTGGCAATATAGTGTAGATAACATTACCTTTTTTGTGGTAAGGGTGGGTTCTTATTATTTGTGGAGAGTACATTTACATTATTCCAGTTAAATCTTTCCTTGTGGATTTCAGTAATGTGCACACTATATGCAATAATACTGTATTATGTGCTGATAATAAAAATTAATTGTATAGTAATGTACACTTGGGTGTATTCGGTCTGCTTTTTTAGAAGTATGTCCTCTGAAAACTTGTCACAGTATTGAAAAATATTATGTCATGATTATATCAATTTTGATATTGATTATATCAATATTGATCAATATAGAAAACTTTCCATGATAACATTTTTGCTCATTTTGCCTATGTCTAATTTTATATATGTGATGATGCTGGGGCTTAAATATGTATTGAAAATAAGTTATGTAAATATGCATTGATTTTCTTTTTCCCTAAATATCATTTTAAACTTTGGGTTTGATTTATAAAGCCATTGGTTGTATTTAGACTTTATATTTAAAATATGTAATAATTAATTAGCCCCCTCCAGGGTGTATTCCAGCCTTGCGCCCAATGATTCCAGGTAGGCTTTGGACCCACTGCGACCCTGAACTGGATAAGAGGTTACAGATAATGAATGAATGTATGAATAATTAATTAATTTATGACAAGGGCTGCTCCGTTCCTGTTGCATGTTTTGAAAATACTACTAAAATATTGTATACCGAATAAATCACTGTCTGCAAACTTTTTAAGTGGTGTTTCAGCATTAGTGTTGTGCAAGTGTGTATATACCAGCCTAAATACTAAGGTCAATTGATTTTGAACTATGTTTATCAGAACAGAACAACCAGAGAGCTACAGTGTTGTTCAGAGCTCCTCTGGCATGTGCGGAAACTGCTGTCCAACCGTCCACAAGGCAAGTGTTGTACAGGTCACAAAGAGTCAGGTACTGAGTGGGAGTGCTCTGGCACAGAAACACTTCATTGCTTCAAGAGATAAGGCTTATTTTATTTCATTAATCGGTAAAGCAGAGAGTTGCTATTTACAGCCATGGTGCCATTGAGGTTTTTTATGGTGCATGTCTGTATGTATCTCAGTATGTAATCATTGGTATTTAAAGCTGTTTTTAATGTACTGATGAAGTGTAGAGCAGCATGGGGGCGGCAGGTAGTGTCGCTGTCACAAATCTCCAGGGATCTTGGGTTGTGAGGAGTTTGATGTGTTCTCCCTGTGTCTATGTGGGTTTCTTGCTGGTGCTCTGGTTTTATCCCACAGTCCCAAAACACATGTTGGTCGATGGATTGGACCATAGGAGAGAATGTTTGAGTGAAGGTGTGAGTGTGTGTCACCTTGTGAAGGTCTGGACCCTGAATTGGATAAGCGGTTACAGACAATGCATGCGATTTTAATAAGGATATTTTGATCTTTCCATTGATTTTCCTGAAGGTGAAAATATGTTGAAATGTTATACAGTGCCATGCGAAAGTATTCGGACCCCTTGAACTTTTGCCACATTTCAGGCTTCAAACATAAAGATTTAAAATGTATTTATTTTTTATGATTTGTGAAGAATCAACAACAAGTGGGACACAATTGTGAAGTGGAATGAAATGTATTGGATGTGTCAAACTTTTTTAACAAATAAAAAACTGAAAAGTGGGTCGTGCAATATTATTCGGCCCCTTTACTTTCAGTGCAGCGAACTCTCTCCAGAAGTTCAGTGAGGATCTCTGAATGATCCAATGTTGTCCCAAATGACTGATGATGATAAATAGAATCCACCTGTGTGTAATCAAGACTCCGTATAAATGCACCTGCTCTGTGATAGTCTCAGGGTTCTGTTCAAAGCGCAGAGAACACCATGAAGACCAAGGACACACCAGGCAGGTCTGAGATACTGTTGTGGAGAAGTTTAAAGCCAGATTTGGATACAAAAAGATTTCCCAAGCTTTAAACATCCCAAGGAGTACTGTGCAAGCAATCATATTGAAATGGAAGGAGTATGAGACCACTGCAAATCTACCAAGACCCGGTCGTCCCTCTAAACTTTCATCTCGAACAAGGAGAAGACTGATCAGAGATGTAGCCAAGAGGCCCATGATCACTCTGGATGAACTGCAGAGATCTACAGCTGAGGTGGGAGAGTCTGTCCATAGGACAACAATCAGTCTTACACTGCACAAATCTGGCCTTTATGGAAGAGTGGCAAGAGGAAAGACATTTCTCAAAGATATCCATAAAAAGTCTCGTTTAAAGTTTGCCACAAGCCACCTGAGAGACACACCAAACATGTGGAAGAAGGTGCTCTGGTCAGATGAAACCGAAATCGAACTGTTTGGCCACAATGCAAAAGGATATGTTTGGCGTAAAAGCAACACAGCTCATCACCCTGAACACACCATCCCCACTGTCAAACATGGTGGTGGCAGCATCATGGTTTGGGCTTGCTTTTCGTCAGCAAGGACAGGGAAGATGGTTAAAATTGATGGAAAGATGGATGGGGCCAAATACAGCACCATTCTGGAAGAAAACCTGTTGGAGTCTGCAAGAGACCTGAGACTGGGACAGAGATTTATCTTCCAACAAGACAATGATCCAAAACTTAAAGCCAAATCTACAATGGAATGGTTCACAAATAAGCATATCCAGATGTTGGAATGGTCAAGTCAAAGCCCAGACCTGAATCCAATCGAGAATCTGTGGAAAGAGCTGAAGACTGCTGTTCACAAACACTCTCCATCCAACCTCACTGAGCTCGAGCAGTTTTGCAAAGAAGAATGGGCAAGAATTTGTCTCTCGATGTGCAAAACTGATAGAGACAAACTCCAAGCGACTTGCAACTGTAATTGCAGCAAAAGGGGGCTGAATAATATTGCACACCCCACTTTTCAGTTTTTAATTTGTTAAAAAAGTTTGACACATCCAATAAATTTCATTCCACTTCAGGGTTGTGTCCCACTTTTTGTTGATTCTTTACAAAAAAATTAAATTTTATATCTTTATGTTTGAAGCCTGAAATGTGGCAAAAGTTTGAAAAGGTCAAGGGGGCCGAACACTTTCGCAAGGCACTGTATGCAGCTGATTGTACAGTTTCATACTATTTGCATTTGCTCCAGTTATAGTTTGCTTCATCATTCATTTGAAGTAGGTTGAAGCATTTTGGGTTAATTTCTGCTGGTCCTTGGAGCTGTGTTCGGCCATCATCAAGCCCACCGAGCCTCTTATTCTCTCCCTTCTCTGGCTAAACAGCTACAGAATTGCCTCATATTTGCACCTGCTTCCTGCTTCCCACTCAGACTTCTCTAAAGTCTGCACCATGTTCCAGTGTTTCACGCTCCAGATCTGTGCACGGCCTCTGTTCTCTCCTGCTTCTCCTCCCACTGCAACCAGCCTTCTACGGGACTGCTTCTGTTTGGGGAATGCAAATCTGCTATTGTCATGCCTGCTTCTCCACTATTCCAATCGCTACAAACTCTGCAGTGCAGAACCAGCTTCTCCTGCTTCTCCTCACACTATGAGCAGTATCCAGAGTGAAACCCCACCTCTGCCTCTGTTGCCAGCGTGGCCTTGAGCCTCCCATTTCCTCTGAAAAATGCTAGGGCACTGCCTTGTGTTTGGGGAACATAATCAGCCATTGTCATGCCTGCTTCCCTACTGCTCCCACTAGTCCAAGCTTTTAAGCTCACCTGGTCCCGCACCGACCGTTCTCCTGCCTCTACCTCTGGTGCCGTCATGCAGCCTCGAGACTCCCATTTCCTCTTCTCCAGCTGAACAGCCACAGAGTTCTGGTAACATGCTCCGAAACAATGCCGTCACCTTTGTTCATTCAGAGGAACCCTCATTGTCTCTAGCCTCCACTGCCAGTGTACGAAGTGCCTCTTTCTTGACACAACGCCCCCTGCTGGAGCGTTCCTCAGCTTCCTATTACTCTTCCTGGTTGTGTCTGAGTTGGAAGGCTTTAGTCTCAATGTCTTATGGTCTTTGCTTTCTTGCATTTTGGTGCATTTATAGGGCTGCTTTTGAAATGTATTATTTACCTAAGCTATGTTAGATAATGGCTTGGTATCTGCAATATTTCTGCACATTACCAGGGCATTATTTCACTAACAGTGCTTGCCAAGATGATTTCATTTTGAAAATATTGGAACCGAAAGCAGAGGAGGAGCGAGCTCACATTGCAAAGCAGATGAGTTGAGGTCCGTTTTGTGAGCCGCGTGCAGCGGGTTTGTTAGATGTGGAAATTACATGAGTTCGCAGGGTATCTATAGGGCTGAGGGAAGGAGTTTGAGTGTGATCCTACTCCCAAAATTATGTTATTATATCAATAATAAGTGTGTGTGTCTACCACATACCACATGTGTCTACCAAGTATCTAATAAGTGTACTAGTGTGGATTGGCTCCTGTCACCTCATGGAATCAGGTGCTATGCATTGGTGGTGATTGAGGCGACACTCTAATGTTCAAAGAATTTCGGATGTCTAGAAAAGGGTTCTTGTATAACCTGTCAATTTTCACCCCTGGACACATTGTTAGGACAGGGAACAGCATGGGTCTGAAAATCTCAGTTATCGTCCACAGTTGTAGATCATAAACCTGATCAGTCAGTTTCTTCTTTCAGACATGACGTTTGTTTACATCTTTTGGTTCAATGTCATTGTGAACTCTAAGCGAACCAGAATCATAATTTGGTCCACCAATGGAGATCATTCTACAGATATAAAGAGATATAAAGCCCTATCTATCTATCTATCTATCTATCTATCTATCTATCTATCTATCTATCTAATTGTGGATTGGAGAAAATATGTCCTATTCTTAGAATGCCCACTGTTTAACATTATGATTTCTGTTTCTTGCCCTGCTATTACTCTCCTGAAGCACCCTATAATCATGCACATGCATCTCTGTTTAACATCAAATCTGCTGGTTGGTTTTGTCTGATGGACAGCTCTAAGCAGCAATTTTGTATTTATTTATTTATTTTTTTATTTTGCAGAGTAAATAATTCTAAATGATAGCACTCCTTTTGAAATATTCAGCTTTGTTAGCACACCCAGGATATCTGTGCCCATTGTGGATTTTTCAGATTGTGTTGCAACATTTTTTTTTTCAGACTGTATAGAAGTCAGATCAATAGACTTATACATGTTCCATTCTCAAATGCACTGTAACTACAAGCTTTACTGGATAAGTGGTTACAGATAATGAATGAATGAATGAGTGAATATATATATATATATAGTAAGCATCTCAGCAATATGTTTTTCATCCACTTTATTTGTATCATTATTATTATTTTAGAATAACTAGGAAGCCTTTAAACCAGTTAAATTGTCCCATATAATGTGGGGAGAAAAAGTCTTAACACCTCTGTTAAAATGCCAGGTTTGTGTTAAGAAACTGAGAATAAGATAAATAATTTCAGAACATTTTCCACATATAATCTGACATATAAACTGTAAAAAAAATATAAATAAATAAATTGAAATAATTTAAGGGGAAGAAAACAAAAACAATAATAGTTAACCTTTTGGAAGCATCTCTTGATTTTATGACAGTATTCAGTCTTTTTGGATAGGAGTCTATGCTATCATAGCATGACACAACTTAACATGACAATCTCTGCACAGTCTTCCTTGCAAAAGTGCTCCAAATCTGTCAGACTGTGAGGGCATTTCCTGTGCTCTGGCTGGGCCATTCCAAAATTCGATCTTCTGGTGAAGCTGTTCTTTCATCTTGACTGTGGGAGGAAACCCCACACAGACACTGGGAGTACACACAAAGCTCCTTACAGACAAAGACCACAGGTGGGGTTTGAAAACACAACCCTAAGGCCCTGGAGCTGTGTGGCAGTGACACTACCTACTGCATCACCATGCCACACTATAGTCAAAGTTGTGCTATATTTTATCAACTTGTATCTACAAATTTCAGTGTTCCATGGTATATCTGATGCCTTTGAAGTTTTATTTGTACACTTATCCTGACTGATGCATTTCAACAATGAGATCCCCTTCTTGCCTTGTAAAATCTTAGATGCATCTAAGTAAATATAAGAAAATTCCTCTTAGAACAGCTGAACTAAATATGGAGTTAAACAGGGTCATTTGGATGGTAGGTGTGTGCTCACTACTATTTAATGAGTTTGAATGTGAACTGGTTAATTCTGAACACTGTCACATCCCCAAATATGACGTGTATATTATGCAACCACAGTATGTTCTGTTTTTTCCCTCTAAATTATTTATTTCAACTGAATACATTTAGTCACATTAACATGACAGTAAACTAATTAAATGTTAAATTTGGGTCTGCTTATTATAATGTTCGGACATTTTAACAGGGTCAGCTTCAAAACCATCTAATAATACTTAACACTTAAATACTTTATGTAATTTGGCTGGTACCAAGCTCTATTAGAACAGCAGAAAGGCAATGTAATAATAATTAAAAAGGTATTGTTTGTGTTGCTTCAGGTCAATATTCTTTTTTTTTCTTTACTTTAGAAAATGCACTAAAAAGTCTGAAATGACTAAGTGCAACTACCATAAAACAGCGTAGTGATCTGTTGAATTTCTCACTTAGCACTCTGAGCTGGGATAAGAGTGACGGTAAAGTTAGACTTCACTCTTTGATTGACTTTAGTGACTTGCTTCCAGAAACTTTGGTTCATTATGTTCAGCCAGGCAACTCTGACCCCGTGTCTGAAAATGCCATCTGATTTTGGGGATGTAGAAAAAGAAAGTGCTTTAATTACAAAAAATATCGAGCGGTCCATTGAAGTGTCAGCGCTGTTGCTGGTGTTGCGTGGATGACAGTGAGGAGTGGAACGACCTAAATAGGACAGAGCTGTAAGAGGGAGGGAATTGAAAGACTGGATTCAATTACAATGACTGTGGCTTTGATATCAAGTGTGTAAGTCCATCCTACACATGAGATTGTGACTGCTTTTCATGAAATCCTTTTCAAATATATATATAAATATAAAAGTCCAGCCCAACTGGCACCAACAGATTTTGGGGGGGCATCTGTCCATGGGAGCTTGATTAACAGACTGTTTTGACAGGCTAGTTAAAGTTGTAGACTCCAAACACATCAAGAAAGAAAGAAAGCAGTCCTGTGTTTTATTTTTCTATCATTTTGTTCTATCGTTATGACTTTTGGTTGATCAACTTTATTTGCAAATAAGCAAACTCAAATTACACTATTGTATCAACTATCTCACATGAGCGGTAATAGTCCATTTTGTTGAACATAATACTTGAGTTTGTTACCAGGAGGTAGGCTTGATTTTAATCAATGCCTCTAGACTGACTTAATAAGCTGTTTTATAAGATTTGATGTACGGGTGTGTGATATTATGGAAGCCGATTTCCGCCACATAAAATAATTTTAAAAAGGCACCAATTTTCATTAATATGCAAGTTGCTATCTCAATATTTCAAAATACTATCTCATTATTTTAAGATACTAAGTCAATATATAGAGATACTCTCATTATTTTGAGACAGTATCTAATTATTTTAGATAATAAGTCAATATATTGAGATAGTATACAATATACTGACTTAGTATCTCCAAATATTGAGATAGCAAATTGCATATTAATAAAAAGAAAATTGGTGTCATTTTGTATTATTTTATGTGGCGGAAACAGGCTTCCATATGTAATATTGTGCACAATAATACTGATATGTTTTTTTAATTACGTAATACGTGTGCCATATCATGATATTGTGACACAGATGCGTGAATGTGACTTCAGCTCAAGCTAAAGCTGGGAAATATATTGATACATTCCATAGTACTTTTACACAATTTTGAAAATTACCATATGCCTTATATGGAGTTTCCATCTGTGTACATTAAAAACAGTGCACAAACATCCGATCAGCTCTGTTTTTCTCTCTCACATGCGCACCCAATTACGCATGTATGTGCATGACACACACACCAAGTTGCCCTGCCATTTTTCGTGTATGCCGCTGGAGCAGTTCTCAGCACATTTGTCAGGCTCTCAGATCGACCTCTCTGATAGCTGTAAGTAAATAAGAAAGGACAAAAATGAAACCAGTGGCAAAGCTTTAATTCCAAAAAAGAGGCGATCATGACTTGTTTGAGAAATGCTGCTCTCCCTCAGCTGGCTCCTCATTGGTCATCACTTTTATTAAGCCAATCAACAGCCAGACTTAGCTGTCCGTCATTTAGTGCTGCACAGCCAATTGAGTCACAATCCCGTCTACATGGGTTTGTTGGTTTTGTGGCGTGTGTGTGTGTATATATATATATATATATATATATATATATATATATATATATATATATATATATATATATATAAAATAAGACAAAAATAAAGTGATTTTGCTCAAGTCACTGTTAAACATATTTGCTCTTTTGCTTCCCTGCACAAAAAAAGTAAAAAAAAAAAGCTTTTTGAGAGAAAAAGCCTAAAACCTGCACATTTGCTCTGCAAAAATGGCACATGTAATCCTCACATCTCTTCAGTGATGGGTATGAGCTTGCTTTGAGATATGCCTCATCACATTTTCTTGTTTTCCCTTTGGAAATTGTGGCATGAGAAAACTCATCATCTTCATGTTTATCTTTCAACATGTCCATCTTTTGCATCTTTTGCTAGCAGTGCCCCCCCCCCTCCCCATCTGAACTATCTGCAATGAAGACTTCTACTTTTACTCAAGTAATATTTTAACTTGAGTGTCTGTACTTTTACTCAAGTACATGGTTTGTGTACTTTGGCCACTACTGAGAGTGAGTGAGTGAGTAAGGGAGGGGGAGAGTGTGTGTGGGGGGGTGGGGGGTGGAGTTGGGCTCACTGGTGTTTGGTCTTGGTGTGTGGTTTGTGTGTTACCCTTTGCATTTGTATAATACACTCACCAGAGCTGTCCTTGAGCCACAGGTCTCCAGGGAGAGGAGGGCGAAAGAGGAAGAGCTGAATGCTCAGTAGCCCTACTTACCTTTCCACCCAGAGTGACACACACACACACACCCACACACACACACCACTACACTGTGCTGTCACTACACTCTCTGTTCACACAACTAAACAAATGCATACAGGCTTTCTGGCCAGGACATGAACATTGGTTTGTTTTTAGGCTAGTTTTTACTGCTGCTCATTTATTATGTTTACAAATTAGGACCCTTTACAATAAAAATGCAGAACCTTATTTTTTCCTGCATCACTGATTTTCAGATCTGCTGCTGGTCATGGCTGAAATGTGGAGAGGCGGAGAGGCATTATTTTCTGATTATGCCCCTAAATGTAATTAGTTCTTGTATCATTTCATTTATCATTCATCCATTAATTTGTTATTTGTTTATTTTAACTGATATAGAGCCTTTTGATTTACATTATTCTGTTTGTAAAACAATAGCCCTTATAACTATACACCATGTAATATATATATATATATAATTTTTTTCTTTTTCTTTTTCTAGGACAAGTCATGAATGGAACTGAAATTCCATCTATTGCAACAGGTTTTTTTTCTCTAATTGGTTGCTGCAGTCAAATGACCGGCACTGGGCTTCTAGGTATGAGTAGGTAAATCAAGTGTAGTTATCTTGTTGCCCCATGACTCAGTTTTAAGGGGTGTTTATGGGTGAATGTGTTACTGCTCCTGGTTGTTTCTGTCACACAAGGGTCATTTATTTTACACCAGTGGTTCTTAAAATCAAACAATCTATTATCAAACCAAAACCTCCAAGTACCACCCATGAATACTATGAATGTCTTGCTTGAATATTTGTAACCTGTATGTATTACTCAAAATTATTCTAAAATAACTGCTAAACATAATGAGAATACAAATAACTTGGCCTAAAATGCAATTATACATTTATGAGATCATATACAAATTTGGGGAAATAAGCATTTTGAGAGAAATAAAAACAAGAAGGGAGGTCAATTTAATATGTGTTTTAATAGGCTATATGTGAAAACAGCAGGTTCTCCCAGCGGCTCCCAGCACTTGTACTAGTAAGTGAAGGTGGCGCGGTAATGTTAAACAGTGTTTAACACTCAAATGATGTGAAGACTGGCCACGTTGATTTACTGCAGTTAAGTGTCCTCTCTATCTTTAGACTCTTTAAAATAAAGGCGCTACAGAAGGTTATTTGAGCAATGCCATAGAAGAACCACTTTTAGTTCCATAAAGAACCTTTCTTACTAATATGTTTAAATGGGTAAAGAACCTTAAGATTGAGTGATGGATTTTTAAACCTTGAAAAGGATCTTCACACACATTTCTTATTTAAAAATTTTTCTTTATGGAACCAAAACGGGTTCCTCTATGAACACGTTTCAGTTTCAGATTTTTTGTTATTAATTAATTCTTTAATTAATTCATGGTTTTTATTCGAGGTCATCTGGCATACCAGCTCTTGCTGCTTCACGTATCACCAGTGGTACCACAGTGAGAACCACTGATTTACTCTATACAGTGAAATACTGTCATAATTGGCATCCCTTCAATTCCCTTGTTCTTTTCCATCTCTGCTTTGTTATGTTCCTGTGCCTTCTCTGTCTCAGTTGTTTAAGCCCCACCTGCTTGTTTGTTTTAGTTTTCTTTAGCCATGTGCTTTATTTAGTCTCTTGTCGGTTATTCAGCATTCTTTTGCCTTGTTTGTGATGATTGTGGTAGTATATGTGTGTACTTCTAGTCTTGTTCATTTTTCAATTTATTTTCTAATTTTGCTCCAGTGCCACATTTATGTTCTTAGTTTTTTTGTGTCTTTTTTGTGTCTACATGTGCCCAGCCTATCTTTCTTAGACCCTTGACACCCTGACAAATATATTTCATATTTTCTTTCAACATTTCTTCCAAACACTACTTCAAATTTTTGGATATGTACCAAATAAATTTGTAACCTGCACTGCTAAAATGTATTTGATGTTCATTTCTTCATGCCCACCCCTGGGGACAATAATAGGTTCCTTCCCAGCCCATTCCAGTGTAATGACACAGACAAAGAGAAGACAGTATAATTAGATAGGACACCATCTAATCTATAATTAGATAGAAAACTATTAGATAGTCACACACACACACACACACACACACACACACACTTACACACATTTACAACTATTACCATTAAAGGTCGGTGGTGATTTATTTATTTATTTCCCCCGGCACCAGCGAACTTTCCATTGTTTAGGTATGAATGTTTCTAGCGGAGCAGTAGCTAAATTGGGCCATGGTCATGTTCTTTTTCATCTTTTGAGAAAGTAATATACAGTGAATTATCCTGACAGAGTTAGCTCAGTCCATTTGTTAAAACTCTAACTCAGTTCCTTTCAATGTGTTTTTATTGAATTTACAGTTTTGCAGATATATTAGCCTATTTCTTTGCGAACAGACTGCAAAATATAAATACACAATCATTTGCTTCTGCCTGAAATATAATTGTGTTTTATATTCATATTTTTTGCAATGTTATATAGGAAGATTATTTTTCTAAATATGTTTAAATGCCATTGAAAGTTTGGATGTAAATGATTTACAGGGGTGAATAATTTCTTAGTTTCTAGATAAACTGTCAGGTGGTATTAATATCAGATTGGAGGCTGTTTTATGTTTTACTAGTTTAAAGTGTTTATTGTAAATTTTCTTTTGCTCAGAATCAAGACTTTATATTCATTTGATACAAACTTACTTGGAACACTTTATTTGAATCTTCACAGGAAAAGACCTAAGGGAAGATTTTAAATCTCCATAGGATAAGACCTAAGAGAAGATTTCTGGAGCCTTAGGTCCTCATTGTAAATGGCAAGTGGGGGAAAGGACTGGGCTGGGGGACAGTGAAATTGCATTCTCTGGAGTGCTTGAAACTGCAAACGGTTTATTTGAGGATGAGATGGAGAAGGGTTTTTGGTCCAGAATGTCAGCACCAGATCTAAAATCTGCACCTGAAATGTTCTGCCTTATACTGTAAAGACTTTTCAGAAATTTAGAAGCTGTTGAACTGCAGGAAAGGAAGGACAAATTTCAGGAAAAAAAATCCTATCTATTCATTTTATAATATGTCTACATCTCTTTTCATATTGGAGTTTTAATCCTCTTTTTGTGTAAAGTTTGGTGGAGGGAGATTATGGTGTGGGGTTGTTTTTTAGGAGTTGGGCTCAGCCATTTAGTTTCAGTGAAAGGAACACTTAATGCTTCAGCATACCAAGAGATTTTGGACAATTTCATGCTCCCAACTTTGTGAGAAAGTTTTGAGATGGTTCATTTCTGTTCCAACATGACTGTGCACCAGTGCACAAAGCAGGGTCCATAAAGACACGGAGGAGCAAGTTTGGTGTGGAAGAATTCAAATGGCCTGCAGATAGTCCTGACCTCAACACAATAGAAAAGTTTTGGGATGAATTAGAATAGAGACAGCGAGCCATCTTGTCCAACATCAGTGTCTGACTTCACAAATGCACTTCAGGAAGAATGGTCAGAAATTCATATAAACGGACTCCTAAACCTTGTTGAAACTCTTCCCAGAAGATTTGACGATTTTATAGCTGCAAAGGGTAGGCTGACATCATATTAACCCTTACAGATTAAGATAGGGATGTCACTCAGTTCATGTGTGTGCCAAGGCAGGCGAGCAAATACTTTTGGCAAAATAGTGTAGATGCAGTAACTCATAGTTCAGTAGCGAGGGTTGGAAAATGTTCAAGTAGAAATCATAATGACTTTTGTGCATAAAAAACTCACAGGCCTTAGTGGACCTGTTAATACAAAGCTGTTTAGGACATTAACCATTTTAAATGTTTTGTGGGCAGTATTGACAGGGAAGAGAGATGTTTCCTGGACTGTGGTGTAGTGTTAATTTTTTTAGCTGCTGTATCTCTGTTCAGAATACAAGGCAGAGAAAACTCTGACCTTGCTCTGCACACCTAATCGTCTTTGTGCAAATTACACTCTCATACTTTTCTGAATATATTGTAATTAGGCATATGTATTCCAACGGACCAGTAAGATATAGTTTCTCCATAATCTCTCATTTATATGCAAAGCAGCAGAGTTAAAGAGCTTAGGCTTTCTTCAGTTTTAATGCTCTCCCCGTTTTGCCTTAATCAAGTTCATTTTTTCCTCTCATTTCCACTGTACCTCTCTTCCGACTCTGGCTCGGCTTGTGGAGATTTAGTTTACAAGTAGAAAGGCACCACTGAGTTATAGAAAGACCTAGGGCATGCTATAAACATTTGAAAGCTATTAAAATAGGAAGAAGTGGTATGCAATATTGTGGCCACTCCAAGAGAAAATAAATTTTTTTGATTTGCTAGACTTTGTCCAGATCGCAATTATTGGGTGTAAGACAAAGAGCACACCACAGAGATGAGCATGAGCATTGAATAGAGCACCTCAAGACTGTTTATCTGCCACATTAAACATTTGTAGGAAGGGGTATTTAAACTAGTGCACACTCCTCCACCATATATAACAGACCATTTAATGCATTTTGCAGAAAAAATCTATGTACAAGTATTATTTTTCTCTTTTTACAACAATCTAGCATATGTATCTCCAAAATAGTAATTTTATAAAAGGAAACACCTTAACTTTCATTGGAAGAGTGTGTTTGTGTGTGTGTAAGAAAAAATAGAAGTGCTCTAAAATTACTTGGAAAGGCAGCATGCTGGCGCAGCAGGTAGTGTCGCAGTCACACAGCTCCAGGGACCTGGAGGTTGTGGGTTTGATTCCCGTTCCGGGTGACTGTCTGTTTGGTGTGTTCTCCCTGTGTCCGCATGGGTTTCCTCTGGGTGCTCCGGGTTCCTGCCACAGTCCAAAAACACGTTGGTAGGTGGATTGACGACTCAAAAATGTCCGTAGGTGTGAATGTGTTTTTGTTGGCCTATGAAGGACTGGTGCTCCCCCCTGGGGTGTATTCCTGCCTTGCGCACAATGATTCCAGGTAGGCTCTGGACACACTGCGACCCTGGACTGGATAAGCGGTTACAGATAATGAATGAATGAATAAAATTACTTGGGTTTTTATATAATAAAAGCATAATATAAAGTTATATAATAAAGTTACTATTTTGAAGATATGTCTTTTTCTTTTGACAGAAATGTATATAGATGTTCAGTAATCTCAACAGCAATAACATCTCATTTTAAATGAAATATTGTGTTTAAGTAGTTTCTGTGAATAGTAGTGTCTCAATTTAAAGTAAAATCTTAGTGACCCCTTTTAGCGATATCTGTTGTAATTATTTATTTATGGAGGACTCTGTAACTGGATGTTTGTAACACTGGAAAGAGGAAGTGAAATTTCAAAGTGGTTGTGGGTGTAAAAAGTGTATAAATAATGTTTTGTGAGGATTAATGTTGCACTTGGTGTTTTTCCATTAAATATATGGTCTAGTTTTACCTGCATTTGCCAATGCACCCATAGCGCCTGTCCAAAGACCAAATAAGTGGGAAGAGTTGAATCAGGAAAGGCTTCCCGCATATACCTTGTGCCAAGTTGAACTGTAATGCAGATCATAATGATCCTCTGTGACAGTACCTAGTGGGAGCAGCCAAAAGTCAAAGATGTGCCTGAGCTTTACCTTGTACTTAATGATTTGTTTGATCATGAATTAAATTAAAAAGGATACTTTTATAAATGGCAGTAAGTCCTGAGTATCTAAGCATTGCACTACATAATTTTAACTATGAGTTACATGGCAATATTATAAGGCACTCTACAAATTAATTCATTAATTCATTCATTTTCTGTTACCAATGAGTCTTGTTCGGGGTCAAGTTGGGTTTAGAGCCTACCTGAAATCACTAAGCACAAGGCAGGACCACACCCTGGATGGGACACCAGGCCATCAGTCACTCACACCTATGAACATATTTTGATTGGAAAACCCACTTACCAATATGTGTTTTATGGACTGTAGAAGGACATGGCGTCACCTGAAGCAACCCCCACACAGACATGGAGAGAGCACACCAAACTCCTCAGACAGTGACCCAAGATGGAGTTAGAGCCCACAATCCCAGAACCCTGGGTTTTTTCTGTTTTTTTTTTCTGTTTTTTTTTTTCATATTCAAAAAAGCAAGCCAAGCCCCATCTGAGGGGAAAAACACAAATTGACCCATCAAAAACATTAAAGCTAATATTAACTTAAAATTGTGTTTGAGGCCATTAAAGGTAATTAAAGGGTGCAGCTTAACTTTCATGTGTTGATGGCACTTCCTGACTCAGCACTTTTGCTAATAAGACAATACTGAGACAAAATGAAGGACTTGGGGAACATAGTAAAAACTGCATGTAGCCAGTTTTCTTACCAATGAGGTGCATAATGTATTTCCCACTCAATATATGATTGATTATGTCATATTTAAAAGGCCCTCATTTTGCATTATTTATATGTTATATTTTATTATGCAGTCCTAGGGTTGTGGGTTTGACTTCCACTCCAGGTAACCGTCTGTGAGAAGATTGGTGAGTTCCCCCCGTGTCTGTGTGAGTTTGCTCTGAGTGCTTCAGTTCCCTTCCATAGACCAAAATCGTGTTATTAAGTGGATAGTCTAATCTAAATTGTCCATAGGTGTGAGTGTGTGTAAGTGAATGTGTAAGTATGTTGCCCTGTGAAGGATTGGTGCTCTCTCCAGGGTGTGTTCCCACTTTGTGCCCAGTGATTCTGGGTAGATTCCAAACCCAATGCAAGCCTGAACTGGAAGCAGTTACAGAAAATGAATGAATGAATTAATATTTTATTATGCACAATAGATTTGATTATTGGAGTATAAAAAAAATGAAAACATAAAATAATAAACTAAAATACTGCAGGGAAAGTACAAAATTATATATGATTTCAGTAAACTGATTCTATATTGTGCATTTACAACTTAAAATATTATTATTTTCACATAGGAATTTAGCAGATCATCATTTAACAAACTTTTGCGCTCATATATAGATTTGTGGACTTGACATTGTTCAGTACACTTCAGAAAATATATATGGGGTTTTCTGTAATTCAAGCCCTTATTAGAGTGTAGGGCAAACCAAAAGTGATTTAAGTCTTTGCCATGGCATCTTAAATAGTGTCTGTAAATACTTAGACTCATCAACACAAAGGAATTAGAATTGAAAAGACACACTTCCCTGCACTCCCTGATCTAATTTACACCATATAATTATTTCTTTCAACGCAGGGTTGGTTATGGTTCTTGGAAGGGCATTTCTCTTGAGCTTTTCAGTTCCACTTCACCCCCCAAGTTGTTTGATAGGGCCTACCTGCCTTTGTGAATTATCTGCCACTGGCCTCCACCATTTAAAATTAAGCTCCAAACAAGTTCATTAGCTTCCCCTTCGTGTTGAATTGATTTTCGCCTTTCTACATCAAAGACACCCCAGCCGTCCGCCATGAAGCATGACTGCAGAGAAACACAATGAGCTTAGTGTCAGTTAGTTTGGCCACTGCCTGCTCGTGTGTGTGCTTTTACGTTCTCTATATTAATACACTGGTTTAATAGATTTATCATTCATTCACAAAGCTTTCAACTATACAACATCTGCCAAACCTCATACTCCTTGATCATCAGTTACCCCAAGACCCTCTGAGATAATATCTAGTTAGGATACAGGCAATTAGCATTTAATTTTAGAGCTGAATCGTTTTGTAGATTACATATTTCAAACCTTTTTCTCTAGTACTCTGTTCTCCTTCCACAAAAAGTGCAAAGTGTTTTTGCTAATTTTTTTTTCTTTATCATCCCTCAAAGCTGCCAGTTCAGTTTGGACATTTCATAATGAGCATTTAAACAAACACTCAAATGGAATATAGAATATAGTCTCTCTAGTCATGACCTCTACCTCTTCTTCCTAATGATGTTCTGAATTAATATTTCCTGCTGAAATAAAAAAAAGTTCAAACTTCATATACCTGATTAGCTGCCAATGAGCTAGTAAGGGTTTTATTGATTCTGAGGTGAAAACTGATTAAAACTTTCTCTAGATGGAACACACTAAACTCTAGAATGATCATACAATTTTAGATGGTACTACCCTTGAAGGGATTTCGGGTTTACGTGCGGTCGGTCGGACAAGGTCCTGGAGGGTGAGGAGGCACTTGAAGTAAGGACTCAGGAGGTGAAGTGCAAAACAGTGATTTTTTGTGCGACGGACAAAACATAAAGAAAACACTATACAAATTGGAGATAAAAAGCTATATACAAAATGTACAGAGATGAGGTTCTGTCTCAGAGAGAGTAGCCGCAAAGCTGGAAACTCTCAGCACGCTTACTCTCACTCTGACACACTCCGTCAATGGCAACTAGCAGAGTGTCCAGATGATCTCCCACCCCATGGCCTCATGGGGCATTTATACCATAAGCCCCAACCCATTATCCATTATGTACCATTATCCCGGGTAGGGGCAAATGACATGAATAGTCCTAAGATTAAAAGAGCTCCTGTGCACTATTATAAATGTAAATGGATATATCTCTGTAATGACTTAACCGGTTATTGTATACACATTCTACTGCTAATAACTGATGATTTCCATCTCCTAGATTTGACTAAAGAGAGCACGGCCCTCCTATCCCCACATGGTGGATACTCCCGCTAGGGACAAGACCAGCTCCCTTAGCTGGCGACATACTTTTAGCCCCCCCTCCAAAAAGGAACAAAAGGTAAGTTCATTAAGTGTCTTTAAAATAGAGTCTCTGATGGGCTCAAGCTGATGATGAGGTTACTTATCTCTCTCTACCACATCACACCATATTTTGCTTCTGAACCAAATGGTTATCTCACCATTTGCTAGCTCTCAGGTTTCTTTGCATCCTTCAAACCAAGTCTAATGTGTTTATGAAGCCCTGATGTCAGAAAATATTTAAGACAACAGAAAGGACTAGAACATTGAAAAGCATGAACTGGAGTTGGAAAAATGTTCTTCTCCAAGATACATTCCAGATCAAGCTGCTGAAATTTCATCTAAAAATATGGTAAAAATCAAACTTTTTGTGCACTTTGAATGACCACCTGAGAAGCTGAAAGTCATTGGGGGCTGTCTTCTGCAGGAGGGAAAAGCAGAGAATGTTTTTTTCTTGGTTTGCATATTTATGACCTCTACTGGGTAAAATGACTGCTTGTGTGTTTGTATTTCTCTGATAGAAGGATAGAAATTGACTGGCCATTGCCTTGTCATGCACGCAGCGTCCTTGTGGAGATGGAGACCCCCTGTGGATGTGGGGGGAGTGTTGTGAAGGAGGAGGTGGTGTGCTGATTTGATAATGCCTCTTGCACCTCTTGGCCCCCTCATACCGGTGTAACAGAGGTGGGCAAAGTCACACTGTCCTCTCTATCATAGCCACAGCTTCACTTCCAGCCAAATTACCTCTCATACACGTCACAGAAGCTTCACCTATTCAAACTAACTCATATACCTCAAAACACAAGCTCCCCCAAACAGACGAACATCCTGCACTCTTTTCTGGAGCCTGTTTTAATGCTATATGAAACTTCTTTTAAGAACCATATACATTCATGACAATGCCAAGAATGCATAAAAATGTAAATATTTTAACTTCAAATATTTTTCAGGTATGGTAAGAATAAAAGTGAGTATTTGTTTATCCATCCATCTATCTATCCATTACTTCTTTAATTTTCAGTAACCAGGTTATGGTGGGTCCAGAGCTGGAAAACATGGTGTGGGAGACAAGGGGGTGTCTTGCGTTGTTATGAGTGGGTTAGATACATCACTGTTACTCAAAGTTTGTGTCCACTTTTTTTTCACTCAATTAGGCATACCTTGTTGGTTCACCTTGTAGCTGTAAAGTCAGAGAAGTTAGTTCAGCTGATGCCGCGCAGTTTGTGTTGGTCATCCTCTAGTTGTTCATCAGTGGTCACTGGACAATGCCCACAGGAAACTGTTGGCTATATATTTTTAGTTGGTTGACTATTTTCAGTCTAGGGTTTTGAGGGTGTTGAAAACTCTAGCAGCACTGCTGTGTCAGATGTAGCACAACACATGATAACACACCACCATCAGCGTATAGAGATGGTAGGTGGACCAAATAGAGTAGCTGTTTTGTAAGTGTATTATGCACTTTATCCTTCAGTAATTAAAATTAAATAAATAATAATAATAATTATTATTATGGGTGGCACGGTGGCGCAGCAGGTAGGGTCGCAGTCCTTCGATTCCCGCTCCGGGTGACTGTCTGTGAGGAGTTGGTGTGTTCTCCCGTGTCCGCGTGGGTTTCCTCTGGGTGCTCCGGTTTCCTCCCACAGTCCAAAAACACACAAATCCCCTAACACCTATCTCCACTGGTCTAACATATGCCTGCCACCCGTGTTCCCTCACCTCAGCCGTATTTCAGCTTCTTCCTTTTGAATGCTTAGTCTACTGCCTCCTCAAATGGAACTGTTAACTCTATAAAATAAACTATCCGTTCACTTTCAGAGTACAGCACCATATTGTGCCTCAGTGTAGTTAATGCAATGCACTCTGGGACTTGCAGTGTTTTAAATATGTCCACCAGCAATTTCCAATCTTGTGCTTCGCCACGTCCACTAATATTTATAAGCTGTGTGAACGCTCTCGAATACATTCCCCCTCATTCACAAACCTAATCACTTTATTACTACAACCAGTTGTCAATGCATTTACCTCTAAATATTTGCTGTCCAACAAACATGCTAAAACCCTTACCACCTAATTATATCTCCATGTATACCTCCCCTGCAACAAACTAACCTTACAAGTTGATAGAATATGGTTAGCGTGTCAACCCCTGTACATAGTCTACAACTAGGATCTTCACCTACCCACTGTCCAAGATTTTGTGTAGTTGGGAGGATATTATAAGTTACTCCAAGCAAAAACATAATACGACTTGCCTCCTTTGCCCATAATTCTTGCTAAGTGATCTTCCACTTCTCTAGATTCTCCCAGCAAAGCCAATGGCCTTCTTTTGCCTGTTACGCTGCTGTTGCACACTGTGCCTCCTCTTCCTGATTGTGAATAAATCTATTCATCATTAGCCTTCTCTCTGGTGATGTGACCTTACTAAACGTTTTCCATGAATCACCTGACCCAAGGCCTGCTTTTCTGCATTGCACTTGGCCAATCACATCCATGCACTCTAATGAGCTCCTGGCTACCTGCACTGCCACTCGTGGGTTCCACTTCCTTCCTGCTTTTGTGACTGGTGCTTCTTCTTTAACCACTGCATCCTTCGATCCTGACAAAATCATCTCGCGACTAACCTTTGCACATTTAAATTCCTCAACTAAACTTGTGAGTGGTAGGTCCAGTACCCCTCTCCCATGCCATGCCACACTACTTAAACACTGTGGCACCCCTAGCCAGGTCCTTATAGCCTTGTTCATAACCCTTTCCATCCTCTCTACTTCTGTGATCAAAACATCATAAACTGACACCGGCCATCTACTACAAGGCAGTAAGCCAAACTGCAGACACCACAATTTCAACTTCCCAGGCAGATATGATCTATCAATGCTATTAAAGGCTTTCACCAATTCAGCCTTTATTCCCACAACTTGGTCAATATCATTTAGCGTTGCACTATATCATCTGCCTAAAGCCTTCACTGGTCTTTCCAGTACTGTTGGAATCATTTCTCCTTCAATCCAAAAACATTTTTTGTACAAGTTGTCTTTTGACAATTGACAGGCTTATAGGCTTGCTCAGTTTAACTTTCAGCCTAGCTAACATCATCTAACTTCCACGGCAACTGCCCCGTGCAAGGCACAGTAGTCGTCAGGGTTATCATATCGTCCATGTAAGCCCTGATTGGGCGAAGCTGAGTACCTTTTTGCAACCTCTGCTCTCCTATGAGCCACTTATGAGGCCCTGATTACTACCTCCATCACCATCATAAATGCTAATTTTGAAATTGTACATCCAGCCATTATACCTGCCATGATGACAAATTCCCCTGTGCAAAAGCAAAACTGAATGTCCTCAAAATATGCTTTAACAAGCCTAGTAACCTCATCTGGCACCTGGAAAAATCCAAAGGCTTTCCACATAAATTTATGTAGCACTGAGCCAAATGCATTTGCTAAATCTAAGAAAATGTCATGTAGATCTCTACCCTTTTTCTTTGCTGTCTGAATCTGATGCCAGATCATGCTGCTATGTTCCAAACTTGTTGCAAAGCCAGAAACCCCTGTATTTTATATTGACGTATCAATTTATTTGTTTGCTTTCAAATAAGTAGCAAGTCTCTGCGCTATCGCACTAAGAAAATCTTACCCTCCACATTAAGAAGACTTGTAGGCCAAAACTGTTCTTTCCTCTTAGGGCTAAGGATACCACCTGCTCTTCTCCACTCTTTTGGAATGATCCCTTTCTTCCAAACTACGACCATCAACCTCCACAAAAACTTCAAGACCTCTGGTGCATACTTGTACACCCGATACGGCACACCATTAGGCCCTGGAGCAGAACCTGCCTTTGCATGATGCACCACATTTTGAAACTCACTCTATTTTGGTGGACAAAGGACATTCTTCTGAAAACGTAGTCTGAATACACCAAATATTCATTACTATACTAATATATTTGTATGTGCAGATAGTATGCCCATTACTCATCCACAAGGAAATATTTCACTGGAACAATAACATTTTCTTACCACATAAAAGTAGTATTATCTATGTCTTGAGTCATGAAAACATTCTGTGAAAACAGGGCATTACCAACTCAAGCGTTTAAAGAAGCAGAAAGAGTAAAATAAAAGATTAAGAACAGTTTAAAATAATAAATTAATGAATAAATGAACATGCCAAAGTGCTGAAATGTAAACATATTGCACTTAACCTATTAGAAGGATTAGAACACTGGGAAAGCTAACAGTGGGAAAGCTAGAATGTTTTCAGTTTCGCACATTCATTCATTCTTTGGCTGTAATCCCCTATCCAGTTCATGGATGCGGTGGGTCCAGAGCCTACCCAGAATCACAGAGTGCAAGGTGTAAATAGTTCCACACTTGGGAGTGTTCATTTAAGAGAAGCAGCCTGATCTATGGTGTTGGATCCAATAAAAAAAAAATTTGCAAATAGAGAAAATAATTTTGTGTGAAGAAAACTGTCAGGCAACAAACAGTGCTCTTGCAAATTGGAAAACTTTTCCCAGGAGGAAAATGCACTCTGTGTGAAGAAAAACTCACTGGGTTCACCTGTGCGAAAGAAAAAGTTTGTGTTCTGACAGGGGGTCGCAATACCAGACAAAATACACCCCAAAACACAGAATGAACAGGAGACTATAGCATGTTTAATATATATATATATATATATATATATATATATATATATATATATATATATATATATATATATATATATATATGTTTTTAATAAATACACACAAGCACTTGAATAAAACCTATCATAGTCTTTTTTAGCCCTGTAAAGGACTGGCACCTTGTGAAGCTTAGTGTGGCAACCGGGGATAGAAATGAAGGTTTATCGAAATGAATGAAAATAAATTATAAAATATATTACAATTATTTTATCACCTAGCACTAATTTATAATATGTTTTAAATACATATACTCTCCTTTCTGTTTGCACTTCTTTCTTTGTGCTTAATTTTTGACCCATTTCGAACTCACAGAACTAAAACACACAGTACTAAAACATTTTTTCCTGTGAGTGGGATGGAATGAACACATAGTATGAGCATTGTCCAAAAATGTTGGCCATGTATTTGAGATGAATTAACTAACTGACAAGTTAGTTGCGCGTAAACGAAGATTAAATGAAAATGACCATAACCAATATGGAAGAGTAATATGACTGCATAAAGGACAGAGTATAGCTCACTGTGAACCATAAAAGTGCAGTTAACTTCCCTGCTATAGGCAATGGTATTAGCAGGATTGATTTTCACAAATAAGTCCTAAATTAGAGCAAAGAATTTGGATAAAGTTTCTCCATATTTATGATGCTCAATGTCCCTTAAACTGGTTCTAGATTAGTACTTCTCCTGAGGTTGTTTGTAAATGCTTTGAATGCATTGTGTAAAAATGTTGCTCACAGCTTTCAGCTACACAGTAAGATTTCACTTCTGTAAGTTAGTTATTTAAAGGAACGTATATATTCCTTAATTAAGGTGTGTATGTCCTAGTGATGTACGTATAATTTTGTTATTGTATTTTGTCTATTACTTTTAGCCAATGTGCGCCAATGTGGCTGGGACAGACCTGGATGGAAATCAGTGAGGATTTTCAGTTGTTTCTTTTTTCCCCTCAGATGTTTTCATGTTTTTTTTGTATTATTCCAGATCCAAAGCTTCAAAATATTTATATTCAAAATTCCTAGTGTAACTGCAGATACATAATAAAATATAATAAAGTGAAACTGTGAAGTTTGAGTTTTTGAGTAATGTAATTTCTTGGTGCCATTAATTTGCCTTAAAATATGCATACAGTAACAGCTTCTAACAATTTGTAGATTATGTAAAATTACAATGATGTAAGTAAATTGCTATGAATGACAAGCCAATGCAGTAATTATACTGTAATAAGGTAATACACTAGCACAATGCAATTATTTAGCAGTATTTTTACCTGCTAAAACCTTACTCCATTTTAGTGGGCTAACCTCTATTTGCCACTCTACTGTATTTCACCTAGTGGTGAAATATCTTGGGGCAACTCTAGCTCATTTGCTTTATCCTTATCAGTGTACAAGTCATTGAAATGCTCCTCTAATTCCCTCTTTCCAACTTTTAAACTCCCAGATTTCTCCTTAACAAATAAGGTTTTCACAAAATTAGAATGTGTAAAGAACGCTGCCCAAGCATTTTCCTTCTTTTTCCTCCTTTTCCTTTTTTTCCTCCTTTTTTCCTCCTACCCTTCAACTTAAATAAGTTTTAAAAATAACTTTTAAGAAGCTTTTTATATAAATAGTTTGTGAATGTATATTCTTATCGTAAAAATATCCCAGTATATCATGATATTATTTGAAGGCCATATCACCCACCCCTAATACATATATAGAATGAATATTCTATATACAGGTGCTGGTCATAAAATTAGAATATCAGGAAAAAGTTGATTTGTTTCAATGCAAGTGAAACTTGTACATTATACTCATTCATTACATACAGGCTGATATATTTCAAGTGTTTATTTCTTTTAATTTGATTATTATAACTGACAACTAATGAAAACCCCAATATAAAATAAATAAATATATAAACATATATATATATCGATGTTAATTCCATCTATATCAAAGTTCATTAAATATATCTGATTCCAGGTAGGCTCTGGACCCCCCGCGACCCTAAATTGGATAAGCGGTTACAGATAATGGATGGATGGATGTTTGGCTTGCCGTGTGTGTGTGTGTGTGTATATATATATATATATATATATATATATATATATATATATATATAAAATCTTTTTTTTTTTTTTTTGCCATTACATATATATTACCCCATCTGATTCAAACAATTAGTGTGCCAGTTTTGTTTGTGACAGTTTTCTTCCTCGATGCTAGATGTTTCCATGCAGTGTTTGACTTGTGCCATTTTCCTGACAGGAAACCTTCTGCAAACCGTGGTTTGTGTTTTTTTAGGACTATTCATTAAAATCGATGTTTCTATGGCATCACTCCAAAGTAATCATTTTGTCACTTCATTTTTCAGTTTATGAACACTGAGAGGTGTTGCATTTTTTTATTTTTATGCTCAATTATTTTCTTCAGTTTTTTTTCTCATTGCAATTTTGAGTGTTGATGAGAACCAACTTGCAACTTTGTGTCACTGCTTACAAATAACCACACTTGTAAATTGACACCCATTAGTGTTTTTCTCTGCTAACCCTTTATTTCTTACAACTATTTACACAGCGTGATTAATATTTAAAATATTAATATCAGCAGTGCTTGACTTAATAAAAGCTCTCATGCTTCAATGCCATCACACCTAAAAAACATGTCCCAAAATTGAGTCTAAAAGCTCCTGAAAAACTAGACATTTTTACTGCAGAAAAAGGGACAAATCTGTATTATTTGTCTTGATTTATTACAAATATTGTATGGGCAAATGTCCATAAACTGTACTTTAGACATTTGTAAATCTGCATTGACTGTCATATCAGTGCAACCCTAATTTCATTAAAGGTGTTTTGTCCAGGTCTGTGCCAAAAACACTTGGCCTGTATTCCCAGAATTGTTGCTCATAAATTCTTTAGATCACTGTGATATGTAGATATTACTGTTTGGATGAAAATCAATAGTATTATTAAGCAACAATCAGTTTTTCTGATGAAATTCTTTTTCCTCTCTCTTCCTGATCTTTTGTTGTTGAGTTCAGAGATTTTATTACAGTTGTATTGCTAAAGAAAAAAAAAAAAGAAGTAGGGCTTTGTGTAATTTAATCATATCATGAACACTGATTTTTAACTATGGAAATGGAGCAGATTATATATATATATATATATATATATATATATATATATATATATATATATATATATGTGTGTGTGTGTGTGTGTGTGTACAGTGTTTGTCTTTCTAATGCTGGCATATGCTAATAACAAGTTAAATAGAAAGGAAAATATTTGTGTTTGGACATGGCTTATTATGTCGCATTAGCTTACTTTAACACTAGTTTGGCATTTAGTTTCTTGCTCCAGTTACACTCATTTTGAAGTCACCTACACAGGTCGGACCAAGTCCGCCAACACTTTTATAGCAAACAGGCCTGAAAGACAAAACTATCTGAGTGACATTATATGGATTTCAATTCATAAGAGTGTGCAGCATGTTCTTGTTCTTTTTTTTTTTTCAGTTAAATAGGACATGAAGAATTTGTCTATTTTTTCCACTACAATCAAATGACAGCTGTTTATCAATGTAAAATATTTGTCTCTTCTATTTTTATTGATTAACTCTTCTGTCACATACAAACCGCAATCCAAAAATGTTGGGACACTAAACAAATTGTGAATAAAAACTGAATGCAATGACGTGGAGATGCCAACATCTAATATTTTATTCAGAATAGAACACAAATCACAGATCAAAAGTTTAAACTGAGAGAATGTATCATTTTAAGAGAAAAATATGTTGTTTCAAAACTTCATGGCGTCAAAAATTCCAAAAACGTTGGGACAAGGCCATTTTTTACCACTGTGTGGCATCCCCCCTTCTTCTTACAACACTCAACAGACGTCTGGGGACAGAGGAGACCAGTTTCTCAAGTTTAGAAATAGGAATGCTCTCCCGTTCATGTCTAATACAGGCCTCTAACTGTTCAATCGTCTTGGGCCTTCTTTGTCACTCCTTCCTCTTTATGATGCACCAAATATTCTCTATAGGTGAAAGATCTGGACTGCAGCCTGGCCATTTCAGTACCCGGATCCTTCTCCTACATAGCCATGATGTGGTGATTGCTGCAGAATGTGGTCTGGCATTATCTGGTTGAATAATGCAGGGTCTTCCCTGAAAGAGATGACGTCTAGATGGGAGCATATGTTGTTCTAGAACCTGAACATAGTTCTCTGCATTAATGGTGCCTTTCCAGACATGCAAGCTGCCCATGCCAAAAGCACTCATGCAACCCCATACCATCAGTAATGCAGGTCACTGAACGAAGCGTTGATAACAACTTGGGTTATCCTTGTCCTCTCTGTTCCGGATGACATGGCGTCCCAGTCTTCCATAAAGAACTACAAAACTAATCTGACCACAGAACAGTCTTCCATTTTGCCACACTCCATTTTAAAAGACCCCTGGCCCAGTGCAAATGTCTGAATTTGTGGAGCTTGCTTAGAAATGGCTTCCTCTTTGCACTGTAGAGTTTCAGCTGGCAACGGCAGATGGCACGGTGGATTGTGTTCACTGACAATGCTTTCCGGAAGTATTCCTGAGCCCATTCTGTTATTTCCTTGACAGTGGCATTCCTGTTTGAGGTGCAGTGACGTTTAAGGGCCCGGAGATCACGAGCATCCAGTAGAGTTTTATGGCCTTGACCCTTACGCACAGCAATTGTTCCAGATTCTCTGAATCTTTTGATGATGTTATGCACAGTTTATGATGATAACTTAAAAGTCTTTCTTATTTTACGCTGGGAAACACCATTCTGGTATTGCTGCACTATCTTTCTGTGCAATAATGGTGGAATTGGTGATCCTCTTACCATCTTGGCTTCAGAGAGACACTGACACTCTGAGAAGCTCTTTTTATACCCAATCATGTTGTCCATTGATCTAATTAGTGTTAATTGGTCTTCCAGCTGTTCATTATATGCTCAATTTCCTTTTTCCAACCACTTATTGCTACTTGTCCCAACTTTTTGGGGATTTGTTGACACTGTGAAATTTTGAATCAACATATTTTTCCTTTAAAATGTTACATTTACTCAGATTAAACTTTTGATCTGTCATCTATGTTCTATTACGAATAAAATATTGAAATTTGCCATCTCCACATCATTGCATTCAGTTTTTATTCACAATTTGTTTAGTGTCCCAACTTTTTGGGAATCTGGTTTGTGTAAGTATTATTCAAAACAGCTTTTAATATTTATTTGATATTTCTTTATTCGTTTAACAGCTTTTTATCTGGTCTATACTCTTAGAAAGTAAGTGCTGCAGAGATTAAAAGGGGGGAGGGTATTGGGAGGAGGAACCAGTCAATCATGCTCTTTGAAATCGATCACATTGAACATTGTCCGGTCATAGATTAAAATGAGCCTTCCCTCACCTTTTGCATCAATCTACTAAGATGGTCAATTTAACCTCTAATGTTTTCACATGCTTGAATATTGTTTAGGTGAGGTGAAAAATATGTTCTAAATTTTTGAAATCATGTCGGTACGTAGTAAAAGTGCATTTTGGATGCCATGGTACTTGCTTCTCTGTCTGAAAACTTGACTAATGTGAAGTAATTTATAACACCCTAACAAGGGCCCTTATCCAGAGCTTCCCCACAATCCCCAGCCCCTCAGAGCCTGTGACCATTATAATAATAATCTCTAAATATTGTTGGAAGAAATGGTAAGCTTGTGAACTGCTGAATCTAGTGAAGTTCCAGGTCAAGAAAATATACAAGAATGTGTATGAACTCATCAGGGCATACAAGCAGTAACTAAGTCAGCAATCAATATACCCTGTAGCTAAATACAGCCCCAATAGCTTGGCTATTAATACTTTAACATATCGAATCACATTGAGGCAACTGGAAATTAGCGTTATGATAGCAGTCCTAATGAGCTAATAATGGCTGTTTAGTGAATATAGTGAAAGGTGGTACATGGTACTTGTTTATGACCATAAACCTTTACTGTATTACTCAATTATTATATTATTAGTCACATGATACTGAGATGACACATCAGCAAAAATGTCTGAGCAGCCTTTATTTTTATTATTATTTTTTTCAACAATTCAGATAAATAGAGGAGTAATTGGGTTACATTCAAGCTTAGGTCCTATGGAAGCCAATTGCAAAAATATGTATATAATTATTTAATGTTATATATGATGTTTTCATGATATAAAGATACAAATTAAGATTGTTTCCCCCCCAAGGCCATTTTATTATTATTTTATATTATTTTATATCATATTATATTATGCATAATAATAGCAGGTAGTGTCGCAGTCACACAGCTAAGGGTGACTGTCTGTGAGGAGTTTCCTCCAGGTGCTCCCAGAGTCCAAAACACACATTGGTAGGTGGATTGGAAACTCAAAAGTGTCCATAGCTGTGAATTTGTGAGTGTGTTTCTTGCTGTGAATATCTGGTGCCCCCGACAAGGTGTGTTCCTGCCTTGCTCCCAGTGATTCCAGGTAGGCACCAGACCCACTGAAACCCTGATGAATGAAGAAAATGAATATATTATACTATAGTTATTTTATTAATACCTGCATTATACTAAGAAATCCATGCTGACTTACAACTAAAACAACATATTCCTAATTGTAAAGATCTCTTCATGGATAACAGTATTACATTTCTTTTCTGAATTATCCTGACCTAGCTTCCAGTTGGGGATTGTATTATAGTAATGGTGAAGGACAGGACATCAGCTCCCCCACCAGCTCTAAGATGGACGCTGAAGGGGAGCCCATGGACTTGCCTTCATTCTTTGAGCTTTTTCCAGCTTCCATCTCCCTCAACCACAAAAAGGATAATCAGTGTGCCAGAATGCAGCTAATGTGGGTTCCAACCAATAATTGTCCTGGCCAAATGCAAACACCAAGGACTTCTGCGACTAAGGCACATATTTGCATTAAATGGGGGACTCAGCAGCAATAGAAAGGCTGTTTGTTAGCAAACATAGCAAACCTAATCAAAAGGCAGAACTTCCCCAAACAGTTGGAGCAAAATGGTTACCCTACTAATAATGAGTATAATAACAAACAGCCTTGACATTGGACTGCTTTTGCATGACCTTGCTTAGCTTTCAGCGAGGATAGTAGATTACCTGTGTAACCAATGTTGCAATAAAATGCTCAAACAAATGCTTAGAAATGCAGAACACATTGGTATGTGGATGAACACAATCTCACCAAGGTAACTTTTTTCAAATTAATATTAAATCTTGATATGAACTGATATGAAAGCTAGGGGGTGTAGGTTCGAGTCTGTGAGGAACTTGGTGTGTTATCCCCATAAGCATGTGGGTTTGCTCCAGGTGTTCTGGTTTCCTCCCAAAAAAACAACAAAAAGTTTTAGTGAGACATCCTCGAGAGCTAAACAAGCAAAAAAGTATACATGCTACATGTGCAGTGGACCATGAAAATAGAGGGGCTGCTAGCTGAATCAGACAAGTGAGAGCCATTTACAATGGTTTATAATGTATGGACAACAATACTTTAGATTTCAGATTAGCTGCCAGTTTGTAGCAAAACAAAATGATATGAGTGTTTCATCAGATCTATTCTGTTTCCATTTTTGCAGCATAAGGTCCGTTACTCATTATATCTTCTATTTTTTGATTGAGTAAACCACAAAATAAATAAATAAATGAAATAAATTAATAAATAAATTAAATAAAAATAATAAATAAAACAGTCTGTGTTGTTCTGTTTGACAGTTTGTGGATTCATAGACTCTAGGTCCCAAAATTAATGAGTCCATTCACTGAATCAAGCACCTAATTTCATTAAAGAAGAATCATCTACCACCCAAATCATACCTGCTCTGTGGTCCTGTTGGGCCACTGTTGAAAGGGTGCAAACAAAGTGTGCAGAGCAACAAATGGACTACAGTCTATAATTGTAGAACCACGAAGTACTACTATGTGATCAGAGGAATTGAGAGAATGGACCGTCAAACAAGCATGTGGACGTACTGTCTTCAGACTATGGCACACATTTGCATTTAAACAAATATACTAGCCACAACATAAAAGGCTATGGCTGCAATCCATTTTAAACAGGACTTAGAAGAATATAAATACGAAACCTATGCAAAAGTTTTGGAGCAAAACGACTCCTGAGTTTTTAAAATGCATCTTTTTTTATCCCAAGGTCAAAGCTGAGGGGAGGTGAGAACGGGAGGAGGCCGGAGGAATACTCACATGATGGGAAGCTGTTCTAATTACTGCTCTTTCCAATTCTCAGAAGGGTGCTCCATGCATAGATTTTTTTGGTGAGCTTCATTTATTTTGACATAGATTTTCATAATGAAATAACAAAGAAACTCCCACACCGGAAAACTTGTCCTACAGACACTTCCACTTGTAGATAATTGGAAAAAGTTGCCACAGTGTAGTCTTTAAAAAGAAGCATTTTTTAAGCATAAAGCTCACATGGCAGGCCCTTTTTTATTTTTATTTTTTCAGGGAAATAGATGTAGCCCCTTACACTTTGGCAGTTTGTGTTGTGCACCAGGTATTCAGGGCTTCTACAGGTACTAATCCCTCAGTCTTTCAATATAAAGCAAACTGGTGGCAGCTGACTAATGATGGAGTCAAAACTATTTCAAAATACATGTACATCCATAGAGTTTTCAGTGAAGATTTTACACCACAAAATCGGTTTATTTATAAATTCTATTGGTATTTTGTACCATAATATGTTGAGCTGGTCCGGGTGGATTAGTCAATCACATGTGTTTATGATGTTTAGGAGGGCAGACATGACCACAGTGGCAGATTTTAGCACAAGATATCAGGCAAACACCCCTGTTCTTTCAGATGAAATTTGTATGGATATTTAATAACCTCAGAGAATGAGGACCTCAGTTTTATATTTCATCTGATGGATGGCACCATTCTGCTTAGTACAGAGTTCTCATCACTACACTTGGGCATTGAGATTCACACAGACTACAGGGATAGGCCTCCTGGCTGGCCCCACCAACACCACTTCAGCAGCGTCCTAAGCATTTTCTTGGAGGCCTCCAATTCAAATAATGGCACAATCATTTTGCCAGGCAGAATTTCAATGGAATTTCATGTCCTGCTTTTCAGGGCTGTGGTTGCTGGCATGATTCATTATGACAATGTTACTTTTAAAATAGTCTTGGAATGCTATCATTAAAACAACCTCACCAGTCTCTGAGAAATGCTATGTCAAGATTATAGGTTGCATAATGAGAATGCATATTTTAAAACCTTGAGAGAAAAAAATGAGAGACTTATTTAATTGTCTTTGTAAAGGTGCATTTTCAGTTATCTTTTGAATCCAGTTATATGAAATTATTATAAACTGTTTCTATAAATCTATATAAAAAAAGAAATCTAATAACTGCTCCATTCAAATCATGATTGACTCTCCCCACAGACTTCACAATAACAGTTGTGGTATCTGGTGCAAAGGTGTTAACAGCAGATTCTTTAAGTTATGTAAGTTGTAAGATGGGGCCTTCATAGATCTGAAATGTTTCCTAGAACATCCATGAAATTCTGGATTGAACTGAGATATGGGGAATTTGGAGGGAAAGTCAACTCTTTCGTGTTCCTCAAACCAGTCCTGTAGTTTTCTCCAGTGTGGTGGGGGACATTACCCTACTGAAAGACAGCATAGTTCATTAGAGAACACTGTTGCCATGAAGGGTAATCTGAAAAATGTTTAAGTAGGTTTTGTGTGTCAGAGTAACATCTAGATGCAAGCAATTAGCCAAAGACAATCAAGGAACATGACATCACCATCAAACATAAATCTCTAGACTTTGTCAATATTTATATTTTAAAATTGATTGCAATGAACTGACTGCAGTAACTTTTAATGAACGTCAGGCAGTAAGAGATGCTGTAAAATATGTATATTAAAACAAATGCCATTTGACAAAGCAAGTGAATCATATACATTCTTTTGCTCAAGAAAATATTACTTAAAGGATATATTTTACGGTTGTACAACAGTTTCACTCTCTTTGTTTTTAAGGAAGGGGGAACATTTGCATGTTCTCAAATTCTATGAATATCTTTTTGAGTGAATCATGATTTATGAAGTTTTACAGAATGGAAATGGAAAAAAGGAATTCTGGGAACAGAATTTTAATCCTTGTACTGACTTTATTTCAGGTTGGCTATGTAGTATGCCAAGAACAATGCCACAACACTGGGAAGAAGCAACTATAGAGTAGGTGATATATGGAGCAGTTTACCCTTATTTGATATGTATAATCAGAGTTGTGATGACTGCAGGACTGATTCGACTTCCTTTTTAAGCAGCATTTTATTCAGAAACTTAGTTTGACTGGAGATGGTATACAAGCTTTGCACAGATTTTTTTCTGTGTGCTTCATTGAGCCAGGAATGAGGGAGAAATGATCAATACAAAAGTACAGTACACTTTTTGCTAACCCCTGTGATAATTGCAGCTTCTAAAGTTAATATCGCTTCCCTTTGACCATGGATGTTTTGTGTTGAGGAATCCTCACCCCTCCTTTCTCTCCACAGCTTATACACCAGGCCCCAATATGCAGAATATCTTGAGTTATCTAATATCCATAAAGCAGCAGGCACTAAAAATGCCATTAGTGCTAGCAGAGAAGGCCATACTTCGGAATGGTGGAAACACTGTTAGCAGCATAGCATTCATAAATGACAATTAATAAGCTATGACTCAATCATAAGCATGCCCCCAGTGGTGGCATATTAGGCTACTGGGGACTGGAAAGCACTTAACTGCGGCTATTTCAGCTCCATTTAGACAGAGAGTGTTCCCGCTGAGGCTTTATGTGCTGTCGGCAACAGGAGAAGAGAAAGGAAGCAAAGGCTAGCGGAAGGAGGTCAGAACCTACAACAATAGGCCTGGGTTTTACATGCTTCGTGGCCAGCTGATTAGCTGAATGGACCAGAGGAGGCACAGGCAGATCAATGCTTATCAGACTGGTGTTTTTCGAATGTGTGAGCTTTTTTTCCCCTCTTTCCCTTTCCTGCTCCTCTGTTTACCCCACTATTGAGTGAAGGGCCATGGGGGAAAAAAGAAGGGAGGAAAAAAAAAACAATTTCCTGAAAACTGTCTACGTGGATGATTTAGACACATATGATCAGGCCCAGATCGTACTGGAGTGAGACGGAGCTGCTCGATAATATCGAGCTCTTTATAACAGTGTCACTCGCTGTAATGAAGAGTGACTGTCACACGCCCCCTTGCCTCCAGCCTGCGTATCATATCTCCAACAGCTAAAGCCTACTAGGAGCTGATCACGCTCCATAGGGACCACAGAACTGATCGAAACAGAGGTGGAGGGGAGTGAGTGTTGTACAGGCCACGTTGGGCAGAACAGGCCTTTTCACTACTGTTTGATCTCAGGGCAACACAGTTGTGTTGACAGGTGCAGCAGTATAGCCAGTAATGGACTTTTTTTCATTCATTTGTTTGTTCATTTGTTCATTCATTTATTCATTCATTCATTTTCTATGACCACTTTATTCTGGTTCCTCCCAAAACACTCCCAACTTTGAAACACGGTTACCATTTGCAAACCTAATTTGTAACTGTTCTGTGCATGTATACCAACATAAATTTGTTTGTTCCCAGCTGGAACCAAAGAATACTAAATCTGTTACACCATCTGTGGGCATGTCCACTTAAAGAAGAGAAAGAGCACAGAGCCTCAAATAAAGTGTTATCACATAGTAGAGCAGGGCAGTAATTTATAGCGTAAAATTAAAGTAAATTAAACTAGAAAGTGCTCCATTTGTGTGTTTTCTGGGGCTGTGTTCTGCATGACACAAGACACATTGGCTTTTATTCTCCACAGTTCACAAGCTACTAAGGATGACTCAGAACTTAGCAGCACTTACATATATGTACCATATCTCACTATGATCTGAACCTGCTGTAAACAGTGGATAAACCATAAGCCAGTGGATGTCCTGACTCTATCCACTTATCTCTGGCCAGCCAGAACAATGCTGAAACCAAACAATCCCTCAACCTCCCCCACTGAAAAAACAGGCAAGTTCATTGGATAGCACCAAGGTTCCAAGAATCCAAAGTTATTTTGGTGGGAAAGGGCTAAGAAACACTGGGCACGAGAAGGGAAAACACCAATGCCAGGTCTACAGTCATAGGGAAACCTTGATCTCTCATTTTATGTTCAGAAGATCAGCAATTTTTTTTAAGGTGGAACAGTTTGAGGGGAAAAATACCAAATTAATGTTGTTTGTATGTGGCTGTAGATTAACTTGTCTGTAAGTTTTTATTCACTGTTTGAATTTCCACAAAAACACATTTGTTACTCGACCAAAGTGCTGTACAATTTTGTACATATACAAAACATACCATACAACAAACCAAACATTAGCAATGCCAAGGTAAAAAGATAAGTTTTAAGTCTGGATTTAAAAATTGCAAGAGATGGAGCAGATCTAATATTCAGTGGAAGACAGTGTTCCACAGCCTCTGTGCTGCATGAACACACCCCATCCTCAGACAACCGGGAAACAGCTAGGAGTGACTGGTCAGAGGACCTGACCAGTATGGTCTGAGTAACTCAAAAATATATTATGGTGCTTACCTGTGCAAAGCCTTAAGTACAATTAAAAGCACTTTGAAATGAACCCTGTAATAAACAGGAAGCCAGTGGAGTGATGCTAAAATCAGGGTGATATGGTCCCTCTTTTAAATGCCAGTCAACATACTTGCAGCTGCGTTTTGTACAAGCTGCAAGCATGCCACTGACTTCCTGTTTATTCCTAGGTAAAGGGAGTTACAGTAGTCCATCCGAGATTACACAAAACATGAATTACTGAATTTACATGAATTTTTGAGATTTCTCTAAGCTGATAAAAGCTACTTCTTATGACAGAATTGATTTGCTGATCAAATCTGAGCTCTGGGTCAAAAATGACTCCAAGATATTTAACCGTACACTGTACATGTATAGATAGATCCACAAGATTTCCAACAATGCTGTCTGCAAGTCTGCAAGAAGGGCCAACTAATAGAATTTCTGATTTTTGTTCATTTATCTTTCATTCAATCATTGTCTGAAACCACAGAAACCATCAAGTTCAGGGTTGCAGTGGGTCCGGAGCCTACCCAGAATCACTGGGTGCAAAGCAGGAACACACCCTGGAAGGGTTGTCAGTCTTTGCAAGGTGACACACACTCTCTCACATTCTCTCACACCTATGGACACTTTTTTTTCTAATACCAACGAATGTTTTGGGACAGGGGGAGGAAACCCCACTAGGACACAGGGAGGACACACCAAACTACTCACATACAGTCACTCAAACCCACAACCTCCAGGTCCCTGGATCTGTGTGACTTCGACACTACCTGCTGTGCCACTGTGCAGCTCCTTTTGTTCATTAAATTCTGTGAAATTATTAGCCACCCATGCTTTTACATCTCTAACTGCATCACAAGATGACTCACTGCATACAGGTCATTTGATTTTAAGGGCAAGTAAATCTGAGTATCATCAGCATAACAATAAAACAATAAATTGTGTGTCCGAAAAATGTTTCTTAGTGGGAGCATGTGTAAGGAAATGAGGATTGGCCCTAAAATGGTACCCATGTAGACCAGCCATGTCCTCAAAGTGTTAAATAAGAACACCATGATCAACTGTTTCAAAAGCAGCACTAAATCTAGTAACATTAATATAGCACAACGTCCTGAATCAACGGTTAGCAGCAGGTCATTAGTTACTTTAAGCAAAGCTGATTCAGTACTATGTAGGGTTTTAAAACCTGTCTGAAAAATCTCAAAGATGGCATTATGTGTTGTGTGTCAGCAACTGCAGTTTTTCTGAAATAAATTTTGAAATAGGCCAGAAATTACTACTATATATATTACTACATAAGAACTATATAATTACTAAATTACTATATTATTTAAGACTATCTGGGTCCAAATGTGTTTTTTAAAGAAGTGGCTAAACACATAAACACTTAAAATAATACAAAACACTGTCTGTGGAAAGAATACTGGGCCCCAAAGGCTGGCATCAAAAGGCTCTTTTAAAATGCCTGAGGGAATTATGTCCCCTGGTGAATTAGTAGGTTTCTGTGATACCAAATCATTCAGGAAAGTAAGGGATACTGGTTCAAACTGGTAGAAAACAGCAGAACACTGTGAGTCAGTAAACAGATTTTTTTTATCTTGTCTATACAAATTGCAAGAAATACTCATACATTTGAGGTGATGCCCTAAGACCAGTACAAATACATTCATTTAAAACAGAGTTCTGTACTAAATAAAACATTTTGATCTATTATGATTCTGATATGAAAGTCAACCAGATGATTTTTAAAAATATCATAAGAAACCTGTAACCTGTCTTTTTTCCATTTCCATTCCACATCTACATTCCTGTCCAAGCGCTCTGATAGAGTCATTTATCCAGGGCTGGGACTTGAAACTTCCTTGTCTAATTTTAAACGGGGCAACAATGTCCAGCATTTAAGTACAGGAGGAGTTTCAAAGCACTAATTGATCAATGTTGGTATTAGGAAGAGCTGCCTCAACTAAGCTGGTTAAATAATTATTTAAAAAGGCATCTGAAAAGAGCTGAGTTGTAAAAGACTTCACCAGCAGATAGCGATGACTGGGTGTTTTAACATTACACTTTTGATAAGGTATCACAATATTAAAAATGACTGGGCTATGATCAGAAAAGGATGCATCTTCAGTACCAACATTGCTAATATCTAAACCAAAAAAAAGGACCATTAACATGCTGTGTAAGATTAAGTGAATCCAGGAAGTTGTTGCCATAGGTTCCCCCAAAATCAGTAAACTGTCAGTATGTGTCACAATGATAGACAGAAAGTCTGAAAATTCCATTGTACTATTTGACTTAGGGGGTCTATATACAAGTGCAAACAGTGACTTACTTAAATCAAACTTAAGCAACAGAACCTCAAAACTGGTATATAGCTGGTCCACAGGAACATCATCATCATTATTGTCTGAAACAGCTTATCCAGTTCAGGGTTGCGGTTGGTCCGGTGCCTACCCGAAGTCAGTGGGCACAAGGCGGAAACACACCCTGGTAGGACGTGCCAGTCCATTGCAGTGTGACACACACTCACACATTCTCCGAAGGGAAATGACATTTAAAAATATTTTTAGAAATCACAGCCACACCACAATTTCGTCCATTTAGTCTAGGTGTGCTATAAAAGCTACAATCGTCAGGGCAGAGTTTGAGGATTTGGCTTGACTCCCCAACTCCTAGCCATGCCTCAGTTATAAATAACATGTCTACTTTATTAGAAATAATAAAAAAAAATATTTCAATATAAAATCTTATTAGATATTGATCTTGCGTGGCAATAATAAACAATGATTGGTGTAACAGGGATAATGAGCCAAGGAGCAAACAAGACAAAAATAAAAACAACAGGTAAGAGTTGACGGCTAGCCAGCAAACACAACTGGACCATCTCCATGCTTTTCAACATTTGGAGGTCTATGTTTGTTGTCTAAACCTCAAAATGCTGTTTTTCTGCTGTGAGCAGAGAAAGAGAAAACCTAACACACTGGGCTGAGACTGGGCTTTGTAACCACAAAACGGTTTCAAGTTGTCAATGTCATTTTAAGTACAAAAAAAACCAAAACTTAATGAATGGATATTATACATATGTATGAATAATATTAAAGACAGATTGAGATGAGAACACACATGTGAATTGATCTGAGAGCAGGACAATGTTGGTGCTTACTCACCCCTCCTTGATTGACCTGGTGGCGTATCGGATCACGCCCAACCTCTCACAGTCACGCTACAGCAGCTCCGCTCTTCTTTAGCAGCTCATTACTGCAGTCCTGTGCGTGGAGGACAGGGAGCCTTAGTGCGTGTTATAATAAGCAAGACAAATGAAACCATCTCGGGATGTAATATAGTGCAAAAACCTCAATTTATTGAAAGCTGCTCTGGGTTTGGGAGAAAGGAAATTAGTGTATATTGTGAGTATGTAGGAAAACGGATCGCTCAGTGTGCAGCTATTATGCAGACACATCATTAGGTTGGATGTGCAATGGAGTCGTCACAACAACGTTCCGGAATGGTCTCGGTTTCCTTCTCTCTCGGATTCTTGTCACCAATTTAGCCCTCCACTCAGATTCTCTTTCTCTCTCTCTCTCTCTCTCTCTCTCTCTCTCTCTCTCTCTCTCTCTCTCTCTCACTCTCATTCTCATTCTCTTTCTCACGCATTTTCTCTCACTCTGATTGAGACAAATCAATAAAATAAGACAGGGGAAGTGTGTGAAGCATGTTTCAGCCGAGCGTGAGACACTGCAAAATCACGACTCTGCATGCGCTCGCGAGGCAAACGGATGAGTCAACGGATCACAAACTGGGCTCGTAATAACGCCGCCACTGTCGGAGGAGATGAGCTCTGGCCGCCATTACGGACCACCAGAGCAAGGCTGATGACACCGCAGAGACATAAACACATCAGACATGGCACATCATCGTCATCATCATCAGAAGCGCCACACTGCATAAAGGCCCACTCATTCTGGCTTTCTGACAGCAATCTTAGACTCCTTTCAATGGAACCAGGCCTCAGGTCAAAGACATCCACTAGCTCACATGCAAAATTTCTTGTCCAGTTAACTTTGGTAACTTTGACACCCAAAAATACAGATGAGCTGATAATGAGGCATGTCTACTATTAAACTTAAAAGCAGGCATATTTTTTTTTCCCATTTTCACAAGTTAACGCAATTCCCTGGGGTTTTAATGGAACGACTGTGACATGCTTTGGTCAAAATACTACAAGGCTCATCACTACAGCAACTTTCTCATCCTGTATAAACAGTTCAAATGGCTGGTTTCAGCACCAGTTCCATCAACTCATCAGGGGCCACCTGATCTTCCCCACCTATGAATGTCCAGGAGCCAGAAATAAGTGAGCCAAGTCTTTTGGTTTTTTTTATGTCTTATTTTATATTTCTCCATTGTTTGCCTTCCCACATAAGTGAGTCCAGCCCTGTGATGGGAAATGACATATAGGACAGTGCAAAATATTCATTCATTCATTCATTATCTGTAACCGCTTATCCAATTCAGGGTCGCGGTGGGTCCAGGGCCTACCTGGAGTCATTGGGCGCAAGGCGGGAATACCCCCTGGAGGGGGCGCCAGTCCTTCACAGGGCAACACAGACACACACACACACACTTTTGAGCCGCCAATCCACCTACCAACGTGTGTTTTTGGATTGTGGGAGGAAACCCGAGCACCCGGAGGAAACCCACGCGGACACAGGGAGAACACACCAACTCCTCACAGACAGTCACCTGGAGCGGGAATCAAACCCACAACCCCCAGGCCCCTGGAGCTGTGTGACTGCGACACTACCTGCTGCACCATCGTGCCGCCCTGTGCAAAATATAATTTAAATAAATAAATACATAATTCTAACACTGACTGGATTCATTTATTTTAGTCTAGGTTAGTAGGCTCTCCAGATAATTTTTTTTGTGTATTGTATTGTGTTTGTTGTGATCCTAGTTCCTCCTGATTTTGCTGCTACATCAGTCATGTGACCACCCCACAGGTTCCCCTAATTTGTCCTAATATTTATAAGATTCATGTTTGTGTCTCATTTGTGTTCCAGTATATACCTGTGTTTACTTTTTTCACTGTTGTCTTTGTAGTTAATCTTATTCAGCCACATACACATACGTCCTGCCTTTTCATCTGCTTTAAATGTATGATTAAATGTATGAACTCAAAATTTTGCTTTATGTCCGCATGCAATAATAATACACGAGAGTTACAAATAAGTTTCTGTGGTACTTAAAACAGTGAGTTAAATTTACAGACAAGCTTAACATCAGCCACATACAAACCTACCTTTCCAGATACTGCACTTCTGAATGTAAACAAACCAGAGAGAACTATAATTCACCTGCCTCTGTTCCAACTTTTTGGTAGTGTACTACAGACTGTCACATGGGGCAGGAGTATATACAGGGATCTGGAGAAGGCATTCGACTGTGTCCCTCGGGATACTCTGTTTGGGGTGGTCTGTGAGTATAGGGTACTGGGCTGTTTGCTACCCAGAGACCACATCATCGTCATCAAATTTGAAATTTGATGTTAGTGCTATTACAAATTGCATATTTTTTGTTTAAGCACTAGAGTTACTGGCGAGCTTGTGATATTATGTCCAGTACACAGTGCTACTGTCCTGTTGGTTCTGATGGTCATTTCAGTAGCAGTGAGAATTAACTGCCGTTAGTGGTGTGACTGATGCTTAACTGGCCTGATACAGCGCTTCTCTCTCTCTCTCTCTCTCTCTCTCTCTCTCTCTCTCTCTCTCTCTGTGTCTCTGAACATCTTCACTCTGCAGTTTTTGATGCTTCTCCCATCTGAGCTCTCTGAAGTGTGTTCAGAGGAAGGAGGAGAGGCAGATAGAGAGAAATGCTGAAAGAGTGCTGAAAGAGTGCTGAACAGAGGAAAAGCCATCACACATTCACTTCAGCCGACTTTTCCCTCAGGCGCAGTTTGTGAAATTCTTTGACAATTCGAACATCTTTTTGAAAAGGCTGAATGTGGGGTGTAGCAGCATGCGTGTGCAAGTGCTGTATCAGAAATGGGGCTTTCAGTGCTTTAACAGAAATCTTTCATATTTGATGGCATGTGTTTCCTGTAAGCTCAAAAATCTGGTTTAGTTATTACCTCAATATTTTAGCTGACTGCAAACCCACATGTGATAAGAGCATAGTGCAAGTGAATATTTATATATAAAAGACACTTAGAAATTATGTTAACCTAAAATAAGGGTGCATAAATTAGTTAAAAGAGTTTTAAACAGTAAGACAATCATAAGCTTTTAAATCAATTCACAATTAATTATTAAGTAATGACAGAAACAAGAACAAAAATTTGATTATCAGTTAATACTAATTCTTGTTTATTATCATTACTTAATGATTAATTGAGACATTTCCAAATAATTTAGCAAGTCTTATTACTATCTTAAATATCATGACTATCATGATATTCATATTCATGATATTTATAATATGAATATGTACCCTTACTGTAAAGTGTTACTAAAATGTGTTATATATTTTTATTTAATATAATTAATATTAATATTATTATTATTATTATTAATATTGACAGTAGCAATAGTAAAATAAGTGTTTGCTAAACACTACCTTTCACTTCCCAATCTAATTAAACAAAATTAAGCTGTACAGTAGGTCTTCACAGTAACAAAACAGCTTATGTAGCTGTTTTACTTAAAAAAAAAAATCAAAGATAATCTCAGTAGTAAAAATAGGATATTAGTCATTTTAATTTCATTTGTATTCCATCAAGCTGGGACAGAACCCTCCTGTTTCAGGTTCTAAATCCTTTCAGATTCTCCTTGTACTTTGAATCATTTTGCTTCCCAATTTTAGCACGTTTTTGCGACTCGCTGGAGATGAAAACACCTGCCAAAAGTTTAAATGTAAATGTAATTTAAGGTTTCCATGCAGTTGTTTAGCATGTCTTCGTCTGAATCTTATAAAAACAAAATTGATCCAAACAGATGGCCCTGGAAAAAATGACGACAGCTGTAATGTAGTTTGGACGTGATTTGGATAATTGTAATTTCAATGGAAATGAATGAAGCAGGTAGCTGTGGTGATGCAAGGCTTATGCTGGATGTGAAGTCGATTGGAAGACTAATTAAAGTGGGCCAAAGAGATGCAGAGTTCTGTGTCTGAAAGCTTGCATGCAAAATTGGCTTTTGATAATTTTAGAACAGCTTCAAAGTGCATTTTGCTTTCCTCGTCCATGTGACGTTCCTCGGTGCAGCTTCTTTAAATGGATGGAAATGATGTCTAACAGATGGCCACACTAATCTGGATTCTCTCTGAAATGCATCTATGCCAAAATGCCCTTTCTGACTCCATTAATGAACATACAGTGACCCAAAAATGAATAGCAAACATTAGCTTCCACAAAATATTAAGGATAAACCCACAAAGAGCATGTATCATTTCCATGTCATATAACTGAACTTATTTTGTTTAGCTTATTTTGTTTAGCATAATGATAGGGTAGCCCTATCATTATGTGGATGTTGTAAGGAGTGTGTCAGCTTTAAAGCAAGATACAAGTTCAGAATCAGAATGAGGTAAATTTAAGGTCAAGCACAGTTAAAAAAACAGCCTTGATTTTAAATGATAAATATAGAATAAGGAGAGACACAGAAGTATTTTAGATACACATATGCCCTAATACTATGCCAGAAGGTAAAAATAAAGCGATGGTATGATATGTGCCTTTAAATATAGTGTTATGAAGTTCTAGCCAATTTCCCCAGCTTTTAAGTAAATTGCTTTTACATGTCCTATTGTGAGATATGTAGTTTTATTTCACCCTGGAGTAATGTAAAATTATTAACAATTAATATTCCTAATGATTTGTTCCTCCGTTAATAGCCTCAATGGAAGGAAATCCAATGAATTTCAAATTCAATCTTCGCATTCTTTAATTTGATCCAAATGTGTTGGCCTCATAAGGCTGCCATGCCCTCTGGCTCTGTGATTCCTACAGCATTTCTCTCCTTTATTTTAACTAAAGACTTGATTAATATTGCTTTTGTCCAAAGAAATTAACTACTTGCCAAAATTGATTTCCCTGGTTGCTTTCCAATGGAACAGAGTTTCTGAAGCCTCAGAAATGTACTCTACTTGTCAACAGCTTTAATTGAAATGAAAGATTTAGATGACAATTGCCTATAATAATGCCATTGGTGCCTGGACTAAGGTATTTGTAAGGCAGTTACAGTACTGTATTAATACTGGCATATGCAAGTATATGAAAGTCATCTAGAGTGCAGCGAATACATGATTTTATTTCAGCCCTTTTAACCCTATGTGAATCACATTGGAAGAGTGAACTGCTATAAATCTCATGTATTTTACTGTTTTTGCTCATGGTGTCTTTGTAGCTATGTATGTTTAACTGGCCATTGTGGACATATTTCTGAGCCCTGTTGAGATGGCACAAATTCTGAACCACTGCTATGTGGTTGACTGTACTTGTCATAGTTTAAGCACAGTTTCTATTTTTGCTGCTCTGGTCCATGTTCTGCTCGTGCCAGTGATGACAGTGCCAGCTCTCCACTAGCGTGGGCAGCACGGACCTTCCAGAACCTTCCATCACTTCTGTTCCATCTTCTTGTGTATATATAAACAAAGATTGAGCAGAGAGAGAGAGTTTCACAACATGTGCTGTGCTTATCATATGATCAGGAGAAGCCTATTCATCTCTTGTGATTGAACTCCTACAGACACTGCTGCTGCGTTTAGTAATTTCACTCATTCAGGCAGAATTCACGTCTGAGCCTGGACAGGCCTTTTAAGGCTGACAAAACCTCACAGAAAATAAAATACTGCACATTCTGTCCACTTACTTACACTTATATGGTGCTTTTCTAGACACCTAATGCATTTTACATCTTAGGAACACTGGGGTCACCTCAGGAACCACCAATTTGCAGCATCAACATGGATGATGCGACAGCAGCCAATCTGGTAAGCACACCACGCATTAGTATGTGGTAGACAGGTGACAGCACAGGGCAGGATAAATACCCTGGACTAGGTTCCAGTCCATCACAGGGCTTTACACACTCACTCTGTCACTCACACCAGTTGCTACCCAAAACGAGTTTACTGAATATAATATATATCCAGATATTACATTAACCTGTCATAACTTATTACAGTGAAGTTTACATAACCTGGTATAAAGTGTATGTATACTGAACTTTTTTGCCTTATTTTGTGCCTTATTTGAAACGTTATCAGTATGATTTGTCTTTAGAAAGCCTTTTGTGTTTGGTATTTTTTCTGTGCCAGAATGACAGATATCAGCACACTCTGCAATTAGAAAAGATCATAATTAGATACCAATATGCCAGTCAGAATATCAGTGATTTTGTGGATATGAAACCAAGATTAAGCAGATTGGGGGAAAAAAAAAAAATAATAATAATACCAAATAAAAAAAAAAAGGTCATACTCAAATTATAAGAATGTTTTTGGCTCATTGTGTACATTACATTACCTTCATTCTGCAAGAGGAAAAGGTCCATATTTACTTTATTTTCCATAACATAATTTAAGACAATGTGCCAGATCAGTACAACTTAAAAAAAAATTCCAAACTAAATAAACTGGCTACCTTCCAGATCTAATTATCATATAATTTACTCCTTAATTCATAAAGATGTTTCAGTAGTGAACAAACTAAAATGAGTTCTGAGACTTGTGAGCCTATAGTTTTGATAGTAGATGGAGTTTGGAGTCAAGATGGAGTCAGCTATTTCTTATAGCTGTGTGTCAGATATTTGAACATCTGTCATATAAAAAATGCACAGTGTAGAACAATGGAATAAGGGATGCATTCATTTATATCTATGTACATGTAAAAAAAAAATCTACTTTCAATTTTGTACTGGATTGCCATATACACAAAAATTTAGCATCATTGTTTTTTTTTTCAATTTTAGTTATGATTATTATTATTGTTAATGATGGATGGTATTGATGATATTGATATATTAGATTTTTTAAACTCCTCATCCAACTTTCTTTCCAAGTTTCACAATAATACTTTACTGTATACACACTCAGACCTTATGTAAACTTGAAAGTAGCAATATGCCAGAAATGAAACCGATGAATATTAAAATGACTGATGAAATACACATCCTGTCATCTATCTTGCCCGTGCACAGCTTTGATGAAGAAATGCCAGATTTTGCATAATTATGTTGCTTGACTGAATGTGTACTGAAAACTACTCCAGTGACCCTTTAGTACATTTTCTTCAGAGTGTGTAACAATACAAATCACGAGGCCAAGCTGACCCTTCAGTGGTTGCAGTGGGATTAAAGTGAAGGTTCTGCATTGGCCTTCACAGTTTCCAGACCTTGACGTCATTAAACAAATTTGGAGGGAACTCAAACAGGCAGTAAATCCAAGGCAACCAAATAATTCACAGTATAAGGCTTTATTCCAATAACATTGGACAGCAAGTGCTGAGGGAGAAAATACAAAGTGCATAAGATCTGAGAGTGTAAAAAATGACTATAAATTCAGCTGTCTTCGGAATAATGGAATAATTATAAAATCATAAAATGACAGAACACATTTCACGTTACTGCTAAACCTTAATTATGTATGTAAACCTAAATATGCAGGTGAAGCACATTTCTTTAAAAAAAATATGATGCTTGTTATTGGTGTTGGCGTTTATGTGTTTCATTATTTATTTTGTCATTTTAATCCCATTTATTTTCCAAAATTATTATTTTTTTTTTTACTTTAATAGAGAATATTTTTGTATTAAATAATGCACTTTGTAAGCATGTAGAAATATTTTAAATTGAGATAAGCATGGACTGTGAAATTTAAGAAAATTAAATTTGATCTCTATTGTAATTTCAGATGGGGTAGTTGCATATGAGGTTTGTTTTATGAATTTAATTTTTAATATATGCAGCTGTACATTTATGGGAACATCTATGCTGTTCCCATAAACTGCAGTTCTCACTGGTTTGTTTACAATTAGTAACTTGACATCTTAAGGTGGAAGAACAAGAAAAATTAATGTTGTTTGTAAGTGGCTGAAGTTTAACTTGTCTATGTTATTATTCACTCTTTAAATTACCACAGAAACATGTTTGTAACTAGAGTTGTTTAGGTTTTGTAGCACTTTCACTCTGTGTTTACTTTCATGCAGTCTTTAGAGTCAGTTCTTACGTAAATAATCTGAAGCAGCAAAAAATATGTCAAAATTATGGACCCAACTATGGAGCAGGAATAACGCAATCCTGTCATTTCTTTTAATGATTTTCAATGTTTGGAGGGCTCTTTGCCACTTTTCTGCCATGGCCAGAGAGAGGAAGCCTAGCATGTCAGACAGAGCCACTTTGTTTTTTTACTCGTTTAAGGACACTAGGGTTTCATAAACACATTACACCTGATTCCAGCACATAAACAGCTGGAGAGCTAGCAAATGGTGATGAAATCTGCCATTGAAATCTCTGTGTGGGCTGCTTCGGTGTGCTCCAATTTCTTTCCAAAATCTAAAAACACATGTTGGTAAGTAATAATAATAATAATAATAAGTGGTAAGTGGATTTGCTATGTGACGTAGGTCTGCAGTGTGACTGACTGGATGAGTGTGTGATACACTGTGAAGGACTGACATCAGGGTATGTTCCTCCCTAGCATTGAGTGATTCCAGGTAGGATCCAAACAAATGGTTACCCTGGTCAGGATAACTGACTACATTGAAATAACTATGAAACACTGAATGAATATTTCTATTGGAATTAAATGTACTAATAATATTCTGCCCTCTTTTTTACTAATAGTGTATTGTTCATTGCTCTACTGTGAAATTCTGGAGGGTTTAAAAATACTACTGGACATAGTGACCTTTGGCTCTTGATTGTCTATGCACACTTTTCACATATGTGTGCACTTTAAATTTGCTGCATTATCTAGAACTAACACTAACTTGTGTGTATTTAGTGTAAACCATTAGGTTTGTTAGGATTAGAATAAGTAGTATCACAGCTTGCCTGGTATTATACATTCTACTGCTTACTTAAGTCTCACTCTGCAGCTCCCACTGTGCTGGTTTCTTTGCTTTTTATTATAGATACTGCTGTATGTGACCATTTCATCGTTTTCCAGTTAGTACTGCAGTGGTCTTGTCCTCTAAGCCTCGCACCCCACCCTGTATCTGTACCTCTCTTCCCGGCCTTGGCAGGGAAACTGAGCTCTGTAGCTGAGGCTGGTAATTATCCTTCAGCCACTCTGCGGATGCCTCCCATAAGGACGCAGCAGCCGTCTTGCTGCGACACATTAGGAGGTGTTCTATCTCTGTACTCCGAGTTAAGTTAAAAGGGGCTTTTATTATCAATTACACAGCAATGGCCTGTGTCAGCATCCACACATGACTTTTACCCACAACTTCCACGAGGACAAACTTCAACACCTCGTTCGTCCTGCAGCCAACTGGCTATGATTTAGAATGCAAAAAGATATACAATGATATGGCCAAAAATGTACCGACACCTGCTAATCCAAAGTATGTTTTAAAAGGAAGAGTATTTAAAGGTATTTCATACCCCTTTTCTGCATAATGGCTTCACACCTTCTGGGAATAAAGCTTTAGACTAGTGAGAAATAGATGGCATTAAGCCACAAGATCATTTAGTGAGGTCAAGCACCAGTGTTGCATGATGGGTTTTAGACTACAAAAGCCACTCCAGCTCATCTTAAAGGTGTTGAGTAGTGCTCAGTCACTTCAGAAAATTCAGATCTTTGCCAGCTAAATGTGAGCAATAGTGTTTAATTGATGCACAAAACAGTTCCATATGGTGCTTTGCATCCAAAATGTGCTCTAAAGTGGCATTAGCTTGTGAATGTAATTGTAAATCCATGCCACATTAAAAACAGTGGTGGCAAAGTAAGTATTTTAAAGTTTTAACAGAATAGCTATACACATGTTTTTTTTTTTTTTGTATTATTCCACCATGGTTTGTGACCAAATTAAACATATCCTGCAAAAAAATTTTGGTTCCATTTCAGATTTTAAATGCAAACTTAAATGTTGCAGCAGTTAACTTTCTGGCCTCTGTACAGAAATATAAATTAAGAACTTTCTAAGGTGGAATGGCAAATTTGTAAGAAACCAAATTCAGTTTTGTCAAAGTTCCAATTTGAGGCCCAGCTGCTCATGAGTTGAAAATGTTTGCTTTTTCATATATTGTAAAATTTGAAATGTCCATTGTTTGCTACTACATATAATACCATATGCTTATGTCCAGCTACTGCTGCTGTACATTTTGTAAATACCAGATTACCTGTAATATTTTCCCAAGCCATGCACATAGCTGGATTATGCCTTCAAAAGATTATGCAGAAAAATGCTGTTGTTCATCTTGACATATGAGTAATGTTGAAATGACTGCAAGAGGCAAAAATCTTCTTATTGTTGGTCTGGTTGTCATTGCTGAAAATGTTAAACTGTGTTCACCCAAATCTCATAATCACCTTGCGTTCACATGATTTTTTTTCCCACTCATGTCTTGCTGAAACCAAATGTTTATGCCGACCATGTCAAACTGGTGTTTTTGCCGAAGAGCAAAATAAGCAGGGCAAATAAGCACAGAATAACAGTATAGCACAATTGTTTTTCGCCTCTGTTGCCATTCCTATTGCTGCCGTTGTGGCTTAAAGTCCCTCATATGATGCACAATAGTAGGAAAAGTGAATTCAAACCTGCCAGTTTAGGTTAGGTTCCAGTGTCCTTAGTATACAGTCCATTTCTGACCCTGACTGTTAGCTTGCAATGGAGCTATACAAATAAATGTGAACTGAATTGAAGATTAGTCTGTTGACTGCATGCTCTAGACTCTGTGAAGAGTTTCAGACACTGCTGGTTGAGTGCTTAAGGGTCTGTTCATAATTCATTCACTTTCTTCAATTGCAGAAGTGATAGAGATACTTGCACTCAGCCTTGCTGATAGAATTCAGGCAATCAGTTCTAGCCTCTAATGTAACTGAGGCATATAAAGACTGCCAGAAAAGGAAGTTTTCTAAGGAAATGTGTTCTCCAGAGAGTATAATTTGTGGTAATTTGTTACCAGAGTAGTGGAGTGGGTGGAGTGTGTGGAGTTCTCATAGGAATCATGCTCTGTCTGATCACCATGGATACCAGAAATGTTAATGAAGAGGGTAAGTAACCAGGAATTTTTTTTCACCACTTTAGGAAGAGCATAACTAACCAGGTCAAATACAACTTGATAAGCACTGTTTTGGAAAGACATAAGTATCTGTATTAGTATATTTGCTTTATAGTTACATACAATGTGCAATAGTTGGAAGATATCCCTCCCACTTAAGTATTAAATTCAGCTATATTAATTTGCAAAATTCTACTGTACATTCACACTACACCTGTGACACTGATATTTACTAAAGATATTTATGTACTACAGGGGTTGGACAATGAAACTGAAACACCTGGTTTTAGACTACAATAATTTATTAGTATGGTGTAGGGCCTCCCTTTGCGGCCAATACAGCGTCAATTCGTCTTGGGAATGACATATACAAGTCCTGCACAGTGGTCAGAGGGATTTTAAGCCATTCTTCTTGCAGGATAGTGGCCAGGTCACTACGTGATGCTGGTGGAGGACAACGTTTCCTGACTCGCTCCTCCAAAACACCCCAAAGTGGCTCAATAATATGTAGATCTGGTGACTGTGCAGGCCATGGGAGATGTTCAACTTCACTTTCATGTTCATCAAACCAATCTTTCACCAGTTTTCTGTGTGTATTGGTGCACTGTCATCCTGATACACTGCACCGCCTTCAGGATACAATGTTTGAACCATTGGATGCACATGGTCTTACTGGTGCAATGTGCAATTAATGAAGATTGGCCACCAGGCTGCTCCAATTTAGCCATGAAACCTCCCACATTAAAATGACATGTGTTTCAGTTTCATTGTCTAACCCCTGTATATAGGCTGCTTCTACCTGCAGTTTTAAATTAAAACTCTATTGTTTATTATTAGTTTGACCAGAGGAGTCCCCCTAGTGAGTTTTGGTTTTTCCAAGGTTTCTTTCTCTTGCCCCTGTTGCCTTTGACTTGCTCACCTTTGGTTATTAATTACAATTTTGTTTTAATTCTCAATTTCTGTAAAACTGCTTTGTGATATCATCAGTTTGAAAAAGCACTGTGCAAATATATTTGACTTAATTTAAACAATAAAAAATTATGAAAATTAAGTTGACGATTTGAAGACATTTTAGAGATTTAAAGAATTTTTATGAAAAAAAAAGTTTTTCTGTGCATGTGCACATTAATTAAGATCTGGATCATTCATTCATTTAATTGTTTATTTATTTTCCTGGACTTTCTAATTCTAACAACATGAGATAGAAAAAGGATTAGAATCTGATTTTGTGCTGTGACTTACATGCAGTGCAGACAATTTAGAATTGTCCCGCCTCCTCATCTCCTCATCCAGTCATAGCACTGGGCCCACGTTATTGGGAGAGTGCAACGATGAGTTTTATAGCAGCAAAATAAATACAACAAGCATGTAGCAAAATGTCTACAAATTAAATATGTCAAAAACAAGAATGGAGAAGAAAGAGCACTAACGGAAATTGGCTAAAAACCAGAGCATCCGCTACTTAATTCTCATTCCTGGGCACACACTGAACTGAGCTGGGGTTTATTCTCATTTAAAGGAACTGGTACTGATACATGTCATTTTGAACAGGGCTGTTTAGACAGAGAGAGAGTGGACCTGTGCTTTTTGACCCTTGTGATATTTTGACCAAAGCATGTTACAGTTGTTTCATAAAGACCCCAGAGAACTGAGACAACCTGTGGAAAAGGGGCAGAAAATGATTTCTTTAAGGTCATATTCCAGTGTCAAGTGTGCCTGAGGAATATAAAATTTACAAACACTGGAGTGTGAAGCAGTGAAACTGTTCTCCAGAACGTTGGTGTACCATCTAAAATGTTTTGATTATTTGGAACGATCCAGAACTAGTCACTTAATCCTTCCATCATTGTTCTGACATCTACAATAAGGACTTTACGTAATAGTAGTTAATTTTACTTCAGCAATGGGGCACTTCCATGTGTACACAAACCATTGAGTTTAAAGAAGATTTCATTCATTAAGTCATAATATGCCCCCTTCAGGGTGTGTTCCCTCCTTGTACCCTGTGTTTCCGAGTAGGCTCCAGACCCATCGCAACCCTGAATAAGTGGTTTGTATGTTTTAAATGTAAGTTTTAAGAGGTTTACTGTCCTTTGCTAAATACTGAAAATTGTTTACCATAATCAAAATATATAGATTATATTAAACACTTATTTCTTTAAATGTTCTAAACATTCTTTAAAAGTCCCAGTTTACTTGCATTGTCCTTGTAAAGGCTTGAAACTAACTCTGCCTGTGCTTCTTTTACCCTTCTGTTTGGATTTGAAAATAAGGTCAAGACTTGCTTATTGTTCCGCTACCTCTGTTGTGTCCCACATCAAACTTTTGCATAGAGACATAATTATGATAAATGATGCATGTAATCAAGCATTAAGTAGTGGCAGAATATGCAACCTCTAAAGATAGAGCATGCCCATGCTGTCTGTGTCCTTTCTCCCTGGTGGACAGCGACCATCTGGTTATGGCCATTACAGCTGACCCTGGGTCAGGCACTTTACTGGGGGGTGTTGGCGGGACGAGGGCTCACACATAGCCAGGTCTGGCCCCCGAACACCTGACGGCATTCGTGCAACCTTTAGAAATGTTAGGGGACAAGTTAGAGATTTGCTGATATGGCCATCATCATAGCTAGGCCACCTAATTCATTATAAGGATATGTTTAATTTAAGTAATGTGTTAAGTTTTCTACCCTGAATGTGAACACTCTTGAAAAATAGCTTTGTAAAACACTAGCATATATATATATATATATGATGCCTACCAACAGGGCACTGTTTGACACTGTTATCTATACCTAAGTTTATACTAAGGTTTTGTTATGAGCTATTGGTTACTTCTGGGCAATTTTTTAACAGCACGTGGGTTAGGGTGGCCTTAGTCTTGCATTGCTAGATTCTCTACCAAGATCCTAGTACCTTTCACCACTTAATGTGGCAAAGACCCACCTTATACTGCAGGAAAAGAATTTGACTGACATGCAACAGAACAATGACATGGCATGGCGTGTAGAAGAAGGCAGATAGCTAATCAGAATGCAACTATATAAAAAGTTGGCTACTGTTTTATTTGCTAAAGCAATAACACAAAACCTTATGAGAGGAAAACCAAAATAAACCAGGCAAAATCTATGATTACTGTTGTCCAGTTTTCTTATTTTCAATTCCACCATAAATGCAGCAGTATAAGTTTATCATTGTTTTTTTTTATTTTTATGTATTTATTTTTTTCTTAGGCATTTATTTAGGTATGCATTTTCTATCATACTAATTAGTGTCACAAATGTGTTGTACCTCCGTTGCAAATGTAAAGGAGAAAACTTCAGGCACCAAACATGTTTTGACTGATTGACTGCATTTTGGGAAAGGTTGGAATAGTTTCATCAGATTATTCCTTTTGTGAACATTTTTGTGTAAGACGAGCACATTTGCCCAAGGGAGGTTTTTATAAACAAAAGGATCTTTGCCTTTTTTCTAAAGATACAATACGTCTGACAGATTTAAAAGATAAATCACTCTGCGTTGATGCTGTTAGTGTGAATTTAGAGTAAAGGCATGTGTCTGGCTGCTCAGAAATAGAGAGATTGTTATATTTATGGTGTGGAATCCCAGAGGGTATATCAGCACTCCCCTGAGAGAAGCAGTGAGAAAGATGTTTGGTGTCTTTTTTCAAACAGGATGTGATGAAAGAGGCTACCAGAGTGTTGTGCATGTTGATGGTAGCATTAAGGCACAGAACAATGTGTAATAGGATTCTTCTATGGGGAAACATATCTTCTACTGGGTGCCTGAAGGCCTCCAAAAACAGCACACAGCTTCTGGAGCATTATAGTTGTTTAGGGAGAAGAGAACTATACCATTATTATTTATGTTTGTTGGCTGTTGGGATTGTTCACACTTCCATTTACTATTCTGTATTGGAGTCTCCATGTGTATGTCACAAATACATAGCTTTTGCACTTAGAGCATTTTTAAACACACAGTACACATTTGGTACAGAAAACTGCAACTGGTACCAAATCAGTTCCAGAAGTTTATTCTACACATTTATTCTATCTGTTGTACATGGGGATTTGACAGTAGTTCTACGAGAAGAAGAGTCAGAACCATGCAGTAATTTGCCTATCTAGGGGATCTAACAGAATTTCCACAAAATTTGTAAAACAACGACTGGTACACTTCTACATAACTCTGAAGAACTAATTAATGTATTTTAACAATTAGGTTATTAGGTTAGGCAAATAGGGGGCGGCATGGTGGCCCAGCAGGTAGTGTCGCAGTCACACAGCTCCAGGGGCCTGGAGGTTGTGGGTTCGATTCCAGCTCCGGGTGACTGTCTGTGAGGAGTTGGTGTGTTCTCCCCGTGTCCGCGTGGGTTTCCTCCCACAGTCCAAAAACACACGTTGCAGGTGGATTGGCGACTCGAAAGTGTCCGTAGGTGTGAGTGTGTGAGTGAATGTGTGTGTGCCTGTGTTGCCCTGTGAAGGACTGGCGTCCCCTCCAGGGTGTATTCCCACCTTGCGTCCGATGATTCCAGGTAGGCTCTGGACCCCCCCCGACCCTAAATTGGATAAGCGGTTACAGATAATGGATGGATGGATGGATGGTTAGGCAAATAGATGGTGTGGGTTTCCCAAAATGTTCTTACGTTAGGAACAATCTAAAAATTATGACTGTGTTTCCAGACCCCTTTATAACTAATGTGATACTTCAACTCATTTGTAAATTAAGAGTATTCTGATCGATTCGTAACTCACTACTAATCTTGTAGTCATTGTGTCGTTCTACCTCAAATAATATAGAGGCTGTTAACTTTCTTTTAAAAACCAGATTGGTTCTACACATGACAACAGTGTTTTATATATATATATATATGTATATGACAGTGTTTGTGCATTCATATATATTATATTAGACTCAATTAGAAGTTAATTAAATAATCAACATGAATTATATATTAAGAAAAAAAAGCAATCATTACAAAATTGTTACTCTGAGACATAAAATAATTTAATCTATTAACATTCATTTTCTTAATCTAATCATTGAATTATTACTATAAAATTTTCATTATGTTTGACACATTTCCATGTTATTAATGCTGAAAAGTAACTTAATAATTAATTAATACTAAAATAAATTCATATACCTTAATTTTAAAAACTTCAAGAATCAGAAGTTGAGAGATTTTCAGTCCCACCACTGTGGTGCATTCATGGTGCACCCATGATATCAACGAGAAATCATTTTAGAATTTTTTCTTAAAGTTTGAAAATGACAGAAATCCTTATAATTTAAAAATGCTTTATATACACTATATTGTCAGAAGTACTTGCTTTAAGTGACATCCTGTCATGAGGGTGGGTGTAACGGTGGTCAAGGTGTAAGAAATAGGAACGGAGGTAATTGCAGGAAACTTTAATGAAAACAAGGAAACTAGACAAAGGGGCTAAACACTAAACACAGGGGCTAGGATACTAAACCAGCACAAAGGGACTAACACTAAACAAGAAGGCTGAAGGCTAAACAAGGCTACACACTAAACAAAAGCAAAACACTAAACAGAGAGGCTAAACAATGATCAGAGAAAATAAACACTGAACAGAGACACTGAACACTAAACAGAGAGGCTAAACACTAAACAAACAGGATTCAAAAACAAGGACAAAAGTACAGCCCACAAACATAGCACAATCTCAATACACAGAAACCTCTACAATGACCCACAAACAGGAACCACAGACATGGACTATAAGACAACTACTCAAACAAGAAAACCTGGGAACTCATAACAAGTGGGGGAGGACCACAAAGGAGACACAACGAGAGGGTGGATCAAAGGAACAAGGAAGAAACAGGAACAAAACAAAACAAAGAGCCATGTGCTAACACATACTTGAAAAACATAAAAAACAATGAGACACAGGTAGCAGGAAAACACTAGACAGGGCTACACATGACACTCTTAATCCAAGGGTTTTAATATGATGTCCGCCCACACTTATAACAGCTTTAACTCTTCCGTTAAGGCTTTTAACAAAGATTATGAGTGTTTTATGGGGATTTTTGATCAGTCTTCCAGAAGCACATTTGTGAGGTCAGACACTGCCATGGGCTTGCAGTCTCCGGACTAATTGGGACTAATTGTCCCAAAAGTGTTCTATCAGGTTGAGGTCAGGCTGAGCTCCTGAGAACGACCCTTTTTTCCACAGATATGTGTAAAATCTAGTCTACATGTCAAGATGCTTGGTTTTATACACCTGATTGGAACACCTGAATTCAACGATTTGGATGGATGAGCGAATACTTCTGGCAATATAGTGTAGAAGTCTGGGTCAACAGCTGTGAAGAAATTCAGAATTTCAAATTAAAATTACAGTTTCTGGAGAATGGAACATTAACCTCTGGGGCAACCTGCCCTTTGTCCTCTCTTTGTCTCTTTTTAAGTTAAGAGACTGAGTTCTTCACCTAGATTTGTGGGGATTTCATTTGTGATGCATGTGGGTGGAGCTTTTTGACATTTGGTCTCCTGCCCTGGCTTATGTGTAAGGTACTAATTAGCAGAGAAAACACTGTCAAACTGCCATATGGTGGGAGAGAAGCAGCAGCTTGCCAAGCGCCATAACAATCCTGAACATTCGTGGCCGCAAGGAAGCCTCCAGACAGCCTGTGTCAGGCATTAAGATATATGTAAATGTGGGCTAAATTAATCAATGCATTAATGCGGTTTTGCCCATCCCTGTGCATCTTTCTAGTCTCCAAGGTCATTGCTTAGAGCTAATGGTTTCAGTGGTGCCCATAGTGTCTTGATACATGTTCACTTTCAACTCAGTTGGGTGATTATGCGAAGAAAGTATGTATAACTAAGACAATTTTGTTTCCTGATGTGGAGAGGTGACACCATTAACTGTGAGTAATAACACACACACACACACACACACACACACACACACACACACACATCAGTTCAAGTTTATTTCAAATGTTGATATTTCGTCTTTACATCAGATGTAATCAGTCTGGCAAGACATGTTTGGTGTTTGAAGTGTGCTTCTTTATACTTGAACTGTGAGGCTAGTCTTGCTAACAAGAAAATAAGAAAATAACATCTATATCCCATGAATTATTATCGTGCAAACTGCATGTCTGATTCAAGAAATACACTCATCTTAAACTGTGCTAAGATATGACGCAGTCTCAAACAGACTTGCTTATGAGGTGTTAGACCTTAATTAAATATTTAGCAGTTTTTAATCTAGCGGGCTGGATCACTCGCTTGTTTCGTTGATAGAATTTAGCACTGAGGGTCATAAGGCCCATATTACTGTGAAAATATATGTGACATAAAATGAGAATCAGTTCAGGAGAGCAGTGCTTATTGCTGCCAAAAGGCTATTTATATCAGGGTGTTTTTTTTTTATAATATATTTAATAGTAATATATTATATATAAGGTCATATATGCAGAAGAACTTTAGAAACAAACGGGAAAATTCTGAATGATTGTTCAACATGTTAAAAGACTAACTGCCAATTGAGGTGTTGCTGAACAAATTTAAATTAAACACAATGCCATGATATGAAGATATTTAAATAGTAAAAATGTATTTTTATTCTTTTATTTTAATCAACACATTCCAAAAAAAGTTGGCACAGAACAGTGAAATTGTGTAATGCTATAAAATATTAAATTATGCTAATTGACATCAGTGTCTTTCAGAAATAAAGATGAGAAGGGGTTCATCTTTTCATGGACAATTCAAGAATAAGATTTCTCAATTTTAATTGGAAATCACAATAACATGTACTAATTATATGTGAACATAGTCCTTTGCTTCAGAGTAAAGTAATGGATGCTATGTAAGCTAATTGCTATGTCAAAGCAGCAATATAGCTCTGCTTGTTAGCGTGTTAACTTTTCAACGGTGTTTACCATGGTGTGAAAGTGAGCAGCTTTAACAGGCGATGGAATGTGTTTTATGTGGAAGCAGATTTGTCGACTGCAGAGCAGATCAAGCAGGGGGAATCTTAAAATCTTTTATGGGGGTATCTTTTGCCGCTTTTGGTACCATTAGCTGTGTTCTCTGTCATTCCAGAATCAATTGGTTGAGCTTTCTCGGTCAGGCCTGATGTGCGACCTAGAGTGAAAGAGTGAGAGATAAAATGAAACAAACCTTCTGCACAAGAATACGGATTTAACTCAAGTTGAGAGAATTTCACTCAAAGCTATTTGACATGGTGAATTCAACCAGCTATAAGCTATAAGCTTTTTGCTCCAGTATAAAGCGCTTGACATTCACTTGCTCATGGCAAAAGATATGTTTATCGTTTAAAAGCTTATTTTTGAGTAGACACCATTAATGATTTTTGAGTTCAAGTGTGTCTATTTCACTTTTAAAATTATTTCATTCAGTGACAAGGTTGGGTTTTTGATTTAATGTGTCCAAAGATTAATGACTATTAAAAACAAAAAGGCTACAGTGCATAAATACTGTTAAATTTCACAGTCCATATGGAATGTAAGCAGCATTTAAGCATATTTTCCACAAGTTAACAATGTTCCCCGGGTCCCTAATGAAATGTCTGTGACAGACAATGGTTAGAATATGGTTCACAGCCCTGGAATAAAGAGTGTTAGACTGTAAAGCTCCAGATACAATTATATTTTTTTACATAATATATCCTTTATAAAATGTCATAGTCCATATGCAAAGCAAGCTACATATAAGGAAAATTCCAATTATATTTGTGATGTCACAAAAGCAACACATTTAAATATCTGGCCTTTTTCATTTAAATAGTCAGAGCCTGGACTACTTTTGTCAGAACAGCCAATTTGAATTTGTACGGACACACTTCTACAGAGCGACCCTGGGAGGTTGAGGGCAATAGAAACTCCTATCGATACTTTCATCAGTCTGGAGCCAGCTCGTAAATCAAAGCATCAGAAAGCTGGCAGTGACCTTCAGCAATACCTGGCACTGTTGGCACAGCCTCGAAGGACGAGACAAAACACTGCGAGTGGCCATGTTGGGATTACTGACCACAGGACATAAATTTACACTGATGCAGGATAACACGCCACAGGTTAATGAACCTATCAAGTTCATGCTGTAAAAACACAGGCACCAATTACATTTTCCTTCCAAGTTTTAAAATAATGCCCCAGCAGTGTTTCACATAATCTCTGTTTGATGCAGTTATATGGTAGAGTTGATGTACCACAGACAGGGCTTTCAGTACACATCCCTGAATTTAGCATAGACCAGAAATTCTGTGGAGAATAGAAAATAATGGGCAACCCACCCCCAAACCCCCCCCCCCCACCCCTACACACTAGGTCAGAACATTATTATTTTAATGATACAAATATATATTGCACATAAATCAGTTCAGTTTAGTTGTTAAAATGTTAAGCATACCGTTCCACAGTACCCTGCAGTTCACATATAAAAACTAAGTTGCAAAAACCAGCATGTTGCATTTTGAATATATCATAGGTATGATGTCATAACCATGAACATATTTTAGTTTGTTCACTTGAAGAGGATTAAAAATAAGACAAAACAAAATAAAAAAGACAGTGTGTGTTGATTTGAGACATCTAGGATGTGTCCTTTAAAGCCTAACCTTGGATGAAGCGCAGTCTTAGCTAATGAGATATTGTGCTTAATAAATAATAGGTGTAAAAGATATAAAAGGCAAGAGAGTCTGAAAAGGTTAAACTGTGTGCCGTTCACTGATCATGGCACACATACTGTAGTTTATGATTGTGGGAAAATTATAATGGAGACCAGACCCTTTTAGCTCAGGCAATTAGTTTTACTTTGAACTAATTGAATTTAAACTTTACGACTTCACACTTTTTCTTTTTCCCGGGGTTAAGATTGACTCTTTTCGGAGATCAGGGTGTGAAAATAGACCTCGTTTTTTTAATTCGCTTCCGATGGAGCCCAGCACATGTATAAAAAGGGAAGAGCCATTTAAGGAGACTAAATGAAATGTCCTCATTTCCAGACTATTTATAATGTAGGATGGAAGAGGTGAAAAATTAAATAGTGTTAGTAGGTGTAGTTTTGCCAAGAGTTTGAATCAGCCTAGTTCTTCTCAAACCCAGAATATATTAATAAGCTGTTGACTATGAAAATATTGTACTATACCAGTCAAATATACAATACAATACACTCCGACATAAAATAATTTAAAAATAATGTAGTGCCACTGAATTTCACACTGTAGTTTAGTATCTGTGGCATCCTGCTGTTATAAATCAAAATTCAAAGAATGTGGAGTTGTTGAGTAATCTTGAATATTATTTCTTGGTTTCTGACACTGTATAACATTGTCTGTAAAAGTGATGAAAGTATATTACAGTTGGAAGCATGCTAATGTCTCAAGCTAACAATTTTTTTCTATTTTTTTTTATAAATGGAATCTAAGTAATCATTCACATATTTATGAATAGTTTTGCCACATGAAAAAAGTGGGTTTTTTCGTGCCAATTTTCTTAGGTAAGTTTGATAAATATATCTAAAAAAATTATTTATATATATATATATATAAGATTTAGTTTAATAAATATTTGATTATAAAGAAATGTGATCATTATTATTTTGTTGCTGTCATGGTTTTGACTTTGGAATGGAAACCAGCGTATTTCATACAGTGCCAACGTGCCAAATGAAGACAAATTACAGCTAGAGAACAAAAAATGAAAGTCTAATCTGTCAGCATTTATATATAATTATGTATATACAATTTAACTATAAATGTATTTACAATGATACTTTCTGGATGGTATTTGATTAAATAGCCAGTCCTGAAAAAAGACAGAAATATATTTTTAAATATTGACTCTATATAAAAGTCTGGAATTGAATTGGGATTAATGAAATCAGTTCAAGTTAAATATCTACAGTTAAAGTAAAATACAGTACAGCAAGGGTGTAGATATGCCCTTGTCGTTGAATCTCTAAGTGACGTACACGTTTCTTAGGAAAATAGCCCCTTATGTCCACTTCCTTCTTTTTTGTTCTCATCCTCACTCGCTTTTGACACCCATATGTCACCCTCGTTGCACCTGTGTCTTGCATAGTAAGTCTTGCATATGACTGGAAAGCTTGCATAGTAAATCTCACATAACTGGAGAGTTATGTGAGCTTTTTTAGTGATTGAAATCTTCAAGATTGTTAATCTGGGCATTATGTTTGCAGCTGATGAATAGAGACATAGAAGCTATATGTTTTGTATGATGTGTATGTTTTGGTCAGTATGTTATGGACTGAAGCCCAGGTGATTTCTGAGCCGGGAGACACTAAATGATTAATGAAATGAATGAAGGATTAATAAACATGGAGTGTGGAGGAATTCCGAAGGTGAAACAACAACCCTTCTCAGTGCTGCACTAGTGTGTTTATACTACATGCTCCAAGTGTGCTTGTTTAGAAGCCATAATGAGTGAAAAGCATTGATTTTGTGTTTTTGTGTTGCTCTTGCAAGCTACTTCACTTCAGACAGCTTTCCCTCCTTCCTTCTTCTGCTCAGAGACTTCACACAGCAATTCAAACTGAAATCTTTCACATTCAATTCATGAATTCTGAATGTTTAAAGAGAAACTAATAACTAATAGCAGTTTGAGGTGTCATGAAAAAGTAACTTACAAAATTTCTTAGGTCTTGTTAGTGTGCTGAACAATTAAAATGTAGTATTATATCTACAGTAAGTCTGCCAAATGAAAAGGATAATTCTAATTTCTAATTTGCATTTTTTTTAAATATTCCCTAATCTTAAAAGTTCTGAGTCTGTATGCAGAAAAATAATCAATACTTAAAGTGAACAACTACGATTGTGAGTTTTCTCTGGTTTGTTACGTTTAGAAGCTGAGCCTTTTAAAGTGGAATGGTATTTTTGTGGGAAAAAAGACTTGTTAGTATGTGGCTGATGTAACTTTTTTGTACGTTTTACACCCTGTTTTTTGTGGTACTTTTGGTTTGTTTGCTTTTGTGCAATCAGCCGTCTTGCAACTTGGAGATATTTTCACTTAAGTAATCTGGAATATTAAAAATAAATCAATATTACACACATATGTAGTAGGAATAGAACAATATCCTCATCTTGCTTCATGCTTTTTAATGTTTGGAGTTCTCACTGTTGTCTAAAAACTCCTATACATTTTAACTGTTGTGAGCAGAGAGAGAGAAATCCTAGCATACTAAACCAATACCCTTTGTTTTTTAAAAACTGGGGCTTCGTAAAAACATTTGATTCATTTTGAACAGACCTGAGAGTTAGCCAATGGTAAGCAAACATCTCAGAATTTTATAAAGAAAAGTGTTTTTGATAACAATCATGAATGTCACATTTAAAATATATTATCATTTCAATGGACTGGATAGTGTAGGATGTTAATGAACAAGTGGACCCGGTTAAACTTTACAGTCCTTTAACCCAACATGAGCAATAGAGAAGTCTCTGTTCTAATAGTGCAGAGAGTAACACTGTCATAGACTTTGGTGTTTTTAACACTCTGTGCTGCACAACTCTAAACTGATGGGGAGTGAAAAAGAGTGTTAGACTGTAAAGCCCACCCTCAAAGTAACCTCATAGGTTTAATAACGACAACACAGACTTATCAGGGTGGTCTCTTTGTCACTCTTACACTCTGTGAGACTCTTCCTCATATGCTCCCTTTTTCAGCTATGTGCTCTCATAGAACATCTGATTTCCAGGAGATTGGGTATAATTTGTAAGCATCAGGGGGCAGCTATTAAAATGCAAGGGACTCCTGGGATTTCGGGGAGAGGTGGGCTGTCTGCTTCTCAAAATGACTAAAAATAAAAGCACCACTTCTTCTTTCATATAAGATGTTATTTATATCAGTCAACACAGTGGTTAAATAATGCTCACTATCCAGTTTGCTGATTTGAGGAGGCAAAATGGACATCAAAGTGGCATTCCTATCATGACTATCATGTTTTCATGGAGGTGCCCCCATTTTCTCCCTGGTTATAGCTTGAATGCATGGATATATATATATTTTTGTTAATTTCTCTTAATTAAATATTATTTTATTGTCTGCCACAGAGCTTTTGCAATTGAAATTTAATGAACTCACTGATTTCTGCATCTGTGTGTGTGTGTGTGTGTGTGTTAATATGGAGAATGGCCATGTTTTAGCACACAGCTTTAATCGAACAATAATTGGATTAGGTTTGAGAACAGCTGGGAAAAGCCCACCTGCTTTACAGCCGCACAAGTTTTGTGTGTGTGTGTGTGTGTGTGAGAGAGAGAGAGAGAGAGAGAGAGAGAGAATGAATTTGGGACATAAGATAGAAAAAGAGCTTTAATGAGTGGTGACTCCACCCTTCACCAAGAACATCTAATCTGCCTCAGATTGTACTGACAAAGTACAATACAGCAGTTGTCTCATTGCAGAAATCTCATTGTTTTCACTGTGGTTGAAGACTTAGAAATGAAGGTAGCTCTTATGAATGAATCAAATGCAAAGCAAAATTTTCACATTTGGAATTATGTAGAAAATGAGATATATTGTATTGTAGAAAGTAAATGTGTCATGTTTTATTATTTTTTGGCATCAAAATATGTCAAGAAAGTTAGAAGTGCACACTTGTATGTCTTTATTTTTCAATGTTTTATTTATTTATTTATTTATTTATTCATTAATTAATTAATTAATTCATTCATTCATTGTCTGTGACTATTTATCCAGTTCAGGGTCGTGGTAGGGCCGGGGCCTACCTGGAATCACTGGGCGTAAGGCAGGAATGCACCCTGGAGTGGGTGCCAGTCGTTCACAGGGTGACACACACTACACCTATGAACAATTTTGAGTCACCAATCCACCTACCGACGTGTGTTTTTGGATCGTGGGAAGAAACTGAAGCACCCGGAGGAAACCCACATGGACAAAGGGAGAACACATAAAACTCCTCGCAGACAGTAAAGGAGCAGGACTTGAACCCACAACCTACAGGTCCCTGGAGCTGTGTGACTGCAACACTAATTATTGCAATTATTTGTCATTGTTCAACACACAATGAAATATGTGTTCCAAATTTAAACCATCCATGGCCGTGAACACACACAAACACACACACAAAGACACAGAGTGCATTAAGGGCAGTGGACACACACCCAGAGTGGCAGGTGGTCATCCCTGGCACCTAGGTATCAGTTGGGGTTTAGATGCCTTGCTCAAGAGTACCTTAGCTGTAGATTTTGTGAGGAGACAACGCTCTTCCTTCACTACAACTTCCTGCTTCTAAAATAGTAAGGCCACAGCTGCCTCTGTTACACTGACATCATTTGTTAATAAATAATTTCAGCATGCATACCTTAATCTCATGTATTTGACCCAAGATGTTGTGCAGTACTATATTTTATTTGGGTTCTCTTCATAAATGTAATATATTTTGAAAATATTTATTACCATTTATGTTCATAATTTTTCACTTGCAAATACTAGGTGCCCTAACAATTACATTCATTTTTTTTAAAATAATAATAATAATTATTATTATTGTTATTATTTTTATTTATTTATTTGTATCATTATCATATAGTTAAATATAGTTGCCAAATGTCTGCTGTAGGGTTATAAGGACTGAGTTGATACATAATCTGGAACCAATAATCCCAAATACCCTACTGACTAACTACCCTTCCTTTCAGAACAAATATAAGCCAGTGTTTATAAACTTCTGACTACATCATTTTAATGTTTTAATTTTTTGTGCATTTATTTATTCTGACAGCAACAAATAGCTAATTTAATGTCAGATTGTACAGACGTGTTCTTTAATGATTTTCTAAATATGCTCACCCAGTAAGTGCATGTATTACATGTGTAAAAGGTCAGGCTGAATGGACTGTGTGACTATTATAGTGAGTACTTTTGCCTTTAGCTTTATGAATGATGAATAAGCACATGCTCTTGACTAAAACCTGCACTCAAAATAGCACTGGGAGGGAAGTACATTTGTACAAAGAGATTTTTCACATTACGGAGAAAAAATTGTGGCGAAACTAATTGTATCCATGTAATTCATCTATTAAGGCTAATACATTTTCCTGTTTCCCCAGTGTCTGCAGCAGATTTAAATATAGTTCTTTATGATAAATTCAATAAAATGGTACTTTGTGGTTAAACTCTAGATATAACGCTTGCATCAAAAATTAAACAGGCCAAAAAAAATTATTTAGTAATTCATCAGTGTACAGAGATGGGGCTGGGTGATGAAGTTTGCGTCATTTGGAGACAATTAAGCCCTGATACATAGCTGTGCAGTCGTATGCAAAAGGCTCAGTTCCCTGGTCAAAAGGAAACAAAATTAGAGGTTGGCCTCTAAATTAAATATAATTTTATTACTTAATGTATATTTTTCATTATATAATATATAATGTGTGTTTAATTAAGTTATTTCTACTGTATTTCTGTACGTATGTGTAAAGTTATATATAATCTCAATATATGCAAAATATAATAACATAAAACAAATAAGAAATATATATATATATATTGTTTCTATAAAATAGTAGGTGTGAGTGAATTGAAAAACAATGTTTTGTTCAGATTCTCCTTGATTGCATGAATTAGTTAAATGATTAGCACACATTATTTAAAATCATTATTTAATAACTGGTAAAACTAGGTATTGGATGATAACCTCAAATAATATGCCACGAATATCACACTTACTGCAATAATATTTTTTGGTTTTATTCTATTGTTGGATGTTATTTGTTGTTTGTTTGTTTTTTTTAGCAAATAAACACTTACTGCTCAGATAAATAGCTTTTTAAATCTCATAATCTCTGGTGCCTACAAATTTTGCACAGTATACTGTGTATATACACCCACTGGCTCATTCCTACAGAAGTCTGCAAAATTCAAAATTCAAGAGCCACCAGTACATTAGAAAGTATTCATTTTTGCATAAAACAATTAACTCTCTACACAAAATTATATTAAAGTTAATATAATCCACATATGTAATCCACAGTGACATACATATTCCTGTATCCAAAGTTGCAATTATTTTTAAAGCTAATGTAAATGAAAAACATAACATACTTTCTTTCTGTACCCTGACAAATTTCTCAGTGACATACAGCTAAGTACTGAAAGTATGGAAATTGACCTTTGTTTTAGAACTAGTCATGATATATAGAAAAATGCTTAACATGACCAGGTACACAAAGTAATGTGTACATTTGTATTATTATTATTATTATTATAGATATGTTTTTTATAGAATGTTTAAGGGGGTCCTGTAAACAAGTACAAAATATAGAGCGCATACAGACAGAATATTACATACCCTACAAATACCCTCATACAGACAGAATGTCGCTCACACTTTCCTTAGAGGATGTGAGGCTGAAGAAACTTGTGGCTCTATCAAAGATACACAGAACAAAAGAATGAAAGAACACGTGAGTGACAAAAATGAAACTTAATATTTAAATAAGGCTTTTTATGGGATATGATTGATATGATTTGAGTGTAACTGTCCATGTACATTTAACATGAATTTAGATGCTAATTTAAACCATTGCCATTTACATATTTCAATGAAGACGTAAACAACAGACTCATAATTATTGTACTGAATAATGCCTTCAGTGGCCAAAGACATAAGCTCCTTATATGCTTATGTAAATTAACATATTTGAAAGTGCTGAGGATTTTTTTTTTGCTTAATGAAAGTGACAAAATTGTTATTCACTCTTGGCTCATAGAAATCTCCATAGCTTAAGAATCTTGCCATAATACGACAACTTAGATAAAATAATTGTATTCTTGCAGTGTTCGCAGCCAAAGGCGGAAATTAAATAGCTTATCTGGGGGATGTTGAGGAACCTTTCAGTGGTGAAAGCGCAAGCTATTACACTTTCAGAAGCTGTGCACTGCGTAATTCAGCCAGGCATTAAGATGGGAGTTAGCAAGTGGTGGAGAACATCTGGGCTTTAGTGTGAAACTGCAGTTTTTATATGCTTTCAGGCCACGAAAATGATATAAATGGAGGTTAAATGTTTATTGACATGTAGCTTATTGAGACGTGGCTTTGTTGTTTATAAATTGGGTACATTTGTATCAGTATTGTGAGTATGAATGTTTCTACTTCAGTGAAAGGATGGGAACGGAATACTGATTTTATTATATGTGCACACTGCCTGGTGACCTTTTGACTCATTCATAGTTCAAGAGGATTTTCATATGCAATGTAACAAAAAAGCACCCAGCTTAACAGTTAACAGTTCACTGGAGGTCCACAGATGTCAAACAGTAAAAACTGCTTCAAGTGGCCACTCGTTCTACTGTTTTACACATGAAAGGAACACGTGTAAAATGAGCAATAACACATAATCCCACATTATACTTGAGTGGACTTGTCCTATAGAAGTGTTTCCTTTATTTATTTATTTATTTATTTATTTATTTATTTATTTATTTATTTATTTATTTAGTCCAAGAAGGCCTGATGCAAGAGCAAATTCATTAAGATGCACTGAAAGACTGAACTTTAAAGTCCTTCTCATTGGCAAGTCACAATCTAATGCAACCTCATTATTTGGAACTGATCAAGAACAACACCCAGGTATGTTAACCATCACTGATGATTTTTTTTTAAAATCTTGAATAGTGAAAAGTAACTTGGGCAGTGAAAGATGACTTCAAGCAAGAAAGCAAGAGTGCATAGTGATAATTAGCCCATAAACAAGCCATGTCCACATGTCATTTTTCAGGTTTCCTTAGTTGGGGTAAAGCAAATTCAGACATATGACATATTATAATGGCCACAAATGTCTGAGACTTTTACTGTTTCCCTCATCCCAGTTGTTGCACTCCTTGGAAATGTACACTTTGTTGATGTTTGATGCTATTTTTAAAGGAAAGTGTGATGGTTCGAGTGTTTAAGTGTGGAGAACTGAGAACAGAATTGGATATCATTTCACATTGTGTCCTTTCAGCTATGTCCATTGCTACTGCTTAAACATGTCAAAGTAAAAACTCAAAAAACTGAAAAACTGAAAACTGAAAAATCAATTGCCTTAGGAATGAGAATTGTCTCGCTAGCGGGGGCGCTGCAAACACACATCGGCTCACTCTCTACGTATCAGTGACACTTTCATGTTTATATTTCAAGTTTCTAAAAATCTATTTGTTTCATGTCATATGTGCAGTTTGAGAGGTGTGTTTCTCCATCAAATTTATCATTCATCATGTGGAGTTACAATAGATCCCATACATTGAAATCATACATTTCAAAGCATGCATTGTCACCAGAACCCCTACAGCTATATTATACATTTCAAATGGCTGTAAACATGCAGTGTCTTTGGATCCCCTACAACTATACATTTCAAATGTTACATTATCTCCGGAAACCCCTGTTGCTATGTCACATATTATTACAGACCAAAATGCAGTTGTTTCTCTTAAATCACTGTAAACACATAGAAGTCATACAAAAGTTTTAAACACATATTAAAATAAAATTACTTAGTATTTCCTTGGAGGAAAATAAACAAAAAAAAATATATTGATATGTAATTTCCACTGCAAACTCCATTCACCACCCCATGCAGCCAAGCTGGGCTTAACATTATAGTGTTTTACTAGAGGCTTGAGGAGGATATTAGTTGAAAGTTGTTGAGATAATTTATCTTAACCACTTTTTTGGAGATATTTCCGTGACCCATGAGCCTTTTTTTTCTGCTGTACATTTGACATAACTGAAGATCATCTCATCTGTCCACATAAAACACCAGTCTACCTGAGACATCTGACTGTTACTGACTTTGTGATGAGTGCATATGGAAAGCGTTTTTTTTTTACTTAACATTACGTGAAAACAAGCAAAATCTCCAGACTTAAAGAAAAACAAAACGACAACAACAACAACAGTTGGAGGGGTTACTCAATATATCAAACAATGCTGTGAACTGACTTACCTACATTATGTACAGCACTGTTTTATCAATCAGATGTTAAATTTCCACATAACTCTCTGGTTTCAAGTGATACCCAGTTCTTTATTGATTTCTGGTTGATAAAATGTAAAGATGCTTGTTTTTAGAAAACCCAGTCACCGGGAGCGGGACTTGAACCCACAACCTCCAGGTCACTGGAGCTGTGTGACTGCTGTGCCACCGTGCAATACAATAGTTGCATGGTTATGGATACATTGTTTCAACTTTTTACACCTTTACCCCAGACACATTTCTACGGTTGCACAATTACTTGAAATATCAACCCAACCCTTTGCCTGGTACAGGTGGTCATCTCCTCCATTTCACCAGGACTAGAGTCCTCTTTTTTTGAAAGCCAAAATACGTTCACCCTAACTTAAGAGAATATCTAACATTCACTAAAGCAGAGTCCCACATTCTTGATCTTTATGAGCTTACATTCAGATTTTGCTGAAATACGGTTAATCAGGTTTAATTAACTCTCTCTCTCTCTCTCTTTCCAAGCTGTGATAGCCTCTTAATTTCCATGGCATGGACTGCCTGTTAGTGTAGACTAAATAACACAGTGCCACTATTTATGTAAGCATTAATTGTTAAACCATATGGTTTGTTAATAATTTGATGGTTTTAAGATAAGCTAGAGAACCAATACATGTTAAGAGTCTGTTAGCGTTGCAGTTGTCAAGCGTTTGCTATGTGTTTCTCCAGGCTGAGTGGAGTTCAGGTCTGTTATTAGGAGCCAATGTCACGTTTGACACTGACACCAACACACACTCACACACACACACACACACACACACAAACACATAGGCTGTGACACCAATTCAATCGATAGCCACTTCAAACCACAAAGGGGAGAAACTGGTGCTCTGCAAAGGGGCTGGCAGCTGTGTGTGTGTGTGTGTGTGTGTGTGTGTGTGAGAGAGAGAGAGAGAGAGAAAGAAAGAGAGAGAAAGAGAGAGAGAGAGAGAGAGAGAGAGAGAGAGAGAGAGAGAGAGAGAGTAAACCTCCCAACGTTGATTGTGCAAAAAAGTTTGTTTTAAAGTGAAAAGCGAAATTGTGTTTTATGAACATTGTACAAAAGTAGGGGAAAGTGTCCATTTTAAGAAAAAGAGAATAAGAAAAAAACTGTTGATCTTGAAGGAAAGTGAAGCAATTGGGTATTATTCAACTTCAGCAGAATTAGGCAGTTAGTGTTCTCCTCCAAGCATATTGCTCTGTACAGTGATTTTGGATTTGTTAAAAAAAAAAAAAAAAAAAAAGATGCAGTGCCTAACTAACCTGACATGGAGTAGGCCATTGTCAGCCTAGATCTTTCTAGCTTATGAACCTGTTTTATGGTAGGAGACAGTAGAAAGACTGCAACATAAGAAAAGATGTATATCCAAAATATATGAAAAACGTTCATGTATTAATAAAAACATTTAAATCCAAGTAATTTTGGAGCATTTCTATTGGTCCATTCATATGCAGATAGTGTAAATAATCCCTCTGATTTAAATATGTATGCCTTGTATTAGTTTACTTCACCCAGCTACTTTAGTGGAAACGTTGATTACAATGGTCAAAAATAGAGGACCTGAAAAATGCATTTGTTGAATCATGTACAAGATTAAATTGTGAAAACCATTGATTCTAGTTGCTCCGGTTTCCTCCCACAGTCCTAAAACACACGTTGGTAGGTGGATTGACGATTCAAAAGTGTCCGCAGGTGTGAGTGTGTGAGTGAATATGTGTGTGTGTCTGTGTTGCCCTGTGAAGGACTGGCGCCCCCTCCAGGGTGTATTCCCTTCTTGCGCCCAATGATTCCAGGTAGGCTCTGGACCCACCGCGACCCTGAATTGGATAAGCTGTTACAGATAATGAATGAATGAATTGATTCTAGTTCCAAAATTGCATCTCTGTTATTTTCTGTTATAGCTGGTGTTTCCAGAGCAGCCCTTGAAAGGGACATATTATTAAAAAATTCACGTGTTCAGTGCATGTACATATTAATTTTTTGATCTGGAACCTATCAAACCACAAACTGACTTACTGTGCGCTCACACTAGCAAGCAACAAGACACTTAGGTTGCCCCAATTTTGTCTCTTGTGGGTGTTTGTGCTTGCGTTGTCACAGGGGGTAGGGAGTGTTCAGAGAGCAGAAGCTGCAGAACTTCGCACCCTGTGTCTAAGATTTGTTCAAAGAATTTTTTGCAGCCAATCATTTAGAATGCTATTTCACCATGTCATAACTTATTCGGGGCGGCACGGTGGCACAGCAGGTAGTGGACCTGGAGGTTGTGGGTTCGTGTCCCGCCCTGGGTGACTGTCTGTGAGGAGTCGGGTGTGTTCTCCCTGTGTCTAGGTTTCCTCTGGGTGCTCCGGTTTCCTCCCACGGGCCAAAAACACACGTTGGTTGGTGGATTGGTGACTCAAAAGTGTCCGTAGGAGTGAGTGAGTGTATGTGTTGCCCTGTGAAGGCATGGTGCCTCCTCCAGGGTGCATTCCTGCCTTGCGCCCAATTATTCCAGGTAGGCTCTGGACTCACCGCGATCATGAACTTGCTGTTTTGTCACCTGCTAGAGTAAACGCACAGTTAGAAAACATGGGATAAAATGAGCAGTTCAGATTTGGCTCCGTTGAATTTAGCATGGCCATTTGGAGTTCTCCTCTGAGTCACAGCACTAAACCCACATTTATGTGAAAACAAAAAGTTAAATCAAAGCATAAATCAAAGTGCGGAGAAGTGTGTTCTATTAAATATGAGATGTTAAATAAGAAAGAATGTAAGAGAACCACATGAAAATGGTACAAAAAATATGGCTTCTGCTCCTCACTCTTCACTCCGGTGCACATGGGTTGAAGTTGACTGTGACCAGTTCTTTTTCATAGGAACAGGTGCTAAAACTGCTTGTTCTGAACAGGGTTGTTCAGACATTTATGCACTGTCTGATCTATGTTTGATCTTTGTGGTATTCTGACCATAGAATGTCACAGATGTTTCATTAAGACCGAAGGGAACTGTGTTGTGGAAAAGGAGTAAAACCTAGCCCCTTTAAGTCGTATAGATCATTTATAGAGCACTGTTAAATTGAATATAGTTATTTGACCTCAGAATGGGAAACTAGCCATCCTAGACCTGTCACCTATCAGCATAATATAGACAAACACTGTTGCAGAATAAGATAAATTGCAGTATGTTGTGCAGAAGGTGATTCAAAACTGTATTCTGACAAAAAACAAAAAACAAACAAAAAAAAAACAGCAGTTTTAGAGTCTGTTGCTCTACTGGGGAGGCATAAATATCAATCTGTACTGTCTGCCATTAGGAACAAAAATATTGGTTGGGCTAATCAATAAAGACAAATGACCTCTTCCTCCTAAACCCATTAATGATACATGTTTGTCTTTGAAACAATGTGGACTATGTTGGAGACAAAAATCTTGAAATGTTTAATAGGAGGTTTGATTCCCTTTGGAGAATTCATTTGTATTTAAAGAAGCTGCTAAATAATCAGCGCTTATCAGAGTAGACCTTGATTTCCCCTGAAGCTCCATCGCAATCTGAAGATAGTTGAGGAAAAAAAGGATCATCCCAGGGAATTAGTGCTCAGTTCCTGAAGTTAATTGCTTTGATTGATTTTCTCTCACCACTGCCCCCTTCCCGCTTGCAGTCCTTGTGGTTGTAGGTCATTTGGGGTTATTTTGGAGGCCAGGACGAGCTGCCTTCTAAATGGAAGATTACTGTCTCCCAGCAGGGCCCTGACTGAAACAGAATACACACACACCAATGGAGTCTGGCACTGCAGGTCCTGTGCTGGATTCTATATATATACAGAGCACTACCGCTGCAAATAACTAATATTTTTATTACATTAATGAACAAAGCTAACTATTTTCTTTTTCGGTTCCTCTCACTTTGCTGTAGATATCATTCACCATTCAACAAATACATACTTAATATTGGATGATTAGTTCTGGATTACAACACACCACTACAAATTATCCCAAAGTTTGTTCCAAAGACAATGACCAATAAATTATATAACTTTCTAAGTGCATGTGTATGATAACAGTTGAAAAAATGAACAATGCGTGTAACAAAGCCACCACTTTGTGTTTACACTTATTTTTATATGTTTTATAGTAGGAACTCAGTGACTGAACATTTGAGCGAAAGCATTATGAGTAAATGTCACATTCTGAAGATTTACATCAAATGCTCTTACACTGCACTGTACACATGTTGCTTGTGTGCAGTGTTGTGTTTCATAGCAGAATAATTTATTTCTTGACAGTGTTTATTTTATTTCTTCCTAGCGCTGGCTTTTTCAGCATTCTGCCACTTTAAGTGCATCCATCCCCTGCACAAGGCTGCTATTGACATGTGTATCAACCGTCACTGTTTTATTAGACACTGACATTTCTTATTGGACTGGTAACAAATGGCATTTCCCTAGACAACTTGTTAACTTTTAAAGGTTGATAGATTCAGCAGGCGCAGGGCGAACGGATCAGCGACACAGTCGGTGGAGAAGCACAGAAATACGAACGCAAGAGATTAGTGTGTGTGTGTGTGTGTGTGTGTGTGTGTCAGATGGACAATGAAATGTGTAAGACATAGGCAGAAGCAGCCTTAGTCTGACCAAAGAGTGCTGGACACAATCGATCTGGACGCAGTGACTTGTGGCTCGCAATGGAGAAAATGAAGCACAAGTTAAAGCCTGGCTGCTCAAACAAACAAATACACACGTAGAGCCGTCAATGAAAATCTTTTCCCATCTCAACCTTTTAGAAAAATCTTTAATTCTGACCGCACACTATAATAATACACTTTTATGTTTCTTGTCCATTAAATATATTTAGATATAATATAAAAGCCAAAAAACTCTTAATGTGACACTTTGGCCAAAAGTTTTATTTACCTTGGCGTCTCTAAACTTTTGATCACACACTGGAGATGTAATGACTGACTGAATATATCTGTGGACATGTATTCTGAAATCCAAGCTATGAGGTAAAATACATACTCTTTGCTACAGTAACAGCCTCTGTTGCTTGAGGGAGGCTTTACAGTAGAATTCGGAACATCACTGCAAGGGTCTGATTGCATTCAGTCACAGGAGCAGGTAGTGATGTAACATGAGTAGATGGTGTGGTGACAAAAATGCCAATGTAACTCATAACAAAGTTATTGGTAATGCTCCATCACTGCTGTACTGCTGCAAAATTCCATGCTTGGTGGGCTTTATATTTTTCTCATACAGGGCTACACACATATATACTTTAAGGTGTTTTCACAACTGCACATTTTAGTCCATTTTGCAGTTCGTTAGGGCAAGTGAAAGCACGCTGGTGTAGACCTAAACATCTGTACTGAGACCATCAAGAGAAGGTAGTCTCATTCTAGTCCTAATCTAACACTGGTGAGGTTTGTTTCTTGTGAGAACGTAATCCGACCTCGATCCGACCCAACTATAAGGTGTCTGCAGCAGTTCGGTGATAAACGGCTTCCATAACCAGGGTTATTGGATGCAGCATAGCAGGTAAACAGAGAACTGATTCGAGTTTGGGGCAGCACGGTGGCGCAGCAAGTAGGTTCGCAGTCACACAGCTCCAGGAACATGGAGGCTGTGAGTTTGAGTCCCGCTCCGAGTGACTGTCTGTGATAAGTGTCTGTGTTCTCCCTGCGTCCGCAAGGGTATCTCCCTAGGTGTGGGTGAATATGTCATCCTGAGAACGACTGGTGCCCTCTCCAGGGTGTGTTCCTGCCTTGTGCCCAGTGATTCCTGGTAGGATCGGGACCCACCGCGACCCTGAACTGGATAAGTAGTTACAAATTAATGAATGATTAAAGTTCAGAAATCTGAGAAATTAAATCATGTCTTTCTTCCTGTGTTTACTTTCTTGCTCTTACTTCAGTCAGGTCTGACCAATCAGAAGTGAAAAAATTCTCATGTGGTTTTGGTGCGCTTGAATTTTTCCCTGTGTGAAAACAAACTAAACCAAAAGAAAATGTTCTATGATCTTAATGTTTTAACTGATTTGGACCAGAGCAAACAAACAACTGAAGTATATTGTATTGTCCATATATGCATATTTCTGAGATTGCATATGATTTCTGTCTTCATGGGGGATGAAATAATTAAGTTACAGCTTAATTGGTACAATGGTCAAGAACTAACAGGAAAAGGGTCTTCCACTATTTTCTCTTTCAGTCCCAGAGCATGAGATAATGTAATTAAGCCTTACCTTATTTGGACTAAACCCTACATAATAAAGGGTTATGGGGAAAGAAGAGAGTAGACAAAGGGAATTGTCTGACACTTTCTCTGGGCTCCATAAGGGCCAGTAAGACACTGTTCTTTTTTAAATAAAAATATATTTACAACTTAAAACGTGTCTACGGAGAATCTTCTTCACATCACTGCTAAGAGAAGAAATGACACTATCAGTGTGAGGTTCATGTCCAGAGATGTCAAATGAGTGTGACGAATGCATGATTTTCTGTCCATGCATTCATCCAAAGAGGGCAAGATTTCCTTGTTGACTTTTTATTTTAGAGAGCAACATGTAAGGCACCATTTTACTTTTTGGATATGTCATTCGCCTTCCATTGCTGATTTTGTAATCAACTTTTTACAAGCACAAGTCTGCTGATTGATGTCAGGGTTGTCATGGAAATGAAAGGAGATCTAAGACAGATACTTTTTCCCCCCTCTCTGATGTTATGGTGTTGATCCATAATTAATAGCAACTATGTCTGGATCAGGACTGGATTCTGCCTGTTGAGTACAGCTGCTTTAGTTGATGCTTGCCATTCGGCATGGTCACGTTACGCTACTGTTCTGCTGGTCAGTGCTTTTATAGCACTTAAATAAGCTGGAAAATTACCTGTAGCCCTTAAGAGCCCATGCTGATATATGTGTCACAAGCCCTTTATAAGGTCTGTAAAGTTCCCTGCACAGATTTATCCTTTATTTTAATTCATGATGTCCCTCAGTGACATTTACTTAACATCTTGGATGCAGTTTAACAGTTAGTGAATTTGTGTATGCTTGATCTTATTTACAGAATTGTAGTGTGCTTGGCGAGTACATAGAGACCATAGAAATGCTTATTATAAAAGTATATTTCGTTTCTAAAACATGTGTTCCAACCTTTTTAACATTTCAACTGCTTTAGTAACTTGTCCTATGCTACATACAACCAATTTTGATCTAATATCCAGAAAAAAAAAAAGATACATGTTACAAATATGTTTTACATTGCAAGGAACCTATAGGCTCACTTAGCTTTTATAGCTGTCCATGCTGTGTCACATTGGTAATATAAAATAAATACAGAATATGGAAAGAAATGTGTAAAAATAAAAGTGTTCCATATTATTTCTTTGGTCTCTTTTATATTTCTCGTAATTTGGCATTATGATGAGTCTGGGCTCATATGGGATAAGTGAATGTGTCAGCAATTAGTAATTAATTATTATTAAGACTATTTCAGTATTGAGAAAGGGTGTCTGAATACTTATGTGGATTGTGGTGTCCAAATCATTTTACATTTTTGCTCAGAATTTTAACCTTAATAAATGATTTAATTTGAACCCAGTCATATGTTTAAAGAGTTAAAAACTAGACTGTGCTGGCAGACACTATACTGCACAGTTTTGAAACTTTAATTTTTTTATTTTTTTTTAAGTAAAAGTGAAATTAAACCTTAACTCTGAAAATATACTTTTTATCAGCAAGTATACAGTGGCCTTTAAAGTAGTTCAGTTCCTTTTATCCCCTTTTCTGTCCTATTGATTCTAATGAGGAATAATAATCTCAAGGTAATATAGGTGTTAGCGATGTGTGTTTCACTGGAACATCTAACTTCCCAAAAATCCCCAAATGACAAAGCGGCTGGAACCTTTTGGCCTCGTTTCTTTCACTGCGCTCCAGCTCAGAGCACCAAGGCCTCTCCAGATCCTCTGATAATACAATATGGAGGAGAGCCATTTGTGCGGGTCAGCAGCACTTGACCTATAACTGGGCTGTAGCCACTGAAAGCACACATTTGGTAATGACAGATGATGTAGCTAAAAGTCGCTTCCTCTGAAGCCTTATCATTAGCTGAAGAGCAAAAGAAAGAAAACCTGATGAGCTCTATAAAGGAGTCAATGCTTTTGAATGAGTGACATTAATTGGTGTTCAAGAAGTCTTAATCATATCTCCTGGTTAAAAGATCAGGTCCAACTTGGTAATTTACTGCACTGAGGCTTCTGCCGAGAATACTAGCAATTAGGTGGTGTTTTTTTTTTCTTGTTACAGTAATACAATGGATTTTGCACATTCACACACACTGCAGTAAAAAGTACAAAGGTTTCCATTTATTTCACAGTCCATCTTGATTTTATTTTGTATAAACAGATTTACCATTTTATTTCTGCAACACACTCTAAATTAAGTGTTTATTGCAGTTTATTCTGCATTTTTACAAGTGAAATTACTGCCAATTCTTTCTTGATAAAAGATTTCAGCTGATCAACTGTCAGTGGTCGTAGTTTGATTCCTCTCTTCATGATTCACCATATAAGACTGCAGGCAAGACAGAACGTGCATGTACAGAATGAGGGTTGGCATTGTCTTGCTGAAATAACCATGGACTTTCCAGAAAACAATGTCACATTAATGGCAGCATATGTTTCTCTAAAATCCCAATATCCAACTTGATATCGATTGTACCTTCACACATACACAAGTCACCAATTCCTTTATCGACCATGACAGATGTCGACTTTGCATTATTCACCAATAACAGTCTGGAAAGTCCATTTCATCTGTAGCACATAAAACACAACATGCATTATTCTCAGCAACAATCTGTAGTGTGAACTCATCTGACCACAGCATACGTTTCTGTTTTTTGGACCCTCTAAAATGCAGCTCAGAGAATTCTGTAGTATTTCTGCACAGAATTGATATATGTCTTTCTTCTTGCATAATAGTTTCACATTGCACTTCTTGATGTTGTTGTTAAGTGCCAGTGATTTTCCAAAGTACTCCTGAGCCCATGTGGCTGTATTTATAAAAGCAGCATGATGGTTTCTCACGCAGTGCTCTCTGAAGATATTTAAACGAATGTTCAAAGGAATTAACAAATCACAGACTCTCGTTTTAATGCATTTTCCAAAATGTCCCAACTTTCCTGAAAATGGTTTTTGTGTGTGTACAGATCAGAGAAAATAAATAAATAAAACATAAAAACAACAACAACAAGAGATTAAGTGATTATCACTGACTGTCGCCTTACAAACTTGATGCACCTGTCATAATGTGGAGTATATTAGGGACATAATATTTTGAATGTTAGATAAAATGTCCAGCCAAAGCATCTAAGTATATTTTAAAAAAATGAAATTTTGGCAGCTAGACAACAGTTAATGACCATCTCCAAAACACCTGCTCTTGTCGGGTGTTCTCAGTATGAAGTAGTTAGCAATTACCTAAATTATATTTGGAATTAAGAAGAACTAGTGTCTCATGTGAATGAAATTTGCAACTGAACTGTACATTTAAACACATGTACACTTGCATATATAAAGCATAAAAGACATAACACAAATACCCTGTGATATATTAATATTAATAATATTACCCTCTTCTAAAGTGCATTTTGTCAATGTAAAATCTTATTATTTAACTCATGTCATTTCCCTGAAAACCTTTGAAAGAATAGTTTTTTTTTTATTTCCTGCCGTTTGTCGCTTTGTCATTTAATTAATTTTACCCACTACAAAGGGAAATAACAGTAAGTTAACTTTCTAAGCCCTTAAGGAAAAGTGGAGGGGTTAGTTGTCACCTGTTTGATTTGACAGCTTTAATTCCAGGGTTAATTACCCCTGCCTCAGTGACAGAGCTGATGTGAATGGGGCTGATGTGATGGAGTCTGACAGGAGCGAGCTGGGGAACAGCAAGATGAACATAAATGACAAAGCAAAGCTGCTCAAATGTTGGGTTAGCAGTTTCCCTCCGAGGTATGATGAAAGACACGCACACATCACACCAACAGCAGTACATGAAGAGGTTCGATGTGTTTAAGATCTTGACTATGTTTTGGGGCCATTTTAATATATTTCAAGATAAATTTAGTCAAAGCCAAAGTTCTTTAGTGTCATGTGCAAAAATACATATTGTGTGTATTTCAATGTGATTTTAAAGTATCCCCCAAATTGCTATTAAAAGCAGTAAAATGTTTAAGGTATTACAATTATTAATGCAGTCTATTTTATGGCATATAAACAACTAAAACAGCATATTTTAAGAGTTTATTGGGTATTAACACCTTAAAGATCATGAACATATATGAATGTGGAATGGTACCTGTGTCATAAACCCAAGCCATATTATTATGACATTTCATGGAAGGATTGCCTCAGGTTTACAAAGGTCTGATTCACCCAACTTGGAATGAGCACCTGTTTGTTATCAGGCACAGCATGGACAGCTATAAAAGCTAAGTGAGCCTATAGGTTCCTTGCAAGGTCTTTTTTTTAACGTTCGAGCGAGTCTGAACGTTGTGTTGTATCTCTTGTTTTTTTATGGTTTTCTGACCCTATATTCTATCATGCACACACATGTTTTAATTTTAATGAAGAGATGTGTACAGTACCAAAACTCATAGTCCAGGAAACAATCCAAAGCTGCTGCTGTGAGATGCCACAATTATATACAATAGAGAAAGGCAAAACTTATAACACCCATAGTTGTTGTACTGCCAACCAAATGCAAACTATGTCAGATAATTTAAACTCCCAATTTTTATCCCCAAATTTAAGTCATTTCCAAGTCCACAAACTATTTAGGTCCTCCATTACACATTGCTACTATGAAGGCTAGCATATGCCTCCTCTGGGACATGTGAAACCAGCCACTGCTTTATAAAATCTGCTGCCAACATGCTTGGAGGAGAACACTTACTGCTGAATGTGTTATACTGGTTAACAGATGCCCACTTTGGGTAATATTGTAGAAGATGTTTGGGAGAGAAAAAGTGTCAATTATGCTCTCTTGGATTCCCAGCCACAGTTGGCTAAGGCAACACCAAGGATTGATCTTTTTCTCTTGAAGATAAAGCCAATATTTATACAGTAACACTATTTGAGAGTGATATTTTTGTAACTAGGACATATTTAGCTCTCAGAGTAAAAGTGCATATTTGTGTTGAGCTGCTTGAGAGCAATGAGATATGAAAAGAAGATTGAGAACTATCTACTGTGAAAATGGTTCATAAATCTCCACGATGGCAACTGTGCAGAGATACTAACCCTGGCAAACATTATATAAGGATGTTCACATTGCTCTTACATAGCTCTTAAAGAAATCACAAAAATGACACATTTTTTAAAAATAACTGAATGTTACTAAACCTGTTATTAAGCATTCAGTATAATAACTTTAATTAATTAACAAAATGGGGAGGTTATTAAAATAAATATGTGTCATGAATACACAAAGCAATGAACTTTAAAAATATAAATTGCCCAACAAATGGAAGGAAACATGAGTCATTGTTTGTGACAGAACCAAGAAATTGGCTAAATGAAATGGAATTTATAGATAAGATGTTAAAAGACATTAAGAATGTTACCGAAGACAACATAGTTACAGTGTACTGATGGGAATCAAGGATGGAGTGTGAAGGACAAAAGTGATGTTCAGTGAGGAATCATGAATATTTATTAGCCAACACGACATTTCATATCCAGCACTGAATATTATTCTGGAAAACAATTATTAACTGTTATGCAGTATTTTTCTTTACCTCAGAGTCCTGATGTTAAATAATTTACGCATGCAGTTAAAAGAACATTGGTTGAGAGTGAACATCATCAGTGGGTTTGTTCATTGTTTTGGAATGATGAAGTCAGGAGCAGTCCGAGTAGCTGATTTAGCAGTAATCAGAGCAGAGGACTGGACACATTCTGGGTAATTGTGGAGTTGAAATGATTGCTGGGTAGTAATTTGTACCTGAATAATGCATTACTGATTGCCATTTTATGGCTAATGCACAGTGTCATTAGGAAACCATACTGAAAGACATTTTGCCAAAGGCACTGATATTACACACACCTAATGAACTGCTGACCTTCACTTAAAACATTTAATCACTCACACACACACACAGACACACACACGCACGCACACACACTTAGTCAAAATCACACATAGCCACTGAAACACACAGACAGCCTTCAGTAAAAGTAGAGAAAATATATTTCTAAAGTATTTCAGATTAATTGAATTCAAATGGCGGGAGGCATGGCGGTGCAGCAGGTAGTGTCACAGTCACACAGCTCCAGGGACCTGGAGGTTGTGGGTTCAAGTCTCGCTCCGGGTGACTGTCTGTGAGGAGTTTGGTGTGTTCTCCCCGTGTCCACGTGAGTTTCCTCCGGGTGCTCCGGTTTCCTTCCACGGTCCAAAAACACATAGTGTTTACATATAGTAGTTGGATTGGCGACTCAATAGTGTCCGTAGGTGTGAGTGAGTGTGTGTGTTGCCCTGTGAAGGACTGGCGCCCAATGATTCCAGGGTGTATTCCCAGTCTTGCGCCCAATGATTCCAGGTAGGCTCTGGACCCACCGCGACCCTGAACTGGATAAGTGGTTACAGATAAAGAATGAATTAATTCAAATACACCATTTGAAACCATCAGTTGTCCTTTAGAGTATGTGAATAATTCAGGATGTATAGTCCAATAGAAATACTCCCAAATGCAGGGCAACAAATTTAGTCATTAATTTAAGAACGTGTTTGCATTTTCCAGAAACATTATTATTACAGTGCATTAATCTGGGCATGCTGGATTCACTGTAGTATTAAACCAAGGGGTATGTTTTAACTTTTAGGGAAGAGACATGTGTCTCCTTTAAATAGAGAAGTCTACAGAACTAGTATTTACTTTCCAATATCATGTATTTAATAGATTTAATTATGTTTAAATAGTGATGACTAACCTGCTGTATCATCAACAAAGTGTGAGAATGGCACAATTTGAATACAAATTAAAAATGCTAGGAATTTTCTACAAAACATTGCGTCATGAATATGTTTCTAAAGTAAGATTTTTACTTAATTGTAACATATTATTAAATAATTTATATTGCAGATTTTGTTAATAATGCAGACTTGTTTATTTGTTTGTTATAATTTAACAGTGGTGATGGGGAAATTCATGCAGTTGGTAACATCAGTATTTAGGAAGTTGGTATTCTTCTAACAGGTTGTGTTTAGTGTGACATTTTGAATACATAATGTAGCAGTGTGTCTTAGCCTTTTTCAAATCGCAAATTTCTTTTTGTGGTGGCAGACATTTCATGAACCTAAGGGGAGGGGAACAATCATTATTATTAATGCAATCCACTACTGTATTTTTACAGAAGAATATAAAGCACTTTATATATGGTAGAGCAACACATTTAAGGGATAATCTCCAGTGAATCTGAGAAATGTTTCTCTGTCTTAAACATAAAGCAGTCTCTAAAATGCAGCCAATATAGAGTGGGGCGGCACGGTGGCGCAGCAGGTAGTGTCGCAGTCACACAGCTGCAGGGGCCTGGATGTTGTGGGTTCGATTCCCACTCCGGGTGAAGAGTTGGTCTGTTCTCCCCGTATCCGCGTGGGTTTTCTCCGGGTGCTCCGGTTTCCTCCCACAGTCCAAAAAACACACGTTGGTAGGTGGATTGATGACTCAAAAGTGTCTGTAGGTGTGAGTGAATGTGTGTGTGTGTCCGTGTTGCCCTGTGAAGGACTGGTGCCCCCTCCAGGGTGTATTCCTGCTTGCGCCTAATGATTCTAGGTAGGCTCTGGACCCACCGCGACCCTGAATTGGATAAGCGGTTACAGATATTGAATGAATGAATAAATATGGCAGCAGAAATATGCAGTGCCCTCACATTGTTTGGTTTCACTGTGATTTGTGTCTCTTGTTGCTAAAGAACTGTGTGTAAATAGTTTAGTGAGAAATGATGACTGGTTAGTGGGTCTGCACAGGACAGTTAATAATGGGCACTGTACCACTGATCAACGTCTCTATCTGCCAGAGCTTTGGGAGGGCCAGAGTGTCGGGATCCCTGTGTTATGAACCACTTTACCATAGTTTAGAACTTTTTGCTGAAGCTGAAAATCAGTGCCTCTGTAATGTAAATGTGGAATAGCTCCACCTCCATTAAAGCAGTATTGTCCATCATTGAATTTCATGTGAACGATGGCTTACTATTTTAATGAACAATGTGTCCCAGTGGGATTTTAATTTTCTAGATTTTTTTTTCTGGTAATGTACCGGTATGAATATTTTGTATAACAGACTCAACTGAGATAACTGTAACGGGCACAAATACTCTAAATATTAATGATTGCTTCTGCATTTAACCTATTACAACCCAGGTATGTGCAAATTTATTTTACCTATGTCTAAATTTTTTCCCTGTTTGAGAGACTTGATAAATTTGGTGGTTTCTTTTAGGTTGGTATTGTGAGGTTTGCAGTTGTTGTACTGAAACATTTCCAGATGACCTATGGTGAGGTGACTCAATGATAAATCTTTGACTGCCGGCAGAAACAATAGGGTTGAGTTAGTTAACCCAATGAGGCTCCAAGATGCCCCCTTTCTGTCTAAACCAAAACACTTTTCAAATAAACTTCATTGTACACCATTCTTTTTCAACTTTGCTCCAAATCTTGCTCCCATCTTCACATCTCAGTCCTACAAAAGTTCTGGTGCTTAATGGCTATGGTTAAACTATATGCCTGTAAGAACTCTGAACTCTTGGCTGGTTATGGAGTTTTACTCATTCTGAGATTAATTTGAGGTGCACAATGTTTCTTCCTGACTTAACATTCATTCATTCATTCATTCATTCATTCATTCATTATCTGTAACCGTTTATCCAAATCAGGGTCGCAGTGGGTCCAGAGCCCACCTGGAATCATTGGGTGCAAGGCGGGAATAGACCCTGGAGGGGGCGCCAGTCTTTCACAGGGCAACACACACACACACACTCACTCACAAACTCACACCTACGGACACTTCTTTTAGTCATCAATCCACCTACCAATGTGTGTTTTTGGACCGTGGGAGGAAACCGGAGCACCCGGAGGAAAGCCACATGGACACAGAGAGAAATACAAATATCTTGCATGTCAAATATTATTTCTATTACATTTTCTATTTTGGCACACTCACATAAAGGAGAAAGAAATTATTTTTAACCAAGAACAGTATTAAGCAATAATTCTTAGGTTGTATTTTGTAGCATGCAATGGAAGATAAATAATCTAATTCCATTGTACTTCTTAGAATAAAAAGAATGGCTTCCCTATATGGTGGCAGATATGTTTAAAATAGATGTAGTTTGTGAGTGTTTGCTGAGACCATATTGAAATGGTTGGAAATTGTAATGACACATCACTGCCTGCATACCCAAGTGGCCTCTTTGTCTCCTGCCCACTAAAGTTTACTGTCCTGATGGTGATCTTATGAAGACCATTTTTAGACCATTTCTTTTTCTTTCAGAGAGCTGATAACCCCGCTGTGCATGTGGGTGGAGAGGTGGAGGCACAGGCTTATGTTCTGTTCAGGTGGACAGCATGTGGCCATACATTTTCTTCCCGCAGAAACATTATTCACTGCCCTATTCAGCTCCAGCTGATTCATACAGAATGTACAAGCACTATACATAAAGGAACAGGTCCAGAAAGATCCTAAATTAGTCCATGTGCTATGACAAGTGACTGGTTTCTAAAACTTACAACTAGACAACTAGCCTACATGATACACTCTCTCCAAAAGTCAGAGTTATTTCCACTATTTTCAAGTGCAACCATTGTTGACGCTAACGCTTTACTACATAGAAAGGCATTTTCAATAGAGTAAGTCACTCTGGAGTGGCTGCACACATGCCTAGTCTCACCATGGTCAAGAGGTTTGGGCTAGAGCAGTAAAAATTACTCTAAAACTTGATGGCCTTGCTACATTCTGGTGTGATGGAGCACCATTCATTACTTTTGGGATGAACTGGAGTAAAGTGTTTGATCCAGAACTAATTATCCAACACCAGTACCTGACTGCATTTACATGCATTTGTGGATAATGGCTCTCATTGTGGGGCCTTAGCAATGGCCTTGTAACTATTTCCAGAATGGTTTTGCATTAGTTTTTGAATCTCTTTTGAATGTGGCATTTTGTGCTGAATGTAGAGAACTATTTGCCTGCTTTTCATTGCCAGACAGGCTCTAATTAGTTGATGTTTAGTTTCAACTAGTCTGACAATAATCAACTATGCCTCGGTGTAGATAGTGTTACTGAACTCAAATGTCAATTGAATTCAGTTAATTGGCAAATATAGTACATAAGAGGACAAATACATTTGTACAAATGGCCAGGTAGAGTTTACCAAAAATGTTCCTTTAAAATCAACCAGAGTTTTTGTTTATTTGTGTTTTTTTTTTATTTTATATTAAATCAGTTTGATGATTGACAAACCTTCAGTCGAGACACAAACAAAATTAGAAAAATTGGCAATTTCTTTTCCACAGCAGAATGCAATCAAATCCTCATGACAATGGTCCACCATTTAGTGTATTGACATATCAAACCACTTTTCCAAAGGTTAACACACTTCCCTGTGATAGTAACGAAACATCTTTGTTATGCTTTGGTCAAAATGCCACCAGGATAAAATATAACAGCACCATTCTCTCCCTGTCTATACAGCCCTGTTAAGAACAAAAGATTTCAGTAACTGAATGAGCCACAGTGCATTTGAGAGTGGGAGCATAGCATTGGGAAGTGAGGAGTAAACCATTTCCATTTGGTTCTCTTCTCCCTTCTGATTTTACAGTTATTTTATTAATACACTTATTCCTTCATGATTGTTGTGTTTTTTATTTTTTTTTGCTCCATGTAACCTTTTTGTGCTCTCATATAAACCCAGTTCCAGCACTAGGATTGGAGATACTCAGGTTATTAGGTGGGACAATCCAGAAGTGTCTGCACTCTACATAAAAAGTAGCACAAAATCATCCATCCCATCCATTATCTGTAACCGCTTATCCAATTTAGGGTCGCGGGGGGTCCAGAGCCTACCTGGAATCATCGGGCGCAAGGCGGGAACACACCCTGGAGTGGACGCCAGTCCTTCACAGGGCAACACAGACACATTCACTCACACCTACGGACACTTTCGAGTCGCCAATCCACCTGCAACGTGTGTTTTCGGACTGTGGGAGGAAACCGGAGCACCCGGAGGAAACCTACACGGACACGGGGAGAACACACCAACTCCTCACAGACAGTCCCTGGAGCTGTGTGACTGCGACACTATCTGCTGCGCCACCGTGCCGCTAGCACAAAATCAGAATTGCTCATTTTATCCCATACCTGTTTCAGGCTGAAATACAAATCTAATACTATCTGCATGTATACATTACACAAGTCGTAAAAATACAATGTATACATGCAGATAACACTGGATTTCAAATTCCCAAAGATGAATAAGTATAAATGTTGTTGTATTAGAAATATACAATGCACTTTTAATATCTAGAATCTTTCATTTCATGACTCGCGGTGTGCACTACCTATGGAATATGGTGTGGTTTGCGATTAAAGCTCTTTTTCTCATGCTTTTTGGTGTTTTTATGTCTCTCTTTAATATGTATTATGGCCCCCTACTGGACTGGCATGATAATGCAGCCATTTTCACATTCATCTGGACGGGGTTATTTTCAATAATGAAAAGAGGCCTTTTTTTAAATATTCTTATTGCCCACAAAAATACGGAGCCCCTAAAGGGACTGGGGGGAAAATAAAAAAAAACTATTGATTTTGCGTTCCCTCGCAAATAATTTTGCGTTCCCTCGCAAATACTTTGTGGGCTCTGTAGTACTGTGCTTGCTGTTGATTACGTGCTTGCTGTGCGTGTCAGGTGAACTATGTAGAAGCTCGTTGAATTTTACTTTGATCTTGGACTGAAATATAAAGACATAGCATCTCTTCTGAGCAGAAAACATGGATATGTTATTGGGGAGTGCCAACTGAAACGATTGTTGCTGTGTTGTTAAGTGCTATGAAATGAGGATGAGAGAATTTAAAGTGCAAGCGCATGGACAAAGGTTACGTGAACAGTACAGAGATACAGACAATAAACACAGTTTCCAAACAGTGGGAGAGCATGGAGAGTGAACACCTGAATAAATGTGTAGCTTTTGGTAGTGTATTGGAGTAATGTGTGTATGTGTGTAAAAGTTTCTGGCAGAAAATTGTATCCTTTTTACTGCAGCTTTAAAAAAACAGAATTCCCAGATAAAACGAAATGCATGGTGTAGCGACCGGCTCGCGAGCTCCACAGCCGTGTCTGGAGTCATCGTGCTGAGCCACGTCTCTGTAAAATTCAGTCCGCAGCATGCCCTGAGATCTCTGTGTGTTAGCCCGCTACCTTACACCCTCCATCTTGTTATTGAATGACCGGATTTTTAGGAGAGTCTTTGCCTGGTAAAGGTTTTTTGTTAAGATTCTTAGCATGACCCCTACCCCAGTCAATAACAATAAAAAAAAAAAACCCAGCCGTCCACACTTTTACTTTCTTTCACGAAGCCGCCTGCGTCTCATACACCGGTTACTATGGAGATACGTGGAGATATGGTGTTCTGACTTGCACTTTCAGGATGCTACCGAACGTATATAAACTTGTTGCTCACAACTTCCTCAGATGTTAGGCAGTTCCTTACAGATGTATGAACAATTCGCACTGGCAACGAAACTGTGTGTTAGTAGAAATAAATAAATAAATACATATCTGTTTTAAGTGGCTGAATTTCCCTGGAAACTGCAGTGTCCTGATGTGTTAACTGAGCCACGAAGACAATTGTGTATTATTAAACATTTGCGCAATGTATTTGAACGCAAAACGTTTTGCGAGGGAATGCAAAACTATTTGTCAGGGAACGCAATTATGTTTTTCGAGGGAACGCAAAATCAGTGGTTCTTTTTTATTTTCCCCCAAGTCCCTTTAGGGGCTCCGTACAAAAACTGATTGGGTGTCAACTTTAAATTGTAATAACAGTAAATCTGATATTTTAGGGTGTAAAGCTAAACTGTTCTAGGTACTCTAACACTTTTGCATGATTTCCGCAGTCATTGCCATGTTATTTGCAAGTGTTTATTGGTACACATTAATGCAGATACAGATGCACTCAATGCAAATGACACTAGTGCTGTTGCATGGCAATAAGTCATCTGGAGTCATTTACCTTGTAGGGAGGGTTCTGCAGTTGTCTGTACATGATGATTTGTATGTTGTGTGCATGTATAGAGTTATGTGACACATTTGTTTGTGTGTGGTTGAGTGTAGTGTGTGCATGTAGCATGCTAGATTCTTCTACTGTTCCAAGTAGCATTAGTGCTGCTCTGTAAGTACAAAGGCATCCCATAAATAATACATCTCTGATGTTTTTACTAGCACTGTGGCTGTAGATGTTGACACATTAAAGCCGTGTAGCAGCTGTTCAGCCTCTGTAACTCTGGCCTCTCTTCTGTTTCCTGACTGGAGCATGTTAATGAGAGTTTAATTACTCTGTGAAGGTTTACCAAGGGAGTGTGTGACATCACCACCCTGCGGGTTCCAAAGGGAAGACACCAACACCTCAAAAATGAGATTCCCTTCCTGTACATGGTGCAGTTTAAACTTAGCCATAAAGCAGAGTGGCCATCATTAATCAGACAATACATTAAATTGTGATTAAATTAATTGAAAATGATTTATTAAGAAGAATGAAATGTAGGAATTGTCAGACTGAGATGTAGTTTGAACCCTTGTTGATTTAGTTGTGTAATAGTAATTTTCAACGTGCCTAAATCATTAATAGTCAACATTGTGCACACAGTGGGTGGATAACAAAAAAAAAAAAAGCATGTGGAAAGAGAAAAGGGTTTGTTCTGAAGGGCCAAAGCCTAAAGAGAGGTTGTGGCAAGGAGACACAGACCACACACACCCATCGAGCCAGGACTAAGATGTGGGCAGAGCAAGAATGAGAAATATATTACAAGGCTAAAATGTTAACTGTTCAAAGTCATTCTATTGATAGTGTGATGTCCATGAATAAGGTGAAGAACTCCAGGTATAAGCTTGTTTTCTCTATGGGCAGAATAGTGTTTTCAGCAATAAATTTTTTTTTTTTCTTTTGTCACAGTCTTCTTAAAGTTCTAGGTACTGAAATGCCATCAGATCAAGTCTGGCAACCTCACACAAACCAGTTCATGTGGTGTCACTCCATGAGAGATTTATATTGCTGGTAGTAAAATAATAATAATAATAATAATAAAAATAATAATAATAATTTTTACAGTTTATCCTTTATTTGTCCGAGGGGAAATTTAGCAGCCACTACATTTTTTCAAGACAATAGAAAGAAGGTAGAAATATCTGTACCAGATAATAAATAAAATAACAATAAAAAAAGCAAGTGAAATGTATAAAAGTATATAATAAAAATAAAACCAAAAATCTGAGAGGTACATTCTCAGAAATATGTTCTGAAACAAAATATGGATTGTATTTTCTATGCCTGTGTATTGCGCAATAGATGAATGGTTGAGTCCAGTGTGTAGTATATATAAGGTCTACTGGGAGTATATTATATAGTCTGACCATTGCAGGAAGGAAATACCTGTGTCTCTCCTTCAGTCATTTAGGATGAAGCAGCCCGTTACTGAAGGAACTCTCCAGTGATGTCAGAGTGTTCTTCATTGGGTGGGTACTGCTGTCCATCGTGGATGACAGTTTAGCCATCCTCCTTCTCTTCACCACCACATCCACCGGGTCAAGGGGACACCCCAAGACAGAGCTGGCCTTCTTGATCAGTTTATCAAGTCTCTTTCTGTCTGCAGTTGTAATGCTGCTGCCCCAGCAGACCACTCCATAGAAAATGGCTGAAGTTATCACGCTGTTGATAAAGGTCTTGAGGAGTGACCCTTGTACTCTTAAAGACCTCAGTTTCCTCAGCAGGTACAGCCTGCTCTGTTCTTTCTTATAAAGTGCAGTAATGTGGTCTGACCAGTCCAGTTTATAGTTCAGGTAAACACCCAAGTATTTATATGATGTCACCATCTCTATGTCTATTCTTTGAATGTTCACCAGTGCCGGGGTGTGTTTGCGTGTGTGTGCCTGCGAAAGTCCACCACCAGCTCCTTGGTTTTCCCTGCGTTGGTCTGGAGGCTCGTTTCATTGGCACCAGTCTACAATGTCCTTTACTAGCTCTCTGTATTCTTCATCGTCTCCATCCCAGATGAGGCTGATGACTGCTGAGTCATCAGAGAACTTCTGCTGGTGACAGCTGGTGAAGTTGTAGTGGAAGTCTGCAGTCTAAAGAGTGAAGAGGAATTGGGCCAGAACTGTTCCTTGGGGGGCCCCGTACAGCAGACCACCATGTCAGATTTACAGTCCTGTACACTTACATACTGTGGACAGTTGGCTAGGTAGTCCAAAATCAAGGAATGTGAGGTGTTGGTTCATCCCTACATACTCCTTCTTGTCCCTCAGGACTACAGATGAGACAGAGTTCTATGAAGGAGGAAAATGATGGCATCATTCAAACCTATGCCTTGTTGATAAGCAAACTGAAGTGGGTGCATAAATGGACTCAGCAAGGGGTGGAGATGAACAAGGACCAGCTTTTCCAGGATGTTCATCAGGTGGGATGTAAGTGCCACTGGCCTGAAGTCATTAAGGCCCTTGAGGTGCAGAGTCTTGGGCGCAAATACCACGCATGATGTTTTCCACATCTGTGGCACTCTCCCCAGCTTCAGGCACATGTTGAAGCTGTATTCAACTATCCTGCAGAGCTGATCTGAGCAGGACCTCAAGAACTTGGCACTGATATCATTCAGACCTGCAGCCTTCTTCACCTTAATCCTCCTGAGCTCCTTCATTACCTGAAGTGTTGTGAGGGACAGGTTGGTGCTTTTGGTCCCCCACATTGTAGGAGTTAAGTTTCTTGTTGCCAGAGATTTTCCAAACTCCACTGGTGATGTTCTGTTGCAGCTGGGCCTCCATCTTCCTTCTATAGTCCCTTTTCCCCTCCCTGATCTTTCTCCTGAACTCCCTCTGTGCAGCCTTCAACTCCTTCTTGTTGCCTGTCCTAAATGCCCTCTTATTTCCTTAAGGAGTCCTTTTATAAAAGGATTCATTCAGGGTTTGTTATTGAAGAAACAAAGCACAGTCCTGGTGGGTACGGTGTTCTCCACACCATGTATTCTGTGATGCAGTATGTGAGGCAAACAAAATATGAAAATTGTAATTATGTTTCTTAAAATATTCATATTTTGACTGCTAAATGAACATAACACAGAGTCTCTGAATTATAATCAGGAGGGTACATTTTTTGTTAGGGGATCAGTAGAGGAAGTAAAATTTCTTAAGAGTAACAATATTTCTCAAGAGAAATTCCTGAGGGGGCACCAAAGTGCTGTTATTTTAAGGCTACATATTGTATGTTCATCCAGTAGTACCAAGAATGGCCTGTAGACTGCACACTATACATTGGTATAGTGGCTTAAATCCAATTTATGCCTCTGTGTAGACTCTACGGAAAACTTATGCCACAGTCTGTGCAAGTGCCAAATGCCATTGTGAGTGATGGTATTTATTTGTTGGTGTCTGCGTTGTTCAATTACACAATCTCAACACTCTCAAAACTTCTTCCTCTACACTATGTAGTACAAAATGTAGTTTGGCAATATCATTAGTCTCATAAGTCAATAAAGGGCATTATTTGGAACAGAGCATAGTTTACATTTGTTGCCAGGAAAGCAACAAGTACTGTGATTGCACTTTTTTCCACATGTTCCCTCTCCTCAAAGATTTTTTTATTTTTTCTCCAGAGGCGTCCATATTATTCCCCTGTTCCACATTTTTATTTGTTCTGTGATGCCTAAACCAATGTAAGAGTGAATCTGTTGCGTGACTTTGCTGCTGTTTGCAGTCTCTGAGTGTGAAGATAACTTCCTTGGTTCAACTTGAACCATGTTGGTCACATTGGGACCAATCTCAGGTCTTAAAGTCTGTATCAATGTGATGCGTAGTTACATTTCTGAAGAAGTCAGCATCATAGGGTGCGATGTAGAAGTGGGGCCTACGCATTGCCTGCAGTGCACTGCATTGAGAAACATGACACCTGTCATTACTGCTGTTGAAAACACAGCTAAATAGTCCTTATGGCAGTTTTAAGATCATTTGTTGCCCTGTGAAGGATTGGCAGTTACAGATAATGAATGAATGAATGAATGGATGGAAAGTGAAAGCTGCAAGCATCTTATTTGTCAGCGAGCTATGATGGTTTTCTTGAATTTCTTGAGAATATGAGATTAAATGGCAATTTATACTTTTGTGTCAAAGGTGCTGCCTGCTCACACACACACACACACACACACACATGCATTCATTCACACACTCACACGTATGGACACTTTTTTTTGAGTTGCCAATTCAGCTACCAACATACGCTTTTGGACCATGGGAGGAAACCCGAGCATGTATAGTTATGTCTACAATGGGGTAGCACGGTGGCACAGCAATTGCAGGTATTGTCCCAGGCAAACAGCTCCAGGGACCTGAGCCCAGCTCTGGGTGACTGTGAGGAGTTAGGTGTGTTCTCCCTGTGTCTGCATGGATGTATTCCGGATGCTCCGGCTTCCTCCCATGATCCAAAAACACACGCTGGTAGGTGGATTGGTGACTGAAAAATGTATGAATTAATGTCTATAATGACTTTTTCCCAGAAAACCCCCCACCTCATATCCCTGGGATTTTTGCCACTGACTATAATAATAATAATAATAAGAAGAAGAATTTGTACTTATATAGCACTTTTCAGGAACACAAAGATGCTTACAATTTGTAATACACAATAGGAAGACAAATAACAAGAACACCATGATGCATACACTTAGGCAGAGGTAGATTTAGCAGGACTAAGATTAACATTAGATTTGAATGTGGACAAAGAATTAGATTGTTTAACCAGATGAGGGAACAGAAATCCAGAGTCTAGTTGCAAATCTAAAAAAAGCTCAGGCACCAAAGCCTTGCATGACTACAAGCCTTACATTACCAAATGAAAATGTGAAATTATTTGTCATTGTACAGCGTACAACAAAATGTGTCCTCTGCTGTTAATCCATCTGTGGCAGTGAAAACATACTAGTGTACTAGGGGTTGTGAACATCCCCGGCATCCAGGGAACAGTTGTAGGTATGCTTTGCTCAAGGGCACCTCAGCCATAATTCGAGGGAGGAGGACAGTGCTGTCCTTCACTACCACCACCCACAATTTTCCTGCCAGTAGTGGGAATTGAACCAACCACCTTTCACTCATAAGTCCTCTTCTCTAACCATTAAGACACAGCTGCCCCAGAAGGCATTATTGAGGTGCTATAGAGAGAAATATGCCAAGACCTGGAATTCCTTAGAGTTCATCATCATAAAGACATTGCCACAAGTTAGGAGACCTTTAATAAGGTAGATGAACAATTGAAATATATCAGTTTAAATCATGTCATCTGCTTTCTGAGGAATATTTACTGTGGTTTCTGTGTTTCAAAAATTAATTGGTAAAATGCTACATAATATTAAGTCTCTTCATGCAGAAAAGCCTTTCTCCTGCAGTAGACCCCACTCCCTTTTCCCTAACATACTCTCTCTGCCACTCTCTCTCTTCCTTTCTCCATCACTATGAACGCAAAGAAAAGGAAGACGAGACGTTTCTAATCTGCTCCCCTGCTACGTCCTGAAAAGTGACGACTAAGACAGTCTGCCAAAACTGAACTGAAAGCTCGCTGCACGGAGCCGTTATCAGGGGAAAGGGACCGGGGCGGATAAGGAGGCTCCATTAAACTCCCAGCATGCTTCTGTGCTCCAGAGGAGAGAGGGCCGACCCCTCGCTGACCAAACTAACTCTCCTTCATTCTTTCTTACGCACATACACACACACTTGCACATAGTCACTCCTACTGCTTCAATTATTCAGCAGCAGGTAAATGTATTAAGGCTGACTGTCATGTATCTGCCCCCATGAAAACAGCATCTGCATTTAATGTTTTATTTCCTCAACAGCATGTTCTAAACACGTGGAGGGTTTTATCTCTCTCTCCCTCTCTCTCTCTCTCTTTTCTTTTTCCTTCTTTCTTTCCACATTTCTTTTACTATATTATTTTTCTATTTTCTGCATTCATCTTTTTTGCTTAAAAGTGACATTGATGAATTTATTTATTTATTTTTATATGAGTTTCTTTGGAAATTCAAACAGTGAATAAAACATACAGACAAGTTAAATTTCAGCCACTTATAAACAACAGTCAACCCCCACTGCCAAACATACTGTTCCAACTTTTCAGACACAGAGAACTGACCATAAACAAATCAGTGAGAACAGCATTTCCCCATAATCGTAGATGTTTCATTTAAATACACTCAAATGATGCCTGTAAACAAAGACGGGTTTAAAACAAAGAAATATCTCTTTTGCTCCACTTCCACCTTACTCTCCCTTCTTTTACTTTCTTTCAGCCCTTCACCTCTTATTCCTTTATATTTTTTCTGCATTGCCTTGTTGTTTTTCATTACCTTTTCAATTGTTTCTTTATTAATAACTGTCTCAAAACATGTAACTCACTCAATCTTTCACTTACCTACATTGAGCAGATTGAAGTTTATCCACTAACGGGTGCTATTATCTGACAAATAGCTTTCAGTACTTCATAAGAACAGCATTTCTCTTTACTAACACTTTATTCTTGTTTCCTTTTATCTTTCTCCATCTCACACTCTCACTTTGTTTCCTTAAATTTCTTTTGTCTGTACTGATTTAAAAATAATATAAAAATATATATATAAACAGAAATCTGTTATTCCATTTTCTCTCTTCCTCTTTTTCCTTAATTCTCTCTCTCTCTCTCTCTCTCTCTCCTGCATGCCCCACCACCTACAGCAGGTTTGGAGTTCACTGATGAAAATGTGCTGTTTAATCAGTGTAAATTGTCACATACTGTCAGTCTAATGAGCAGAATCTGCTTCTTTGCAAAAGCAGATAATTACATGTTAATTCAAGGAAGATGGTGAATGCTCTGTGGCTCAAATGGAACTAATTCCAGGACCTCTTTGTTTCCCAACTCAGCAGCAGAGCTCAGGACTTTTCTTAACGGTAAGCACAGCAGATGAACGGCTTCGTTGTAATCTACAAAGTTGTTGGAAAGTAGCTTTGAGTGATACAGCTCAATGTACCATGCAATTGTGAATTAAAATTCTACCTTTGAGGCATCTTTTACTACAGCAAAATATTGCTCTGTTAAAATGAACTCAGGGAACCCAGAAATGACCCCAGTCCTCATTGTGTTCACACTGTAGGCAAATTTCCCTGGTCTTTTTTAGCACTAATGAGTTCTCAGAACTGTTCATGTTCACAACACAGCAGCATTTTTCAAACTGAGACCCCAGTTGTGAAACATTGGTTTATGAACTTTAGATTTAAGTTGGGCACTTTTCATGCTAGTGTCCATTACTCTATTTGTTTGTTTAGTGAGTGTGTGGGGGTGGGTGTGTGAGAGTGGGGATGTATGTATGAGGAAAAGAGAATCAAAGGCAATGTCTATGATTTTGGGGACCTTCAGTTCTCTCTTGTTTGTTTACGTTCAGAATCTCTGCATCTTTTAAGGTGGAATAGTATGTTTGAGGAAAATATGATTGTTGTTTATACAAACCGGATTCCAAAAAAGTTGGGACACTAAACAAATTGTGAATAAAAACTGAATGCAATGATGTGGCAAATGTCAATATTTTATTCGTAATAGAACATAGATGACAGATCAAAAGTTTAATCTGAGTAAATGTAACATTTTAAAGGAAAAATATGTTGATTCAAAATTTCACAGTGTCAACAAATCCCAAAAACGTTGGGACAAGTACCAATAAGTGGCTGGAAAAAGGAAATTGAGCATATAACAAACAGCTAGAAGACCAATTAACACTAATTAGGTCAATTGACAACATGATTGGGTATAAAAAGAGCTTCTCAGAGTGTCAGTGTCTCTCTGAAACCAAGATGGTAAGAGGATCACCAGTTCCACCATTGTTGCGCAGAAAGATAGTGCAGCAATACCAGTTACCCAGCGTAAATATCAAAGACTTTTAAGTTATCATCATCAACCGTGCATAACATCATCAAAACATTCAGAGAATCTGGAACAATTGCTGTGCGTAAGGGTCAAGGCCGTAAAACTCTACTGGATGCTCGTGATCTCCGGGCCCTTAAACGTCACTGCACCTCAAACAGGAATGCCACTATCAAGGAAATAACAGAATGGGCTCAGGAATACTTCCAGAAAGCATTGTCAGTGAACACAATCCACCGTGCCATCCGCCGTTGCCAGCTGAAACTCTACAGTGCAAAGAGGAAGCCATTCTAAGCAAGCTCCACAAGCTGAGACGTTTGCACTGGGCCAGGGGTCTTTTAAAATGGAGTGTGGCAAAATGGAAGACTGTTCTGTGGTCAGATGAGTCACGATTTGAAGTTCTTTATGGAACACTGGAACGCCATGTCCGAACCAGAGAGGGCAAGGATAACCCAAGTTGTTATCAACGCTCTGTTCAGAAGCCTGCATCACTGATGGTATGGGGTTGCATGAGTGCTTGTGACATAAGCAGCTTGCATGTCTGGAAAGGCATCATTAATGCAGAGAACTATGTTCAGGTTCTAGAAAAACATATGCTCCCATCTAGACGTCATCTCTTTCAGGGAAGACCCTGCATTTTTCAAAAAGATAATGCCAGACCACATTCTACAGCAATCATGGCTACGTAGGAGGAGGATCCGGGTACTGAAATGGCCAGCCTGCAGTACAGATCTTTCACCTATAGAGAGCATTTGGCGCATCATAAAGAGGAAGGTGCGACAAAGAAGGCCCAAGACGATTGAACAGTTAGAGGCCTGTATTAGACATGAATGGGAGAGCATTCCTATTTCTAAACTTGAGAAACTGGTCTCCTCTGTCCCCAGACGTCTGTTGAGTGTTGTAAGAAGAAGGGGGGATGCCACAAAGTGGTAAAAAATGGCCTTGTCCCAACTTTTTGGGGATTTGTTGATGCCATGAAATTTTGAAACCACATATTTTTCCCTTAAAATGATACATTCTCTCAGTTTAAACTTTTGTGATTTGTGTTCTATTCTGAGTAAAATTAGATGTTGGCACCTCCACATCATTGCATTCAGATTTTTTTCACAATTTGTTTAGTGTCCCAACTTTTTTGGAATCCGGTTTGTATGTGGCTGAAGTTGAAGTTGTCTGTATGTTTTTATTCACTGTTGAACTACACCAGAAACTCATTTGTGACTTTAAGTTGTACAGTTTTGTATTGGTTTCAGTCTGTGTTTACTTTCATGCAGTTTGCTGTCTCCTGAATTTGGAAATATTTTCACTTTAAGTTATCAGAAAGAGCAAAAGTAAGTCAATATTACCCAACCATGCAGCAGAAATAAAGCAATATCCTCATACTGATTCATGCCTTTCGATGTTTGGAGTTCCATCTGTTGTCTAAAAAGCTCAATTTGCCTTTTCACTGCAGTGAGTAGAGAGTGAGAGAGCCTAACATCCTACAATGAGACATGGCAGTTAGCAAATGGTGAGGAAATATCCTCAAAATTTTATAAAAAGGGAATTTTTGAACATAGCCTTTAAATGCTGAAATATGCCAAGTGTGTACATACACTTTTAAATTTCTTTCTTCCTATTTATTCTCTTTCACTTTTTCACTTACTCCCCAGACCCTCACATATATTCCCCTTTCTTAGTTTCACTCAAATGACGCCTAAATGGGGACATATTATGAAAAGAAAAACTTTTTTTTCAGTTCCTGTCAGAAACAAAACTGTGAAACAAACAATCCAGTATGTTTTTGCCAACCTCAGAAAATGTATAGTCTTACTGAGTGTAAAGTAAATGTCTGTGGTATGGTGATATTTTCTACATTATTCCTTTGTTCAGTACAGAGCAAACACATTTCATTACATTATATAAATATTTGCCCTATTACCTGCCCTTGTCCAAATATATGTCCAGAATTATCCAGTTTCTGGTTTAAAGTCTGAAGTTGTAAGATGCTATAGCACTGTTTGGAAGGCTGGGGTTTATCAGGGGTTGAGTGGATTCTGCTATGTGTGACGCTGTGTGTGACACAGAGAGTAAACACAGTTGTTCACAGCACAATAACACACCAACACACAAGCAGACATACACATACACACACACACACATCCCTTTTCTTCTCTTTCCAGTGTGACAGACAGGAAACAGCATGGCTGAACCTACTATCAAACAGTAGCAGAGCTGCAAGAGACACACACAAACATTGTAACACAGCAGCTCTGTCACCTTAGCACACACACTCTGCCACTATTACAATACACAGCATGAACTGAGATAGAACACTGAGGAAACAATGTATTCATATTTTTCTCCTTCTTTCCTATTTTCATTCATTCACATTTACTTTCTTTTTCTCTTTTCATCTTTCTTTCTACTTTTTTGTTTGTCACTGTCCCTCTCAGAGTTTTTTACTCAATCTAGTTTTTCTCCTTCTCTCTCTCTCTCTGTCTCTCTCACACATGCACACTTCCCATCTCCCTTCTCTCTGTATTTTTCTCACTTTCAACTCTGTCCCTGTTCAGTCCAGCATATTTTACATATTTAGCATTGTTACACTTTTGCCCAAAATTATTAAGACTAGGACAATGATCATTTTGACTGTTTATTTAATATTGAGATGTAATATTTAGGAAAAAATGAAATCCTTCTATCTATATCACTTATTTTACTGACTTAAATTAATGCTACTTTTAGTGTGATGTTTTTCAGCAGAAAAGATTTATAACAAGTTTCTGAACATTTAAACTCAGAAAGGCCAAAGCAGTCATTTTGAAGATATACAGAGATAAAGGGGTTTTCTTTTCTAACAGTGTCTGTTTACACTCTTCGTGTGGAATTACCTTGGCAACTGCTATGTCATTCTGTATTATCTTCATTTATTTACTTTAGAAGTCATGTCCTGAAAAATAAACAGGTCAATCACTACTTCCAAAAAATCTAAAAAAGAATAATAGCAAATGTCAGACTAAATAGGAGGAAGAATTGAAGAATAAAGATATGTAATCATGGAAAAGAAAAAGACCATTATAAATGCTTAATCAATGCTTTTGAAACTTGACGAGGCTAACAGTGATGGAGTGGAAGGAGTGTCAGATTCAGTGAATCTGGGTTCATCATACCTCATCTAACTTCTCTGACTTCAGAGCACCTGTCCTCAGAATACAAGTAAATACAATTGTGCAAACCTAAATTTACTTCAACACCTGTTTCTGAGACCAGAATTCCGGGTATATTGGTGCAGGTAGTCCTGAAAGCTACATAAAGCTACCTAATCATAGTAATTATTAGAGAAAATGGATGCTGTCACAAATCAGCTTTATAAAATTAGTTTTAGAACAGATAATTATTAATAGTTAGTGATTATGTATAATTATTACTCTCGATGGGACAGCCTGATACATTTACTTCTATAGAAGAAACTGAAATAGTACTTCACTGAATGTCCATAACACAATACATCCACACTGAACAGACGGATGTGAGACTAGTAAAGCTATCACTGTATGAAGCTGTGTTCCATTTCAACTTGGATGGTGGATCTCTTTTTCAGAATGGTGGGGGTAGCCTCACCAATCTCAGGTTCAGAATCCAAGATGGCTGCTTGCACATCGACAGTGTGTAAAAGCAGTAGTATCATAGTTTATTAGTGCTTCTACCTGTCTGTGTACTATTAAATCAGTGGTGCACACAGTAGTGTCCAATGGTGATTTTAGAATGCATTAAATATCACAAAATGTGCTGTTATCAACTGATATCACTAACGATGCTAAACAGGGACAAGCTAACAATGAACACAGGAAATAGATTGGTTTTCTGAATGTTTAACTGGAACTCACTCAGCTCGGTTGTGATTTAATTCCCAGCTCCAATATCAGACTTGCTCAGTAAATGGAATGGAGCATAATATCAGGATATATAGTTGTTATACCACAGGTTGAACATACTAGTGTGCTACCTGCACACTGAATTTCTATTTGTTTTTGATTTTGATATTGGAATTGTGAGGCACATATAATTGGATGTTCCAGGACAATTCTTGGAATGTGACTGTTGATGATTTAAGGACATTTGTTGCCATACACTGTGGCCTCTGGTCAGTTGATATTTTTTTTTTTTTACATCACCTTGAACAAGGATCTCTTTCCAACAATATCATGCTACCACTTCCCTCAGCATATGTCAGGCAAACAAGACAGGTTCAATTCAGGTACAAATTCTGGCTAGCGGCAGGTGTGAAAACCAAATACATGGTGGACATTGCACTGTTTCTGGCCAAAGGCTGCTCTTAGTTGGATGTTGACCTGGGTATGTCCCTGCAGTCCAAGTAAGTTAGTCTGGTTACTCTGTGAACAGAAAAAGAATTACCATTATGAGTTACCGCTCATGGTGAACCAGTGTAAAGGGCACACACAGATATTTGTATTGTTAGCACTGTCCATCAGAGGGTTAGCACTGGTAATGGTCACAAGGCATGGTCGCTCTCTCTCTCTCTCTCTCTCTCTTACTTTCTATCTCATCTTATGCTTTTTTCTTTATCTGTCTCCTTTGTGCTCACTCTCTCTACCCCCCTCTAGTGCTACTTCTAATTCCCTCTTGTTCTCTTCTGTACACAGCAGTAGTCTATACCATATGTACCAGAGGGAGCAAAAATCTGCCTGTGTTTGTTGTAGTGGGGTAGGATGGGATTGAGCAGTGTAATCCCTCTTTCCCTTGCACTGTCAGTGGGGGGCGCCGGTGGGAAAGTGTCGCAGACCTGCACTCGTTCATTCCGTGCACTGCCTTCCCTTTTTCCTCTCCTACATCCACCCCACAGGTGCCCTACTGCCGTATCCCATAATTCATCTAGAAAGACAGGTGAGAGAGAGAGAGAGAGAGAGAGTACGAGATGGAATTGGGGGAAGCGCCAGAGAAAGAGAAAGGAATGGGAAGAAATGGAAGGAGAACACAAATAGAAGATGAACTGAAAGAGAAAGAGATGGAGCAGGGCCACTGCTGCCAGCACAGTGAAAATGATGAAATGCTGCCGGAATTGGGCATTAGAAAGCCATCAATTTAGGAAACTTTTAGGGGGCGTGGAGCTCTACTTCCCAGCTCCAGTGTGTTGTAGATCAGTCTGCATTACTGTGCTGTAAAAAAAACCAAAAAAAAAAAAAAACCAGAGCTTTTGGTACACCAACACCATCAAAATGGCCCTTGTTGTCGTTTTCAGATTTCTCGTTTAGCACTGATGCCTCTTTCATTTACATGTATTCTTTTAGCATATGCTTCTTTCAGGATGACTTGCAAACAGATTGCTTAAATAGGTTTGTATATGGGGCATTTTTGGTTATAAACACTCACACAGACCTTAGCTGAATGCCATGATTGGAAATAGATGACTAGCCATGGTTTGTGTGTGTAAAGGCCGATTTATGCTCATCGCAGAGCTTATGTTGTTGTGAGTGTTCAGTGCCAGTGCTCTGCCCACACAGATCATGCACTGCACGTAGGGCACCAAAGGCCGAATGGGCACCAGAAAATCAGGCTTGTGAAAAATCTTCAAAACAATAGTAATTATACCACAGTTAGTTCCGACCCTGCAATGTGATTGTCTGAGAGACGTTACAGGAGTGCCAATATTACACGATAAAGGCACTTTGACTGAATCTCTTCAGGTATCACTTGGCAGACTACATATATCCTAGCAACAATGCCAGCAGTTACAAGACATTGGAGCTTGGAAGCAGAGCTACTCTCCCCCTGAAAGTTTCCTAAATTGATGGCTTTCTATTGTCAAATGTGACATGAGAAATTAGAGAGGCATTTATCAAGTTATTTGTACTTATGTATGGTTATTTACTGAATAAATTTGCACTTTCTTACTGAAATACTAGGCTAAACATAATAGCTGAATACTTTGTACTTGTGTTTACAAAGTTCATTTTTTCTGATATCTATGAGTCATTTCACAAATCATTTTATTTATTATTATTAATGGTGGTGGTATTTATTTATTATTTAAAAGTATTTATTATTTTTTTTAATGTTTGGTGCCACAGTTAATGCACAATAAGTTAGTATTTTATCAATATTTAAATTTCACCGCATCTGTTTTTGAAACATTAATATTGAAAAATAAAGAGAAACAATTTGACAAATACTTAATTATTGTTAAATTGATAAATAAAGGGGGCCGGGGTAGGGGGGCAACACAAAGCATTTGTGCTTAGGGCACCCAAATGGCTAGCACTGGCCCTGTGAGCGTTTATACTTCTGAGTTGGTTTCTGTATCACTCTGCAATTACGCCACCAAATTACTAGGGCTGAATCCCAAGTATCTTCCTGTTTAGTAAAAAATGTAGTGGTGTAATAGTAGCAGTTTTAAAAATATGTGAAGTGCACTATTCAGAGAATAGGACACTAATTGGGATACAGCAGCTTACTTGCAATACTAGGAAATTATATGTAGTACTTTTTCCCCGTGTGTTTCTGCTCCTCTTAGCAAGTTTTTTTTTTTTTATTATTTTATAGCTGTTCTTTTCTTTTCCAGTGGCATCTGTATTTTCGTTTGTTCCACCATTGTATTTGTTCTGTGATATCCAAACCAGTGTCAGAGGAAATCTCTTGCAAGGAATTTGTCTTAGAGTGCTGTCTGCATTCTCTGTAGTAGAAGATGAGTTTATTTCTGGACTTTTCAGCTCGACATGACATGTAGTTTAATTTCTGGGGCATCAGGGAACATTCTGCACATCAGGGTACAGTGTACGGTTCATGTTTACACTGGTTTGATGCAGAAGCATAAATTGGCTTTAATGATTGAATTTCTCCCCAGTTTCCCATAGTTATGACTCCTGGATCCCCCAACCACACAGTACCACTAAACTAATTAATTAACAAAATTAATTCTTGCTTCCACTTTATAAGCTTTCTCTGAACACCTTGTTGACTTATGTCGCTCCAAGTATGTCTCTTGTGTGTCAGTGCAAGGCTGCTTGTATTGTCACATATGATCTGTGTACAAGGTCCAAGCTTCATGGTTCACCAGGGATACAAAACAGTATCTGCTACTTTATTCCATGCTTAATTTTTCTTCAAATCCTCCCTGAATATGTGCAAAGATGCTTTATATATAAAAGAAGAAACAGTGGTTTTGAGCTTCTCTCCCACATTTAAAACCACACTGTTGAGAATAGGAATGAAAAGGTAGGTCAAAAATTCAGAGAGCAGAGCTGGATCTCAGCTATAAATTGCTTTGCCCCATAGGATATGACTGGTCGCTTGTGGCTCTGTCACCTGCTAGTGTGCACTCACTGTAAGTTTTCCTGATTGGTTTATCATTGCTTTTATGTGTGCACCTAATGTTGCATGGTCCTAATCTGTTTGCTTAGTTTACCTGTGTTTGTTTATCTACAGTTAAACTGAGGTATGTGCTTTCTGGTTCCAGGTTCCTTTTAGTATCTTTTTAATCCCCATCTCTGCTTGTGATTCAGTCTCCTCGTCCTATGCATTACCTGACACTGTTAAATGACTTACTCTCAATGTTCTCTCCCTTTGCATCTGCAGCATTTAAAGTCTCATTAAAACCAGTTTAAGAGGAACGTCCTTCTATTGTATAAAAACACAGTGTATCGTCACTGAGTAGCAGTGAATAGAGCTAAATGGTTACTGTAGACTGTCTAGGGAGCAAACTCTGGAGACTGATGATCACAGAGGATGTTGCTGAATGCCAGTAATCTTCACTAGAAGTGCTCTTGTTCCATCTGTAAAATATATATATTTTTTTAATTGCTCTATGAGAGGTAGAACAATACAACAAAAACCACATTGCCCCCTACATTTGACCATATGGGCCTATGAACATGCATTTACTTATTTATTGATTTATTTAAAGAGCAACATGAACTTTTTTCCCTGCAAATTTTAAACTGGCCTCAACTGAGTAATCACAGCCTGAGCTTTAGCACATGAACATTTTAGTGTTTGGAAAATATGCTCATGTCTGTATTTACATAAAACAGTTCATAAAAAAAGAAATGTACATGTATTTTTAATAAAACTAATGAACCAGGAACACAATATCCATTTATTATGTAGTACCATGACCATTTATGACCCTGTAATGCCGCACTTTTATCTGTTCTCACAGACCTCCACAGACACAAGTGAACTCATGGCCAATGAAGGTCTTTGAGGGGCTTTCCTGGAAGAGTATTGATACTGTAATCATGAATGATATTAACACCTATATACTTTACATTTTTGGAAGCTTAGGGAGTCGCCTCAAACACAACCAATGTGCAGCATTCAATTGAATAATGAGATGGCAGCCAATTCACCACGCATAAGTTAGTAGGTATAGAAGAGACTAGAGGACGAACGCATTGTAAAAGTCCAGTTCCAGTTTTCTCCCCTCTCTTTCAAATTCATCAAGAAACTTTGGAGTTTCTTTCTAGTTGTTTTATTCCTGACCAGCCCTGAGAACACCCTACATATTTAAAAGAGTTCCAAAGAAATTCATGAATGGCACAAAATATTTAGTCAGTGCCTACATCCACTGTATAAGAGCATGTTCTGTGGAAAGTTCTGATTTAGATTTAAAAAACTGATTGTTCTTTAGAATTTTCTGATGTGGGCATGAACAGTCTGGGTCAATTGTTCCCTGCGAATATGTGATGCCTGAATTGAAAAAGTGAGCGAACAATAAAAGATGCATTTTCTGTAGCTGGCAGATGAATGAAAGAGGAATAATCTTTTTAGTGTCATCATGGGATTCAATCAGTGTATTTACTTTTGCTTTAAGCTTTGTTTGTGTTCTGTGCAATACTACACTCATAAATGTAATTGGAGCTCCATGTAGAGTAAATCCCTCAGTAAAGTTGAAAGGACTGCTTTATTTATTTATTTATTTATTTTTCTCTACAGGCTCTGTCATTCACATCCCCTCCCAAATGCCCTTGTTTGAATTATTTTAATCAGTCTCAGTGCCATTCCACTTGAGGCACAAATTTGCATATGCTTCTCTCCTCTCGGATAAGCCTTCACAGATTCAGAAAATGATGAACAGATGAGTAATGTCATTTCCTGCACAAACCCGCTACAGTCGATGCAACAATGCACTTCAGTCAGGATATATTAATGCTCTCCATTAGCGTTAGCACTAGCTCTGCCTTTTGCACGACTGTACCAGCCTTTATCCAAATCTGTCAATCTTCACGAACAAGGACAGTTTTATTTCTCGAGTTACAAAAGGGAGGAATGATGAAATGAAAGTGGGATATTTTTGCTTCTGTATCCTTTATCATTTGATGCACATTAAGCCATATTCTTCTAGGACAGAGATTTAGAGATTTATTTTGAAAAAAAAAATAATAATAATAAGGTTTCAAGAATAAAATCAGAATTCTGAGAATAATCTCAGAATAATTCTGAGAAATATCTTGGAAAAATTCTGAGAAATATCTTGGAATAATTCTGAGAATAATCACGGAATAATTCACTGCACATATAATGGAGCAGACACTACCACAATGTAATTGAGGAATTCAGTGTGCTGCTTAAGTCATACTATGGTATAGATTTCAGGAATAAACACTCAGTTCTCTTCCATAGGACCATATTGTGAGTAGTATTTAAAACCTGAATTGGTGTTAGAATCTGTATATTCAGAAGAGGGCATGTAGTTTCACAGGATACAATTAATGATCATGAAATTTATCGATCCAGTGCATGTGGAACTCTGGCGTGCCCATGAGGATCCTTCCTTCAATTATTGTACAATAAATTTAAGCTGTATGCATCACAGTCAGGGGCTGCACTGACAGGTTTAGTTGTAGTGTAGTGTAGATGCATTTAATACATAATTCAATTCACTTCACTGACTGCTTCTTTCACAACTCTATGGCGCTGTGAGTCTGCCTGTCTACAGATTATAATTAATGATAACCCAAAACAGTGTTTCTCTAAATGTCCTGCCTATATTCTCAGAATTATACTGATCTTTTTTTACTCAGAATTATTCCAAGATTTTTCTCAGAATTATTCCGAGATTATTCTCAGAATTCTGACTTTATTCTCAGAATCCTATTTTCTTTTTAAATTCCATTGCCTAAAACTCAGTTGTATTTTTTACCATGTTCCTTTGCTAATGTTAAGCCCAGTGCATTTACCAGTGTAACAGGCAGCAGAGTTGGAAACAATGTTGGTGAATATTTCATAGTGAATAAAGGTGACACTTTATGCTGTAATGAATACGTTCATCCATGGAGTTCATTCTGTCTATAATCCGCGGCTCTTTTATACCTGGAACAAGACTAAATGACCACACTGCTCATGTAATCTGACTTTTTTTCTTCCCAGAAAAAAAAAAAAACTCACACAAGCTTGACAATCACAAGCTCATCTGGATCTGTTTCACAGGTTTACAAGCTGCCAGCAGCAGCAAGGCTGTGTTTCTTTGATTCGTCCTTGATGTATATCACATCCCTCATACTGGTGCTGCTTAAATTTACAATTGTACATTCTTCTGTTCTTATCCAGGGCAACATGTGCAAATAAGGGGAATGCAATGAGACATAACAGCAATTAACAATAAATAGTGGATGTTTTGTGACAGGAACCACTATTATCTCTGTATGCTGTGGCTACATTATGGTTATCCATGGGTTTCAGCTGACATCACTGTAACGCATAGCCGCCATATTGGGGACCTGTACTTATTTTTCAAACACACAATTCAATCAATGAAATCTATGATGTTTAAATTGTTCTTGCTTTTCTGTCAAGACATTTAGTCTTCATTTGGACATTAAAATGATTGGTAGTTTAGGTAGATGGTTGCAATAAAAATTATCTTTCAAATATCTGTTACACTTCAGAGTGCAGGGACAGCAGGACCAGGTAATTCATCCAGAAAACAGGAAAAAGAATGAGGAAAAAAAGAATATGTGGCTTTTGTCTTTAGTCTCTTACAAACAAGAGTGAAATAACATTATTGCTTAAGCTTGTATATGATCTGTGTATAAATGATTAACACAGATTGACAAGAGCAGACAAATGCATTAGGGTCTAACATGCTAACAGTTTTCCTTTAGATTGACAGCAATGCTAATGTGGCTAACAAAATGTATCAGTCTTTTTCTCTTCATTATGCAACATTGTGTCCTTTACCCCCTGACGGTTGGCTACTGTGTGTGGTAAGACTCTCCATTGCAAGGAGAGGACCTCTGTATGACATAAAAGTATCCATACGTCCCATGTATTTATATAGGTTCTGTGCTCCAAAACCAGAAAATCAGTCCCTAATATTGTGCCCATGCCAAAAGAAATCACATGACTGCAACCCATGGATTTGTAACTTATGGTATTAAACGCATATCACTATTACCTGGAGAAAAATATAATAATTAGCTATGTATAACGTCTAGCTGCACATCAGCACCAATAATGATGTTAAAAAGCCATTATTTGAGAGAATGTCACTAGTCAGGATTAGCTAGTTAATAAAATGTGCCTGAAAAAAATGTGACTTTGTAACTGTAAATATTTCCTTCACATTTAACCCATCCATGTCAGTGAACAAACCACATTTCATGTTGTGTAAAATGCAGTTAAATCATGACTCTGTGATTGATAATTTTAACTTTATTTAAGTGTTCACTGATCAACTTTATTTTTTTTAATAAAAAAATTATGCCTGCAACACATAAAAAGATGGCACAAGGCAGAATGAGTGACAGAGTGAGAAACTGTGTCACTCTGTTGTGAATCATTACACTATAAGCCAATGAATATAAAAGCTTTAAAAGAGCGTTCATCAAATGTTCAGCCTTTGCAAGGAACACCATGATGTTGTGTATAACCTTATGCCAAGATTTATCAGAGAATTTTCAACCAGATCAAACAGATGTTACAATGCAAGATTGCAAAGGATTTAGGCTTTTTGATATTTACATTTCTTAATAAGGGAGCCAGGGGAAATCTCAGTTCCTAAAAGGCCAAGGTCAGAAAGCCCTGTTCCAACCATTATTCTAATTAATAAATATATAAAAAATGTATTTGCATTTTAAGTATGTAATGGCATTTGCGTTTAGTAACTGTTAAAATATCACAGCTTAAATAAAATATTAAAACATGGTTAGGTTTTTAAAAAATATTTTAAAAACATTGCTATGTTTAAGGGCAGCACGGTGGTGCAGCAGGTAGTGTCGCAGTCACACAGCTCCAGGGACCTGGAGATTGTGGGTTTGAGTCCCTCTCCGGGTGACTGTCTGTGAGGAGTTGGTGTGTTCTCCCTGTGTCCGTGTGGGTTTCCTCCGGGTGCTCCGGTTTCCTCCCACAGTCCAAAAACACACGTTGGTAGGTGGTTTGGCGATTCAAAAGTGTCCGTAGGTGTGAGTGAATGTACGAGTGTGTGTGTGTTGCCCTGTGAAGGACTGGTGCCCCCTCCAGGGTGTATTCCCGCCTTGCGCCCAATGATTCCAGGTAGGCTCTGGACCTACCATGACCCCGAACCTGATAAGCGGTTACAGATAATGAATGAATGTTAAGTTTAAAAATATATATATTTTTGTCAAGCCTCTGTCCTGTCATGTGTCTGCTGTTCCCACCACGTGCTTACTTAGCACATGGTTCTGTTTGTTGTTGTTGTCTCTGCCCTAGTCCCACCTTAGTTCCTCCTCCATGTCAGTGTCCCCATCTTTGTCTCATTTGTAATCCTGCACCCTCGTTATCGGTCTTAGGTGTCCTTGTGTGTATTTAATTTCCTTTGTGTCACTTCCTGTTGTTGGTCATTCGGTTTGCTCTGCACCTTTGTTTCGTTCTCTCCAGTCTGTCTGTCTTGTCTGTCGCTTGTTCCCTTGCCTTGTTTCTATCGCTTCCCTTGTCTCAAGTTTGTTTGTGTCTTTATTCAGTCTATCTCTCTTTGTATCTGTTTCCCCATGTCTAGTTCTCTGTTTAGCTCTCCCTATATGGTCTCTCTGTTCAAGTCTATATCTAGGTCTCCTTTTGTCCAGGTATCCTGTCAAGTCATCCAAGTCTGTCTATTTCTGTTTCATTATCTGTTGTTCAATAAAAAGTGTTATAGAGTGTGCGTCCACCTCCACCTTGGTCCTGACAGAATGTCCAACCAAATAAAGGATGCAGCTAGCACAGTCGGTTATTTTGAGGAGGCTGCGAGATGGAGTAGCAGGCTCCAGCAAATTCACACCAGAGTTGCTCAGCACCTACAGGAAGAGTCGACTTTTGGAGAAGGTGTCTGCTCCAGTGTAAGGCGGAGCCCATGAAAGCAGCGTGCTGGAGTCTCCCCCTTGCTGGAAGATTACTCCCTCAGGTCCGTGGGAAATATTTTGACGGGGGTGTTGAGGGTTGGTGCTATTAGCCTCAAACCTCAGGACAAAAGAGGTGAGGATAACAGGGGCGCACTTCCTGGGGATCTTTGGTTGAGGAAGTCTCTCATGAGTGCGCCCATCAGACCTCCTAAATCCTTAACAGCTCTAGCATATGCCAAAGCCCAAGTCCCTGCCTCTGTGGGCGTCGTCACAGGGCCCCCTGCCTCCGTGGAGGTCGCTACAGGGCCCCCTGCCTCTGTGGGCGTCGTTGCAGGACTGCTTACTTCTGCTGCTTCAGTGTCCGCAGTGCCTCCAGCCGCTCCTGTTCCCATGATGGTGGCGGCCTCTGCTGCTTGTGATCCAATGATGGCAGTGACCTCCGCCACTTCTGTTCCTGTGCCGGTGGCAAAACCTGCCACTCCTGTTCCCGTGAAGGCGGCATCCGCCGCTCCTGTTCCCGTGAAGGTGGCATCCGCCGCTCCTGTTCCCGTGAAGGCGGCATCCGCCGTTCCTGTTCCCATGAAGGCGGCATACGCCGCTCCTGTTCCTGTGACTGTGGCTTCGGCCGCTTCTGTTCCTCTGACTGTGGCTTCAGCCGCTTCTGTTTGAGTCCCTAGATTGGCCCCAGGGACTTTGGGGTCGATTCCTGGAGCCGCGCCCAGGATGGCTTCTTGGACAACCCCACAGACTTTTGCCAGTCCTGGGCACTCCCCAATATCGGTTTTTGTTCGTCTGTTAGTCCCAGTCTTAGTCCCTGTTTCTGTCCATGTCCCAGTTATCTGTGTCTGCTTTTGTCTTTGTCCCGGTTCCTGTCACTGTGTTTGTCAGTCCCTGTAAACGTCCTGGTCTCTGTTCCCCTGCCAGGTCCTGTCCAGTCCCCGTTTCAGTCCAGTGTCTTGTCTCCTGTCAAGTCTTGTGTCCCCAATCCCATCCTGTCTAGTCCTCTCCAGTCCCCTTTCCAGTCCCAAGTCCTGTCTCCTGTCCAGTCTCTTGTTCCGTTCCGTCTGGTCTTCCGTTGCTCCCCTTCGTCAGTCTACTGTCTTGTCCTGAGTCCAGTCTCCTGTTTTCGGTCCTTTCATGTCCCCAGCTCCATTTCCTGTCTCCTGTTGGTTCATTGTCTTGTTTTCCATGCTCTCTCCTGCACCAGCTCCTGGGGGGTCTAGGTGTACGCACACTGGAGTTGCATGTTTAAGAGGTGGCATCTGTCATGCCTCGGTCCTGTCATGCGTCTTTTGTTCCCACCATGTGCTTACTTAGCACATGGTTCTGTTTATTTTGGTTCATGTCTCTGCCCTAGTCCCGCCTTTGTTCCACCTCCTCGTCAGTGTCCCCATCTCTGTCTCGTTTATAATCCTGCCCCCTCGTTATTGGTCTCAGGTGTCCGAGTGTGTAAGTCCCTTTGTGTCTGTGCCTGTTTGTTGGACATTCCACCTTCGTTTCACTCTCTCTAGTCTGTCTCGTCCGTTCCTTGATTCGCTTCTCCTTCATTTGTTTGTCATTCTGGTATGTCTGTTCCTTCCCTGTGCGCGTGTGCTCAGATTTTCTGTTTCTCTCTAGTCTGTTTAGCTCTCTCTGTGTTGAAGTTTAGTCTGTTTAGCTCCCTTTGTCTAGGTCTCAGGTTAGCTCTCTCTGTTTAGGTCTCTGTTCAGTTCTCTCTGTCTAGGTTTGTCTGTTTAGTTCTCCCTGTATGGTAACTTTCTCTGTCTTTCTTTAAGTAACAACTGTTGTGTTATCCAAGTCTGTCTTTGTTTTGTTATCATTTGTATAAATAAAAGTATACTGTGTTATTGCAAGTGCGTCCGCCTCCGTGGGTCCTGGCAATCTTAAACATGTTTAATTTTGGAGTTACACTCCAGGTGACTGTCTGTGAGAAATTTGGTGTGTAACATTAATATCTGAAATCACATTTACATTTAATTAACCAGAAGTAATATAGATTTGATAAAGCAACAGCAAGGGTGTTTATGTAGAAATATATTTTTTTTACAAAGGTCTGATTTATTAAACAGTGCTGTTGTAATGCAGATTAACAGTCTTATGTATAAAACCACTCGCTCTTGTGTTTTGTGCCTTTATTAGTTTGGCAGTCTCACCTTAACTTAAAGCTGTGGTGAACTTTCAGTCAGAAAGTGAAAGGCATGCGTGTCACAGAAACACCACCACATGAATAAGCAATTATGATAAAAACACCACCACTTTCAACACACTGCCTGAGCATCCAGAAAAATATTATAAATGTTGAGTGGAGCTCTGTTAAACAACATTAACACAAAGGAGAGAGGCAAAGTGTGTGCCAGTTCTAGTCTCAGACCCTCGATCACTTGAAAGCTGCACCAACAATGCAACAGAAACAACAGTGTGGCTTCGTAGAAATAGAGTGTGTGCTTGACTGACCTGCCTGTATCTTTTTTTTTTTTATTTTTTTTTTTACAGTGAATAAAAAACATTTTTTTACTGACATTAACCATAAAAAATTACAGATGTTTGTTTTTTTCTATAAAAAGAGAATATACTGTTGAAATATGGGAAAATCACCTTTTTAAATAGATCTGCTGTAAAAGCACAGTGAAAGTCTATTTTTAAATTACTAGAATCCTCTGTTTTATAACAGAACCGTACAGGTTTTTAAGGGTTTTGAGTGTTAATTTATAAGTTATCAGTGTTAAAAAAAACAGTAATTGGTGGAAAAATTTACATGCAAATGTTAAGTAAAATCTACTTGACATCAAATGTAACGTTTGAAAATAAGTAAATCTTACTTTATTCTATTTAACTTTTTATAAAATAGAAAATTTCAGACTCATCAAAATATTAAGTAAACCTTGTCAGTGTTATGAATTAAGTAGATTTTATTATATTCTATTTTATTATATAGTTTATATCAAGTTATATTACTGACAATTATGTAAATTATGATAATTTTCATTTGATAAATGTTACTAAATAAATAATTGTCCGTATCATATCACAATGACATGGGAAAGTCTGGAAACAAGTATTTAATGGTGCATTCAACATTTCTGATCCAATTAACCATCTACATTCATTCATTTTCTGTAACCCCTTATCTAGTTCAGGGTGGCAGTGAGTCTAACCGGAATCATTGGGTGCAAGGCGGGAACATGCCCTGGAGGGGGCGCCAGTCCTTCACAGGACGCCACACATTCACCAACGAACACTGAGTCACAAATCCACCTAATAATGTGTGTTTTGGACTGTGGGAGGAAACCGGAGCACCCGGAAGAAACCCATGCAGACCCAGGGAGAACACACTAAACTCCTCACAGACAGTCACCAATTCAACCATTTTAATCATGGAATTTCCTTCAAGGTTCAAGGGCAGAAGGTGGTGGGACTGGAGCCCATATAACACATTAAATAAATAAAATAAAAAAATCCAGCTGACAAATGTATAGCAGCAAGACTGGCATTAACCAACAAAACATGCATACCCTCACTAATATAGAACCTAATTCTTCATTTATTTATACTCTTATAAAATAAAACAGTATGAGTGAAGGTCCTCAAGTGCTTGCAGTTCTGTAAAACAATGGCCACCATGAACTTACTGTTAATATCACTGCAGTATACAAGGCTAGCTATATTTTAGACTTTTAGCAACATTAACAATCAATGTCCCTTAAATAAATTATCAAATCTATGTCTGTATCTCACCCACCCTCCCACTTCCAACCCTATGCAATGTTCTTGTCCCAAAATACTATACTGTATCAAAGGTCAAATGTCTTTGTTAGTAAATATTTGTGTCAATATAATCACACTCAAAAACAAATCTACAGCATCACATATGAAATGATGCCTTTCAAATAGTCAGTTAAAACTTTACATTCCTCAGACAATATCCAACAGTCTTTTGAAGAGGCAAAACTGAGGACAGCAAGACTGTGTCCACACAATGGCATCTGAAGGTTCATCCAAAGAGTGGAAGTTCATTAAAAGACAACAGCCGTATGTGAGCGGAGAATACAACCAAACAATTTTTTCGCAAGTGGTTGGTAGTTATTTGCAAAATAAAAAATATAATAGTAATATTGTGTCGCGCAGTGTTGGGGGTATGCAAGAAAACTCCTACTACCACATCCTGGCAACATCTTTCTTTCAAGAAGGATGGATACATCCTCTGGATCCTCTCCATCATCACCACAGACAACCAGGATCCTGATGTGTCGAGTTACGTCACTGCATCTGTCCTCCTGCATGCAATCAGAAAGAAAAATTTAATAATAATAATTATAATTATAACAGTAATTATATTGAAAGAAACTATCAAAGTGCTTGGATTTTAAATGACATCATTATTAGGACAAAAAAATAAACAGAAACTAAAGACAACCATCATTAAAAATAGCTCAAATTGCCTTTTTTTTCTATTTTAAGCCTATTTTACGGTGAGCTAGCATTAGAAAAACATTTAAGGAACATGCTCTTAGCCATAAATGTCAGGACCAGACAGAGAGCTGACACTTGTGGATCACAGTAAACAGTTTATTAACGTTTATCCAGAAGAGTAGTCGAAAAACAAACAAGGTTCAAACACAGGGAGCAAACAGTACCTCAGGGAAGGAGCGATAGGCGTAGTCAAAAATCAGGCAGAGTCCAAATACAGATGAATGCAAACAATACCAAAAGGGACGAGGCAAGAGACGTAAACCGAAATAACATACAAGAGTAGGCAACAGGATATCGTTAGACTAGTTTAGGGCTGCAACGAATGATTATTTTGATAATTGATTAATCTGTCGATTATTTTTTAGATTAATCGATTATTAATTGGATAAAAAGGAAGACAAGTCAAATTTGGTTTCCTGTCTGTTACTAGCATATTCAGGATACCATCAGTGAGAACAGCTGCTTGCTGTGGTGTGTAGATCTTCTTCAAAACATAGTCAGCAATGCTGGGCTGTTTTTATCTGAGATGAGAGAGAAAGTGTAGATATGAACATACATCTTTTTTAATTTAATAACTACTGATCTAAAATGCAGACAAATTGAAATTACATAAAAAATTTTTTTGGATTTTTTTTTAACTCTGAATGTAACTGCCGCCACATTTAAGGTGGAACGGAAAACTCGCTAAATACAAAAGTGATATAAATTTACTAAAAATGAGACATCTTGTTTAACTACTTTAGCAGGCTCTAGTGACATTGAGTGAGAGAAAAAATAGAACTTGTCGCTAACGTTATCTTGACTAAAACTACGGTTTGTTTTGGAACTGCTGGTCGAGCTGACACATTTAAGGTGGAAGAGAAAACTCGGGGGGAGGCTAAGGCTTGTTCGCTAAACGCGAGTGTAATATCAATGTATTAAGTAAAACAACTGTTTAACTACTCTAGCAGGCTCTAGTAACACTGAGTGAGAGAAAAAGTAGAATTAACTTACTATACTTAATCTCTTTCACACATAGCTCCAACAGGCTTCATTTTCAGATGCTCGTGCAGTGATGTTGTGCTGCCGTGCCATGCGAGATCAGCTGTGCACATTTTGCACCTAACGCTGTTCCTTGAAGGCGTTAAAGTAAAGTGTTCCCATACTTTTGATGACTTGGGTCGTACATTTTCTCTCTGTTTGTGCTTACATTATCCTCTGCTGTGACCGCCTCTGCCATTTTTCAAACCCTTCTTCCAGAGTTCGTCACGTGTAGCAACTGTACCTATGTGTATAATAACTTAGACCCAACTAATCGATTATTAAATTAGTTGCCAACTATTTTAACAATCGATTTTAATCGATTAGTTGTTGCGGCCCTAGACTAGTTTCAAGAGAACGCTTTGTACGCTGGGTCAAACCACGACAAAACTCGGCAGTGAACAATACAGGGATTGGAGTGTATATAGGGATACAAACAGGTGTGCATGATTAGAATTCTGGTGAGGGAGCCCGGTGGATAGTCATGTGACTGTTTGGTGTGTTCTGGGAAATGGAGTCCTGGGATGTAGGCGTGACAATAAGTTGTGTGCCCGTGCAGCTTTACTTTGCCTAGTAACACTATAGTTTTGTAATTGCAAAGCATGTGTAATTTTAAATAATTTAAACATATTTTTTAATGTATTTTTTGAGAAATCCTCTAAGATTAATCTCTATTTTCATCCTGTTGCTTTCCCCTTATAGCTGCACTTTAATAACATTAACCCTAATGTACTGTTTTTTTGGGCTACTTTATGGCAGACTACAAAATTCGTATTTAGACTGTCTTTAAAATGTTAAGATGAATTCATTGTGTTTTATGGAGCTGTCGTGAGGGGATCTTCACCTGCATTAGAATTTTGAATTCATTACAATAGATATTTTGGGAGTCGACTCCTCTTCCCTACCATTTACTGTGGTTTTATTTCTCCTGTTTCACTGTGTAGTGACGCTGCTCGGTGGGAGAGATTTTGAATCATGCTCTGGAAATAACTTTGAATATGTCCCAATATCTGCCCCATGACTAAAGAAAGAAATTTAAAGATTAACGTTAATCATCGCCAGCTAATTTAATGTAAACTAACATGGACGACTATTAAAATGGCTAGGACAATAACTTACATTACTCCGGTGACAGCTCGGCCAAGCTGCGCCTCCACAACAGCTCCAAACGTCTCCTCTTGCCTCCTTCTTTGCTCCTAACATCTCCGTTAAAAATGGCAGGTATCCTGTCTTGTGTCATGCCATCATTCGTGAATTCGAACACGCTATACTTCAGTAAAATCAGCTTAGTATTATTATTATTACGTTTATTATTATAAATGGGCTGTTTGGAAACAGCCAGTGTTAAGTTCCATATCAAATAAATGGCATTCGATCAAAAACAGTAGCTTCTGGATTTGATCAAACCTAGAATTAGGTTTTTTAAGTAAAATATCTGTTACGTTTCCTCTCTCAAATTCAATACAATACAAATTAATACATCTGTTATCAAACCAGCTGTAAAATATGTTAAATAAAATGCACAACTACTCACTCACTCATTAAAACGGAGCTTTGTTTCATTATAGATTCCCCATAAACACAGAGCTATATAAATTACACAAAATGTATGTGTAGTAGTGACATTTATGTGTATTTATATGTAGTAAGTATTTGATGGCGTGCAAATTAAGTACACTTAATGAAAAATATAGGGAGAAATAAAAACAATAAAAGTATAAATATAGAAGCAGAACAATTATATTTATTCTTCAGTGTGACTAAACTGTAACTCTTTAAGGTCAGTTGATTAGAGTATGCCCAGGTTACATCTGTCACAAACTGAAATGAAGCAAAATAGTTAACATGTCACATCAGGATTTGAACCTGAAAATAGCTTCAGAATATGCTAAGTGACCCCTTTGACACAATAAGAAAAGGTCCTAATCAACAGCTCGTTTGTTCTGTTTTATATTCCTTTTTGTCATTTAATGTAAACAGGGTCTGGTCTCTGGTGGGTTAACAATTCACCCACCATTTTTACTTCATTAGCTGCCCAAAGAAAGAATGCTCCACAACTTCAAGATGTTAATCTCACAATCCAAAAGGGACAAGATTTTAATACCTATGTTGAACATAGCATTTTTGTTTATTTATTTATTTTATAGCCATGCACTGGTCCTTTATATGCACACACAGAAATACCCACTGGGAATACAATAATAAAAAAAACCCTAGCATACATTCATTCAAATGTCTTTAGGAAAATCATATAATTTAATAATGTCATACTATTCAGTAATTTCTTACTCTTTTCTTTAAAATAGGTCGTAAATTGCAAAATTAGCTCAGTTATTTTATTGAATTATGTTTTTTTTTTTTTTACAGAATAAACTCGTAAACAATAGAACATTATGTCGGCAAGCAGTTCTGTGTAGTGATTGGACAAAGTCGTGGTTACCAGGACTGTCACAGCCAATGAATGCCCGAGAATAATTTGTTTGAATTTGCGCGCCAGCTCCACTTGGAAACCTCAGTTTCAGTTACTGAAACACAGGATACTGCACAGGAGTTTGCTCAGAGACGCTGCTCATGCCATGTTTTAATGCTCAGCATCAACTAAAGGTAATGTTCTACTTTTATTTCTTTCCAGATAACTGCTGTTTTGTTGGGAGAAAAACGATATATGTTATATGGAGTTAGTAGCATTCTGACATCAAGCTAATGTATGAGACATTGCTTTACAATAGTTTTGGCCTAAATTTATTTTTATATTAATTGAAAAAATGTATTTAATGTCAGACCACTTCAGTGGCTTAACATTACTTTATATCACTACAATGTAATTATGCAAAAATAAAAATCAGTGGAAATTCTGTGAAATAATGTAATTCTGCATGTTTTATGTTTAGTGTTGGCAGACAATATCAAACCTTAATTAGTTTGCAGTTTTGAGATGATTTATTGTGTTATGTTAACAAAATGAGTTAGCAGTAAACAGTAAAAGTGAAATATGGTAACAATGTAATAGTGATATCCTTGTGAAATTTGTATACTTTTTGACATCTTTTGGGGAACCATACTTAAATACATTTTTTAACACCATCATTCCCTCCTGTCATTTCTGTCCCTGGTTTGTCAGGAAAAACCCAGTTTAACCCAGTCATCAGGAATGCACTTCGCCTTGTTCCCACGCTTTCAGAATATTCTTACAAGCAAGGGGATGTCATCAAGGTATGTTGGTTTTTGGTTGTATTCACATTAATAAGAATATGGATTATGGCTTAGGAATGTGATATAGCAGTGTTTTATTAGTGATCTGCCAATGTAGTAGGATTCAGTCTAACCTGGTCTGAAATAATTGAAAAACAAAATTATCTACCTGCTTTTCTTGATTTTTGGCTAACCTGCAGCTTAAGGTTTTACTAGATACATTTGCAGAGCTGATTAGCATATGGGTCTACGTGACTACCAGGTCACATATCAGATAGAAATCAAGAAAAAGGGTTCAGAAAAAAAGGTTTAAACAGCTATTCAGATAAAGCTCAGTAAAATCCGTAAGACTTAGCTGTATTTCATATATGGCCCAAACACTGTTAAATGAGCGTATATTTAAAAGGTATGGTCTAGATGTAGCTCATACAGTTGTGGCCAAACTTATTGGCACATTTTAATTCTTTATTATTTAAAAAAACATTAATTTGTTCATTCATTCATTATCTGTAACCGCTTATCCAGTTCAGGTCACGGTGGGTCCAGAGCCTACCTGGAATCATTGGGCGCAAGGCGGGAATACACCCTGGAGTGGGCGCCAGTCCTTCACAGGGCAACACACACACTCACACCTACGGACACATTTGAGTCGCCAATCCACCTACCAATGTGTGTTTTTGGACTCTTCTTTTTGCCCCAATTTAGACTGGTTAGTTGCCCAACCTATCTGCTAGGAGTCCTAGGAGTAGGACACATGTTGCTGTTCACATGTGGGTGAATATCGATGTATGCCTCCTCAGATACAACTCTGCTACTGCCTCTTTTTGAATGGCTACTGGTGCAACGTCACCAAGCAGATAAACACACTAGAAGGAAAGTGCTATCGACAGACGCCTGTGCCAACCAACTAGGCTCAGGGATGTTGTGGGAAGAGTGCCATCTACCCACCTAGAGAGAGTACGACCAATTGTTACTCTCTGGTCCTGGCTGTAGATGCCGATTCGAATGAAGGAAATCCACTAAAATATGCAGGGCAGGGTGCCTCCAGGACCAAGGTTGAGAATCACTGTGTGAAAGAACTGTATGGAGGCCCTTTTTAAGGACTGTTTCGGTATAAGCTGATGTGACTGGCCCTTGTGCTTTGTATTAATTCATTTAAAATTCCTCATTTGTGAGTCATATTTGGTGTAGCATACTGTTACACTAGCACCCTCCAGGGTGTATTCCTGCCTTGCGCCCAATGATTCCAGGTAGGCTCTCAATCCACCGCGACCCTGAACTGGATAAGCGGTTACAGATAATGAATGAATGAATACTGTTATACTAGTTGTACAAATGGCTTATTTATGCTGTGTGGATTAGATTTTTTTTCCCATTTTTAAGTAAGTATATGCTGCCACTGTATGTGTCCATTCTACAAATAAATTGATAATGATATAATCTATATAGTTTATTTAGGAAACACTAAAAATTTTGACTGTGAATTTTTACAGTGTTTAACCTTTTACTTATCTTTTTGCTTAGATTTGTTTGAACAGGTGGCTCAGTTGTCATAATGGTTGAAATTCAAATGTCAAAATAAATGACAGCATTGAGCATTTGTTTTGGTTAATGGTTTCACTAAAGATAAGAAAGCACTAGTGTATTTCCTGTGTATTTATGTAAAATTAAAGTATACAATTTAGGGCTGCAACAACTAATCGATTAAAATCGATTGTTAAAATAGTTGGCAACTAATTTAATAATCGATTAGTTGGGTCTAAGTTATTATACACATAGGTACAGTTGCTACACGTGACGAACTCTGGAAGAAGGGTTTGAAAAATGGCAGAGGCGGTCACAGCAGAGGATAATGTTAGCACAAGCAGAGAGAAAAATGTACGACCCAAGTCATCAAAAGTATGGGAGCACTTTACTTTAACGCCTTCAAGGAACAGCGTTAGGTGCAAAATGTGCACAGCTGATCTCGCATGGCACGGCAGCACAACATCACTGCATGAGCATCTGAAAAGGAAGCCTGTTGGAGCTATGTGTGAAAGAGATGAAGTATAGTAAGTTAATTCTACTTTTTCTCTCACTCAGTGTTACTAGAGCCTGCTAGAGTAGTTAAACAGTTGTTTTACTTAGTACATTGATATTACACTCGTTTTTAGCGAACAAGCCTTAGCTTCCCCCCGAGTTTTCTCTTCCACCTTAAATGTGTCAGCTCGACCAGCAGTTCCAAAACAAACCGTAGTTTTAGTCAAGCTAACGTTAGCAACTTTAGTTTTTCTCTCACTCAGTGTCACTAGAGTCTGCTAGAGTAGTTAAACAAGATGTCTCATTTTTAGTAAATTTATATCACTCTTGTATTTAACGAGTTTTCCGTTCCACCTTAAATGTGGCGGCAGTTACATTCAGAGTTAAAAAAAAAAATTCCAAACATTTTTTAAAATAATATACTTAAAGCATTTTTCAAGGTCTTTTTCTGACTGGCATTGCTTGTTAGTGTTTGAGTATCACAGCCAAGTGTATATTTCATTACAAACACTGTGTTAAATATTGAAAAATATAAAGTTGTAAACGCTAATTTTTAATAAGGGTAGGTTGTGGGTGCCTTATATAATTACAACATTAGTTCTCTAAAATTTTAAATATCTTAACGATATCTGATCATATGTGTTAGATGAATTTCCCTTTTATTCTCAGCACATGGCAGCATCACCCAATATCCATTTATGTAATTTCAATTTGTCTGCATTTTAGATCAGTAGTTATTAACTTAAAAAAGATGTATGTTCATATCTACACTTTCTCTCTCACCTCAGATAAAAACAGCCCAGCATTGCTGACTATGTTTGAAGAAGATCTACACACCACAGCAAGCAGCTGTTCTCACTGATGGTATCCTGAATATGCTAGTAACACACAGGAAACCAAATTTGACTTGTCTTCCTTTTTATCCAATTAATAATCGATTAATCGAAAAAAATAATCGACAGATTAATCGATTACCAAAATAATCATTAGTTGCAGCCCTAACACCATTCTATGCTGAAGTTAAAAAAAGGTGATTCTGCAAAATGTTCAAATAACTAAGTGTTTTGATTTCTGCATTTAAAAACTGGAATTTCTAGAACAAAATAACCTGATTGTAAGATTACTGTTATTTTTACATGACACTAGGCTTTTATGGTATATAATTGTTAGATCATTTAACATTTCTGAAAATATATTGAAAAATAAAACTTGGATCTGTAAACACCCTAACAGCAGACTTTTATATAGGGTTAAATTTGTGTAAATTTACATAATTTTTCTGTATTTAACCAGAAAACTCCAGTACTATAATAGTGAGATCTCATGGATAAACAGTACATCATGATAGTTAGTAGGCACATTAACCAATATTTAACGGTTATGCTTATTTGTAATAAAATTTAAAAGACAGTAATTCTTGTTCTTTTAATTCAAAAAGCCTGCAATTTGACAGATTCTTGCTGTAGATTGACTGAATAATTCTTTGAAATTACATAGCTAAGCCTTTTATTTAAAGATGGCAACTTTCAAATTACAGACCGTAAATGTATTTTTGCAGTATTTCCTTAATTTTATTACATTTTAATAATGTATTTTAAGGATGAAATCTCGTAATGTTTCTACAATTTGGCTGTAAAATTACAAAGAATATATACAGTGAAATATTGTGATTTTACAGTAATAAATTGTTAAATTACATCTAGTATTTTACGGGACTTGTTTGGCAACTTTTGCTGCCAGACATTTTGCCGTTTTTTTAACGTTTTTGTTTTTACAGTGTTGAGAATGCATGGTGCATGTGTCACATCTTGGCACTTTCTTGTTTGTTTTCCCCTTCCATGTGGCTATGTCTGTCTGTCATTGTTCATATCTCCGCCCTAGCTCCACCTTGTTTCCGCTTCCTCGCCATTTTCCCTCATTATCTGTGTCAGGTGTCTCTTGTTTGTTCACATTAATATGTTCCGGTGTTGTCACTTCCCGTGATCGTTCATTTGTTGTGTTTTTATATTCGTTCATTGTTCCTTGCTTCGTGTGCGTTGTTCTTCTAGTTCTTCGTAGTGTTCTTTGTAGTCTCCTTCGTTTCTCTTGCTAGTTTCTCTTGCTCGTCTCTCTTTTGCTCCTTTCATGCCCCATTCGTGTAGTGTTGTTTCGTATTGTTTAGCTTGCCCTGTTCCCTGTCATGTTAATTCGTGTTTCTCCTCTAGTTCGTTTGTTGTGTTTTCACTATAATAAATTATATGTTATAGCGAGTGTGTCCGCCTCCGTAAGTCCTCTCATCACGCCCCCGTGACAGCATGGTAGAAGAGAAGAGACAGACAGTATCTGTCATAGAGTGTTGAGTCTTTTATACAGCAAGAATTGTCAAGAATTCCACAGCAAAAATTAGTGTCTTCAGTTCCCAAATGCTTAAATGGTATAATTAAAATTAAAGGTGATGTGACCCAGCCTTAAACATGTCTCTGTGCCAGCTTTTTTGTGTTTTATTTTTGAGAAATACTGCTTTGTGAAATACCCCACTGTCCTATCCAAGGGCTTGTACTGGTGGAAATTAAATGTTGGATATAGTAGTAAATTCAAACCTGGCGGGCGTTTCCTGTACAACGATGCAGCCTAGCATTGAACTAACATGGTACGATGCATTGTTAAACTAACCAACATTCCCCAAAACCTACTTATGTAATTTTTTAGTACCACAGTAGTTTGAACCATGTTGGTTTCAACCACCGTAGTCCGAATTACAATGGTTTCAGAGTTGGTCTGATTTTCATAGCAGGAGACTTGCAAAAACTCACAAATTTTGGAAATTTATTTGAAATGTGAAAGTTGTGACCAAAATTATTCATATTGTAGTCATATATAATCAGCAGCAAAAATAGTTGTTACTTTAATTAAAATTAAATGCATATTTAAAAAAATATATATAATAGTAATAATAGGTAAATATCATTTTGTAACAAAAACAAAATATTTCAGTGTGTTTATTAGTATGGTATGATATATGATGGCTGAAGGGTTTCAGCAGTTTTCCTCAGTGGCACAGTGGGCTATATGTGTAAACCCTGCCTTTCTGTATCACACAGAAGTGGGTTTGAGACCTGAATATGTTCACTGTATCATTTCTATAATGGCAACTTAAGCTAGGGTTATGAAAAACTGATTCACTAAAGTACTGTAAAGAATTCTATGTTGTCTCTTCTGATATATATTTGTAGTGTATACCAACGTGATAACATCTTTATACACACACACACACACACACAAATGATACAGTTAAAGCATCAGTTATACCCTTCATGTATTGTTTGAACTTTGTTACCTTTAGAACAGGTGGGAAACTGCTATATGTTTATGCCCTTAATCTCACACTTAGAAATGATAGTTCTGCAAGGGTTCTTTAGTAAAGAAAATGGTTCTATATACAACCCTGAACACTCGAAGAACCTTTGCATAATTAAAGGTTTTATTTGCATCATGAAAGTGTTTTTCAGATTGATGGAGAATGTGCTATAGATGGTTGCATATAGCACCTTGTAGAAAATGCTTCTGTACGGCACCATGAATGGTTTCTTTATTGTCACAAGCTTGAAATCATAATAATAGAAGAACATTTTTGTGCTATATAAAACGCTTTTCTAAAAGTTGCTATTTACAACCATCACATTGCACATTGTCCATAAACATTCTTGATGCAAAGTAATCATGCAACACCCCTTGTAAATCAAGCCTATATGCAGCCCCAACTCCTCATCTTAGAGGTGAGGAGTTGGAATTAGATGTATTCTGTCCAAAGAGGCTCTGTGGAAAAAGTGATGCGTGGTGTATTAAGTGATGAATGAATTTATAAATCTGTTTAAAAAAGACATGTTGACATTCATTCGGTGAACTGAAGATGAATTAATATTCAAATCCATTATGAACTACTACATTTTAATGATTATATCCCTGACATATAAATTGTAACATGTCATGTCATTATTGTTTTAAGTGGGACAAGATGAGAAATAGTATTGCTGGAAAACAATACCATAACAAAGTGTTGAGGGAATGAAAGCGGCTAATCCTTAAATATTGCTCTCCTGTTCCTTTTATAATACTATTATACTGTTCCTTTTAAAATACATTGTGTGTACTATCACACAATGTATTTTATAATGGTCATTCATAGTTCAAAAACATCTGGTATAAAAACCTAAAAATCATCCATCCATCCATTAACTGTAACCGCTTATCCAGGTCACGTGGGTCCAGAGCCTACCTGAAATTATTGGGCGCAAGGCAGGAATACACCCTGGAGGGGGGCCTAAAAATCATATATATATATACCGCAACCCTAAAATGGAAAAGCGGAAAAGATGTATGTATGTATATTTATTTATTTATTTTTAATATAAGTTTTATGTAAATTAAATTAATTAATAATAATAAATAATAATAATAACATGCGAACGTTCACCTGTGTCGTTTAATAATAGTTTGGACTATGCAAGTTACCAACATAGTTACCAAGGATAGTTTTGAGAAACACTTGCATCACAACTGCACCATTCAAACTATGTAAGCTGCTAATGTACTTTTGGGAAATGCACCCCTGACCTGGTAAATGATATGAACCGAGCACAAACGTTTGAGCCACATTGTACAAGGCTACATTTGTCTAAAAGTTGTATACATTTTGCTGTGGGACATGTTATCAGATGAAATGGAGGTAGCTTGGGAATTCAAATTGTTTCCTTGTCATTTACTAACAGCTGCTCTCCACTTCTGCACTCATAGTCCATCGCTTCTGGCTGGATGGGCAGCTTCTCTCTGCAGTGCTGTGTTTAATTTCTAATGATTGCATGATCTTCTTAGTAACACCTGATAACATACAGTGTCTAGTATGTATATATTAGCATTTACTTTGCACACAATTTGTCAAATGGTTTTTCCATTAATCAATTGTTTATCCAACAAGTTCAGTCAAAACACACACACACACATATTGGGGGGCACACATCCCAGCACCTGAGGAGCAGTTGTGGGTTAGGCACCTCAGCCATGGATATTGAGGGAGGCAATGCTTTTCCTTTAACCCTGCCCCCAATATTTCCTGTCAGTCAAAGGCATTGATCCTTCCAGTCCAAAGCTCACATCACTAACCTTTAGACCATAACTGCCACCTAATGATATAGGGCTGATTTCCCAGACAGGGATTAACTTTGTCCTCCTGTTCTGTAGTAATAGCCTCAGTAGACTTGCTTGTGTCTACTTTACATTATCCTAAAATAGTACAATACACTAATAGTACATAGTTTAGATGCAATTTGGGTGACTTAACTAATGCTCTCATGACTGAATGTAGTTAAATCATCACGTGGGTTTGTCAACATATTCTGTAAACCTGCAAATAAAGAAGATGTTACTACCACAATATAAAGACAAACCGATTAGTACCTTTCATTTGAGAAGAATTTTGCCCCCTCTAGGGTGTATTCCCGCCTTGCGCTGTGATTCCAGGTAGTCTCTGGACCCACCGCGACCCTGAACTGGATAAGCGGTTACAGATAATGAATGAATGAGAAGAATTTTTGGGTAAGCAGGTGTCTGTAAGCTCTTGGCTACTTCATGTAACCACTCGTTTACCTGTAAACATTTAGGTAATTTCTGCAATTAGAAAATAAATATAAATAATGTAATTATCTTTTACTTACTATTGTCAGCAAGTACTGCAGTGTAATTTATGTGGAACTGATGCTCACAATTGATTTATGTGCAATGAAAAAGCAACCAAACTGGCCACATTTCATCAGGACCTTCTGCATATGTGCTGGCCATTTCAGTTGCTCCTGAAGGCTTGCAGTGCCGGACAGGTGGCTAGAGGACAACTGCTATCCATTATGCATTTGGCTTATTATGCTGTACCCTATGCCAATGAAGTGAAGGCAACACAGACTCGACCATGAGTTGTCAAGGGCTAGTCTGGGCTTATTGTGCTGCTGCAAATGTATTTTGGACCATTGGGCCAGGTGGGACATTACAATACAGCCTGTAGAAAGGCCAATGAGTCTTCAGGGCTTTGTGCATTTTGCACAACATGCTATAGATAATGGCGCCATAGTGACTTCTCAGAGGACACACACCAGGAGAAATGGGAAAAGAATGCCGAAGGCAGAGAAGGATGGCATTTAATACAGAACAGGGAAGGCATCAATTCCCTCAGTGAGAAAATGCAGCTTTAAATGAGACCATTAACCATTATTATTCATTTGCACCAATTTTAGTCACAGCTAATTCCCATTCTGCCTTACCACACAACAAGGCATTATTTAAGATTATGCGGTAAATCTGTGCTAACTGCCATTCCCCGCTCCTTTCTGGAGGTTGAGTGTGTGCTAGTGAAGGCATCTGTTAGTAACAGCACTATTCCCCTGGTGAGTGGTTTAGATTTAAAAGAGGAAAATCAAAAAGTAGCAAAGTCTTAGGCAAGTGGAAAACAAAATTTACATCCATATACAACTGCAATGTAAATAATGAAACTATTGCACATTTATCATTATTGCATGTTGATTAGGTACATAAATTCCCTTAATTAGATACATTGAGGACTAAGAAATCTAAATGTAATCTCAGGTGTAAATCCTATAACCTCTAAATTGTCCTTGAGAAAGTAATCTAATCTTTCACTGCTCTGCTCACACCATGAGTTACTATTTAATAGAAGTGAAAAGTCAGTGATCTAATTAGGATCACAAATGAAAGTGAATCCTTAAAACAGACCTTTATTTGAATTATACCTCAATAAACCATAACATAATAACCACCTTGTTTCTACACTCATTGTACGTTCTCCCAGCTCTTCTGACCACAGGAGCACTTGATACGACTTGATACGATGTCTACGATTACAGACTGGAGTATATATGTTGCTTTGTATTCATTGTTTTCCCTCTTTCACTGTATTCTTCAATGGTCAGGACCACCACAGAGCAGGTATGATTTGGGTGGTGGATCATTCCCAGTGGTGCTGTTACACTGACGTGGTGGTGAAGAGTTTGTGTGTGTTGTGCTTGTATAACTGGACCAGACACAGCAGTGCTCCTTTAGTTTTTAAAGACATCAGTGTTACTCTTGGATTGAGAAGTCTGCCAACCAAAAATGTCTAACGAACATCATCCTATGTCCAATGATGGAGGACTAGAGGAGGATTAACACAAAGTGCAGAAACCTATAAGCTCTCTCTCTCTCTCTCTCTCTCTCTCTCTCTCTCTCTCTCTCTCTCTCTCTCTCTCTCTCTTTCTATTACATCTACATGATGGACCGTGGACACTGTTTTTAAATTTCCAGGAGCACTGCTGTGTCTGATTGACTACCAGCACAACTCACATTAACACACCACCCAAAAAATTGTCACTGTGTGCTCTTGTATGGAGCTCAGAGAATGGAGAGTGAGGGTAGAAACAAAGTAAGACTTGTTTCTTGATCAGTGTACATGTCCCAGCCAAAGAACAATTTCTGTTCATTCCTTCTGTCTGTTTTTTGTAGCTGTTTCAACTTGTAGTGGGGGTTCAGAGCCTACCTGGCTCATTTGTCACTAAGCAGGTACAGACCCTGGACATGCTGCCAGTCATTTCCCTGGCATCACATATTCACCCAGTCACTCACACAGCTTTTCAAATTCAAACAATCAGAGAACTTGCTTGTATCTTAACATTTCTCTAGAGCTCTCTTCACCTGAGCCATTCTTTAACCCTAATCTTGGCCTCTAACCAAAATCAAAACCTTCCTGTAAACCTAGCTGAACTGAGCTGAGCATCTGTACATATCCAGAAGTAACCAAGAAAACTGTACACAGATAAACTAGTACATCACCACAGCATGTAAGGACAGCCGACTTTAGGCTTGAAATGTGATATTCACACCGTCTAAATTATATTTTGTGCCCTTTGGCCATAGCCATGCCATTATCTGAAATTCCAGATGTCCAGACTAAGTGTTATATGCTAGAGAAATTTTAAAATGAGAGATTTACATTGTCCCTTGAGGTGGTGGGCAGCAACAACGGATTTTGAGATGTTGGCGGTAGCAGTGGCGTGATTTTGAGAGGTGGTGGGCTGCAGTGTGTTTTTCTGAGCATTTTCTTGTCTCCTGTTCTCCTTCCCTGTCGCCCCGATGCTGAATGGCGGTCCCGCGGGCCTGCTGATGAATTTTTCTCAGGGAGAATGCTGGGTTATCTCTGAGGTCAAGCTGACCTGAGCAGCATTCATCAGCACCCTCTTCCGAATGAAAGGAAGAAAGAGATTAGAAACCTGTAGCGAGAAATGCAGGAAGAAATGCAGGCAAGTGAGGAAAACAAACATGTTTCGGATTCAGGCACGGCTGATACACCCACAGATACACAGATACACACCAGTGTGTTTACACTCGCTGCATGGTGTAGGAGCACAGCTCAGGTTTGGCATTTTTGAAACATGGTCCAGTGAAGCAAGTAGAGCATTATGCCATTGCAATGTCACCTTTCTTTTTAATTACACTTTCACAACACATTACATTAAGGGTACATTAATTAACATTATTAAGGCTGTGTTAATAGAAATGTAATGCTAAACGATTAAGTAAAGACACAATCATGTAATTGCCGAAAACAAGAAATAACATTGTTTTAGGATTTTATAATTGCAAAAATAGCTATGGAGTTCCCAGATAAAACATGGCAGCATGTATCACTACAAAATCTCAAATAATTCCCCACATCAATGGTACATTCACACATATGCATATCACCCACTCGGTAGTCACTGAGGCACCTCAAACTATGACAAATGTTGGCTTTTGCAACTCACCTTTTGTAGATAACACATTGGATGGTTCCTTTAATCTTTGGGACAGAGAACTCAACATCTGTTTTTCCTGAAAACAAGCCGCAACATGGACTTCTCTGAGCACAGCACGCCCTTCCACTCTCATATAAATGTTGTATGGCATTCTCCTTGCATAACAGTTTCAGGCTGCTTTACTTAATGCAGTGGTGGACTGTGTTAAAGTAACACTAGGCAAGAGTCAGTAAGGGCAACAACAGAGCCACTCTTCTCCCTATTACAGCTCAGTGAAATATCACACTGATTTGTAAGGTATAAATATTATGTAGTGTTCCTATAAGTGACAACAAATGTCCGAAGTACTCCCAAACATATGTGGCTAGCTTTATTATAGTATGATAAGTAGTTTCTCATTCAGTGCTATCTGAAAGGTTCTACATGGACTGAGATTTGTCCAGATTTTCTAAATGTATTATTATTATAATCAATATTATGTGCAGTATATATTAAATGACTTGGCAAATCAATTCTTTTCTTTACTACTCTCATTTTGAACTTGTCCCAAGGTTTTGGAGTGTGTTGCCGGTCCCAACTTCTAATTTTATTCATATGTTTACATATATATTGTTTGGAATGGTCCCTGTTATATTATTGTAAGCAGACTGAAAATAAATAAATAAATAAATATAATTAAATATATATAAATATAAATAAAATTCATTTGTTAATCAGACCGGGCAGCACGGTGGCGCAGCAGGTAGTGTTGCAGTCACAGAGCTCCAGGGGCCTAAAAATTGTGGGTTCCATTCCTGCGCCGGGTGACTCTCTGTGAGGAGACGTTGTGTTCTTCCCGTGTCCGCGTGGGTTTCCTCCAGTTGCCCATCATCAATATTTTAGTGTGACCTATTTACCCAAAAGGAGATGCTATCCATGACCTTCATTTTTGCAGAGATACACCCCTTATGATCAGAAAAACTGTAAATTTTTATTATAGGGACAGTGCAGTGACTAGCAAAGGTCAGGCAATCCTTCTGTCATCTAACATGCATACCCTTCATGTGGAACTCAGATATTATATATCTATAAACCTACACCTTCTGCCTGCATGATTACAGTTTTATGGGTTATAAATTGTGTGCTTAGACAGGTATGTCCCCATCACAGCTTATTCCCATGTGCTAATATGATAAAAATATATTAATTAAATCAAAGTACCCTGGCTCTCATTTTTCTTAAAACACCCCAATAGCTAAATGATATAGATAAATCATTGCTTATTCTACAATGGACTGGACTTATTTGTTGATACACATAGAATATAAAAATATAATATAATTTATTTAAAATAGAACTAATAAGTTAATAGATTGTAGCATTTTAAACCATGTTTTGATTGTTATATATTTATTTATTTTTATTATCATCATTATTATTATTATTAGTAGTAGTAGTATTAGTATTATTATTTTGGAGATGTAGATTTTTTTTAAATAAATTAGACACTTCATTGATGCAAATAATTTTTATTTATTTATTTATTTTTTTAAGATGGGGAGAGGAGAGTGTTTACTACTATGTTGCATCATCTTTCCTTGTGACAAATCATTAGTCATCATTTGGGGACAGGAGGCACCAATTAACACAGTTCTGAAAGAGAATAATTAAATTATTATATACACATTAGTTACATTACTTATTAATTACATTACTATTTATAGATTATACAAAATATTGTCATGTTTGACATTTCATAGTGCACAACAGGTTTTTAATGGGAGACAGGTCTGAACTGCAGGCAGGCAATTGCAGCACAACACTTTCTGATTACACAGTCATGCAGTTATAACAAAGTACAGAGCTGTTGAATTATTTGCTAATGCATTTATAACAAAGAGACAAGCCTCAACTCATTCTTGTTCATAAAGCATTAGGCTTATTATAGAGGCTCATTTTATTTTTCAGATTTGATTTTCTTTTTCATTTTTGACATTTTCTAAGGCATAAAGATAGAGTTTGAGCATTTCTAGGCATGTATAGAACAATTAATAGGCACCCAACACAGCTTGCTACATAATAATATATACATAATTATTAATTCATTCATACATTATCTGTAACCGCTTATCCAAGTCAGGGTCGCGGTGGGTCCAGAGCCTACCTGGAATCTTTGGGCGCAAGGCGGGAATACACCCTGGAGGGGGCGCCAATCCTTCACAGGGCAACACAGACACACACATTCACTCACACCTACGAACATTTTGGAGTCGCCAATCCACCTACCAACGTGTGTTTTTGGACTGTGGGAGGAAACCGGAGCACCCGGAGGAAACCCACGCGGACACGGGGAGAACACACCAACTCCTCACAGACAGTCACCCGGAGCGGGAATCAAACCCACAACCTCCAGGTTCCTGGAGCTGTGTGACTGCGACACTACCTGCTGCGCCACTGTGCCACCCCATTAAATAATTAATAAAATAAAATAATTATATATTTACAAAAAGAATGGAGTGACAACGTCATTTGTAAAAAGCACTATAAATAAATTGGAATTGGATTTGATTTGAATGAAGTAAATAACATTCCTTCTTACTCTGACTTACTTTGATATTTTTTCTTAATATAGAAAATGAAAGAAAGAAGCTGAAGTACACAGACTTGGCAGCTGAGGTGAGGGAACGTGCATGGCAGGCACATGATAGACCGGTGGAAATAGGTGTTAGGGGATTTGTAGCCAAGTCTGCCACATTCCTGCTTGTGCAGTTCGGCATCAGGGGTCGGAACCTAAGCGCAGTGGTGAAGGAGTTTTCAGAAACAGCTGAACGGTCTAGTCAGAGTTTGTGGATAAGCAGAACACAGACTAGTTGGGGAAATGCAATGTAGGGGTGCTGGTTGGTAAAGATCACATGGAACTGGTGGCACTGAGCATGCATGAACGATGCCATTGGGGCTAGGTACAGCCTTAGTCATCAAGGAGGCCAGTGTGGATTTACAGTTGTTGATGCTTAAGGGTAAGGTAGGGCTGTAAAGCTAGCTTGGAGGGGGGTGAGTCTCGGGTGCCAGACTTAACTGTTGAGCTTTCTGGAGGTGTTGTGGGCTTAATTCAGCAAAACACTGATGAGGGGAGGTGCCTGCCTGATGACCCCTGTGAAGAGTTAGTGATGCAATTCAAGAGAATTAATACAGACACACACACACACAGATATTTGTATAGCAGCAAGAGAAAGAGGTCATAATGAAAACTGCTGGTTCCTACTGTGCCAAACACAATGTATTTGTTTAATATACAAGGGTGTGTGTGTAACGATCTGTATTGGCTGCATTTTAGAGATTGCAGTACGTTATGGGAGGATTCATCAACAAAGAATTTGGGAGTGATCCTACTCCCAAAATTACGATATTACATAACCTCAATTTACTAGTATGGACCACACATGAATGAACTGCCTTTAATAAACTGGACCATGACATAGCGCCACATGAGACAGTGAAGGAATAACATTATTTTGAGTAAATTAAACATATTTTATTAATTGTAATGTTGACAGAGATGTTAGAGTATAGGAGGTTTGGTTACTTTTTTATGACTGGGCTATTCTGATCCACAAAGTGCCACAGCAACAAAGGGGTAGCAACTGCACAATGTGATGGAGTCATCAGAGTTGATCTCAAGATAGCTGAGCTCATTGGGCCAACAGGAAGTGAATCAATAGTTGCCATTAAAGCTGCCAAAACCACTAATGGGGTAGTATTAATGAAACTGAGGCATCTTCAGTTGGCAGATATGCCATAAAGGTGCTATTCCAGTAGCATCGAGGCATACTAGAAGGAGGAACTGAGAAATGTAAGGGTGACCTAGAAGGAATTTGGGCATGACAAAAGAAGAAAACCAAAAAGGGGGGCCAATGGTCGGCACTGCAAGAACATTGATATAAGGAGAAGACAGCTTGAACATAGGCGCAAACACTAAGACAGAGAATCCAAATGGTGCTGAGGAGCTTGAATGTGGTGGCTGGGTCGAAAATCATCCCAAGCATGACAGAGATGCCTAGATGGCAAAGGGCAGGTGCTGAAGGTGCAGCGTGTGAAAGGGTGAATGGAAAAGGAAGAAGACAGCCAGGGTTGAGGTGGTGTCGTGTGGCAGGAGCCCAGGCAAGAGGCTGGTCCACTGTATCGTCTGATAAAAGAGCATGAGCTAGAAGTTAGGGGATGGGAGCAGTGTGGCTGCACAGGGGTAGGTCAGGATGAAGGCCACAGCATCCAGAGGAAAGAGTGCTGTACCATAAAAGGCAGCGTGTGGTGTGGTCACTAGGAAGTGAGATAGGGACAAAGGTTCTAAGCAGCGCAAGCTGGAAAGATAGAGGCTGGGAGCAATGCAGCTGCAAAAAGGAGAGGATAGGATGAAGGTCAGTACCTGTAGAGAGAGAGTTGGCTGTAAATGTAGAGGCAGAGAATGGTGTAGACACAAAGGAGAGAGGTCATACTGAAGGTCTGTGGTAGGAGAAAGCGCAAGCTGCAAAGCCAGGGCTGCGAGCAGTATAGCTGCCAAGGGGAGAGACAGGGACAGAAATCCACAGCAGCAATAAGTGTGAGCCATACAGTAGACCTAGGGCACTACATAGTTGCAAAAGTGAGGGGATCAGGACTAAGGTCCAAGCCAGTTTCTGGGGATAGAGTGCAAGCGTAAAAGTTGGATGCAGGGGGCAGCAAAAATAAGTGGCTGGGACTAAGGTCCACATCAGAAGAGAGGATGAGCTGTAAAAGAGGCAGGCAAATTGGAGAGGATTGGGAGGAAGGTCCACAGCAGGAGAGTGGATGAGCTGTAAAGGATGAGGCAGGGTGAGGCGCTGCCACAAAAAGGAAGGGATTGGAATGAAGGTGCACAGCAGTACCTGAAAAGAGTGCGCATAAACTGGAAAGCTGGAGAGTTGGAGCAACACAGCAGCAGAGGGGAGGGGTTTGGACAACGGTCCACAGCACCTGGGATGATGAATTGAGATCGGGAAGGAGAGGAGGAAGTAGAGAGAGGAGAGGGGAGATAGAACAGGAGGAGCAGAGAGGGGCTGCATCTAATTGAGTACAATGCTGTCTATCAAGGCCGTTTTCTGAGGGAAGAAGGTGCTGAGTTATGTCAGAATTAATGCTTTAATATGCTGCTTGTTTCTGTTCCAATATTTTCAAACGTGCAATCGTCTTGGTGAGCACTGTAGGTGAACTTGTGCCCTGGTAGCTCAGCCAAAACCAGGAAGAGTGAGATGAAGGCCAGGCAGGCCTGCAAAGTAGCAGGGGATCTGCAGCTCGAGCAGGGGGGCTTGAGTTGGGAGAGAGGAGGTCATGATGTCATTTCATTGCTGTGCAGGGCTCTGTACACCTGCAGTGGTGTCGAGAAATGAGGAGAAGGTTCCTCTCATTAGTTGAATGAGCCAAGGGTGACACGTAGTTCTGTAGCACTTTTCTGAAGCCCTGTGGCTGTTCAGCCGGAGAAGGAGGAAATGGGAGGCTCAAAGCCGTATGATGGAAGCAGATGCGGGGGTTCACTTCTCCTGCCAGTTGCAGGAGAAAGCTGAGTTCGCACATGTATCCAGTGCAGGAGTGTTGAGGTCCATCTCATGAGCCAAGGCCATCGAGTTAATGTACATAATATTTATTTTCCCAGGAATAAGTGAATAAAATATATAAATATAAAACCTAACAAAAGCATAAAACAAACAAGCATTCTTGTCAGGATGTGTATAAACAATCTGTCTTTCTGTGTCATATTAACCCAGGGTGTGTTCTGACCAATAGTGATCCAGCCTTCTGGGTTTTTAATGCAGCACTTTTCAGAGTGTGGGTTAGGGAGGTGGTACATTATCTGTCTATATGATTTATTTGTTTGGCCCTGAGTTATAGATTGCATTTTAAAAATGAGACCAGATTTTCTTAATAGTACAATTAATTTTGTGTGCTTGAGAGTATACTGTGAGGAAAACAGACAGTGTATAATAAGAGGAAGCAGATAGTTCTAAGACCATAAGAAAACACATGGAAAGATATTAAATTCTCACTGAATGTGCAACAATCCAGAGATTTTTTTTATCAATTTAAATCCTTGTATCTCCATCTGACAAAATGTGAAAGTGTCAGCTGCTACTATCGTGTGAAAGTAGCATGATGAATTAACATATACAAATGGTACACGATATTATGCTAGGTCAAAATATAATAATGTGTTTGTTGATTTAAAGAGACAGATAAATACCCAAAGAAACCAAGGGAGAGAGAAGCAAAGAACAGCTGGAAGAGTGCAAAAGACAGAGGTCAGAGATACCAAGATAAGAGAAGACTGAGACAGATATATGGATAGAGAGGTAAAAATAGAATTTAAAAAAAGGTAAATAAATGTGAGGGAAGAGATATGAAGTGAAACAAGAAGAGAAGATAAATAATGTGGTGGAAATCTTAAGGTCATTGTGAATAGAGCAGTTTGTCTCCTGTGGGTGAGAGTATGACAGTATGTGTTTGACCCAATTACCGCAGATGTATGAGTGATCGCATCTTACAAAAACCTCTCTCTCTCTCTGTGCTCAATCATATTTTTCTGATGAACTTTAGAGTGAAAAGAGTCTATGTTTTCATTTCTAAAGATTAAATATGAAGGAGAGATCTGGAGTGCATAAGGTTCAGGACAAACGTGTAATATGTTTGCTATACAGGTAAATGTGGTATGCAAGTGAGGAAAAAACACCTGGGGTTTGTCTGTCTGTACTCACACTAAGTAAAATAAAACAGTTGCTACCATTTTATGTGAATTTTACATTGAAAAATAAGTGACTGACACCATAACCCAGTACTAGAAAACAACAAAAATAAAACTGCTGACAAAATGAAATCAATCACTCATACTAAATGAATCAGCGGAAAGAGGTTATATTAAAAACATAGTTTTAAGTTAATTATCTTTTGTGGTATCACAGCAACCAGTATGTCATTCACATGTCCATTCAGTCTATAGCAATTTAGCCTTGTTTTGAGCACACAAACAGACTGGAGAGCTAGAAAATTGTGAGGAATTTTATAACTATTTTATAAGTTTTTTTTTTCTTTTACAATTGTGAACATCACCTTAAAGAGAGTCTAAAAGGTTACGACTGTTTTTACAGCTGAAATATGCAAAAATTAGAAGTGATCCTTTAAAGAAAACAGTAAGATATGGGTTCTTTACAGTAACCCCTCCCACGAGCCCCAAAGTGTCAGCTCTTTCTGCTGTTTCATCTTCTTTTCTCTGTTAATAATGTGATGTTTCCCTGATGCTGTGCATATATTTGCTTTTTAATCAACACGGTCTAACAGAGCTGAAAATTCCAACATTTTTGTATTGTTGGAGTCAAAAACTGTCATTTTCAACAGCAAAACACAAGAAAGGGAATACGATTAACATATAGATTGCATTTATTGTTATTCTAACTAAACAAAAAAAACATCTGGTATGAAAAGCTCACGTGCTATATAAATAAATGAAAAAAAAATGAATGAATTAAATTATATTCAACTTAATATTAGATAATATAGAAAGCATTGTGCATCATTGAAAAGTAATAGGAGATATGTAGAACACAAACAGCCATTTTTTTCACTCTGCACAGTGTGAATATGCACCGATCATGACTCCTCTATCGGCAGATTTACACAGATTTACAACCTGCTGTTGGGATGGCCACTAGGGATTCAGCAGAATGAGGCTGGTTCTGGTTGAGCATTATACACTGAATGATCACTGAATAACACCTACCATGTATCTACACTCATTGTATATTTTATCAGCTCAACTGACCATTCAGGAGCACTTTGTAATTCTACAATTTCAGACTGCAGTCCACCTGTTTCTTTGCTGATTTTCTTATCACTGTTTCACCCTACTCTTCATGTCAGGACCACCACAGAACAGGTATTATTTTGGTGGTGGACTTGCAGTGACATTGACATGATGGCGTGTTAGTGTGTGTTGAGCAGATATAAATGGATCAGACGCAGTAGTGCTGCTCAAGTTTATATACACTGTGTCCACTCACTGTTCACACTGTTAGACACACCTACCTCATTGGTCCAGCTTGTAGATGTAAATTCAGAGACAGCTGCTCTTCTATTTCAGGACAGTTTGTGTTGGCTGCCCTGTAGGCAGTCCTTCGTCGGTGGACACAGGGCACTTCTGGCTGTATATATTGTATTGGTGGACTATTCCCTGTCCAGCAGGGACACTTGGGGCTTTAAAATATCTAGCAGTCCTTCTGTGTCTGATCCATTCATATCAGCACAACACAATTTATCACCTCATCCCATCAGTGTTACTGCTGTACTGACACTGACAATCCACCCAAATCATACCCATGCTGTGGGGGTCGTTACCATTGAAAAGCAGAGTCAAGTGGGGATAAGAAAGTATGCAGAGAAACAGGTGGACTACAGTCTATAATAATTGAACAACATGCTTCTATATTTTCAGAGGACCTGACAAAATAAACAATGAGTTTTTTTACATAATGAGAGAGGAATGTCCACAGCAGCAAGGAAACCAATGCAATGCAGCTGAATGTAGCAAGGAAAAATGAGTAGACACTATCTTTCAGTATAAGCATGACACAAGGAGAGCATCATAGGGGGAGGTGAGCACTGGCTTGCTAATTTGCATATAGTGATGTGTCATCTATCTTCTGTATGAAGACTCGTCAAACTGTGCCTGTAAGCAGAACAGAACCTAATGGACACTGCAGATGCGACTAGTATATGGAATTATTAAGACAATACAAAATGCAAAAAAATGGTCTCGGGTTACACTTTAAGTTTTCTTACAGCATGTCACATATATTAATATTAATTTCTGGAGCTTCTACCTTAAATTACCTAGTGTTACAGTCACGTAGCTACAGGGACCTGGTGGTTGTGGGTTCAAGTCCTGCTCCAGGTGAGTGTTTGTGAGGAGTTTGGTGTGTTCTCCACATGGGTTTCCTCCGGGTGCTCTGGTTTCCTCCCACGATCCAAAAACACATGTTGGTAGGTGGTTACAGACAATAAATAAATGAATTGATTCATGTTTCAGAGCTGAAAGCTTGACTCCAAAAATAATGCCACTTTACAATGGGGAGAACACATAACTGCATTGTATTTGTTTAATATAAAGGTGCAATTTGAATTGTAATTTTAATAAAATTGTAATTTGAATAAGAGCTACATCAACCCAGTTAAAATATAAACAACCCGAGAGGTAAAGCTGTTCATTTTAGTTCTTTTGGAAATTTTTCTATTGAGTAAATTAATGTTTTTTTCTCTTTTTCTCTTTTTTTCCCTCCATCAAAGTGTAGGACCTTGATTTCTCCATAAAGACCAGGCTCTGCTGGAAGACTACAACAAAGGTTCAGTGTGGATGTTCAGCAGAGGTCAACCCCAGGTTTATCTGAAAGGACATGAAGGTAAAATGAGGGTAAACTGTGTTAAGTACTGGAAAAGGAGGTTTCCTGACCTAAAGCTTCTTTGTAACAGCAGTTTTTATGACCAATGCTGACCCACTGCATTATTGAATCATACACTGGTCATTTTGTAGAGTTTATTTTCTTTTTAAGTGGAGTTATTCCTGTTCAGAGGCCAAATAAAAACATTAACACTCAAGAACCCTGAAAAACCTGCAATCTTAAAGTTATTGTACACTCAGTTTTTCTTTTAACTGTAAAAGTAGCCTGTCGGCCAAGGTACAGTCAGTCTACAAATAAGAAACTGATCAGCATCATAAGAAATTTACAGGAAAATACAAAATATTTTACATTTACATACTGATGCAAATAAGTTTTAATTCCCCCTAATTTTTAAATATTTTTATGGGTCCCTCGACATTTTTTCACAATGTAGAGTAGTTGATGTGTTTAACTTATGTGGAATTATTTCTGCACTGGTGAGATATGTCTAATGAAGTAACATCATGTCCCACCAGTTGACAGAAACAGAACCGTCACACACTTTATTAATTTATTGGCCCAGAACACAAGGCACAAAAGAAACACTCTACACTTCTAAGGGTTAATGATCCCTGAACTGTCCGTTCCACCAGCTGGTCACAAACTACTTGTGTTGAAACATTGAAAGGCAGCATGTCTCTCACTCCATCACTTGTCCCCTGTCACACCTGCACTCCACCTGCCAGCTGTTAGCCTCTGCCCATTTGAAATTCAGTTACTTTTCAGCTTCTCCGGCACTGCTGTTGGTTTAGATCAAAAAATCTAATACACATCACTTTGAGCTTAATGTCTGAGGTTATTGTGCTTCTAACTGCCATCAACAGCTTCCACCTGCTTAGTCTCAAAGTAGGGGGAGGTGGTGGGTGTCCAAATATTGTCTGAAGAACAACAAGCCACGAGTTCACCACAGATTTAGTCATCTTTTTTTTTTTTAATCTCAGCTCAGTTTTTTATATCTTGTAACAAAATTATTTAAAACATTTAGAAAAACGATGCTAGATGAATGAATAATAAAACACTGTAAACAAATGAGTTGGAGTCCGTTTCATCATCATGATTTACATTCATCAAACTGTGCAGAGTGAGATCTGATTGCAAAAGGAGCACATACATTTAATTATATATTTGTTGTTAATCAGTTGCATGTTTGCTGTATCTGTACCTACAAACACACATTAAGAGCAATTGCATGTAAACTAACAATGTAGATGTACTTATTATATGTACAGTAACATAAACAAAGGTATTGAACATTAATGTACCATTTAATGACATTTAATTTATTTTCATATATTAATTAAGCTCCTTCCTATAAAAAAGACTAAACAGCCACTTAGGGTAACACAGTAATAAAGCACAATGTACATGTGTTTTATATTAATTTGTTAATATGTCAGTTACTTGCTCTATTGCATATTCATTCATTTTTTGTCTGAACCCACTTATCCAATTCAGGGACGTTGTGGGTCTGGAGCCTACCCGCTATCACTGGTGCAAGGTAGGAACACACCCTGGAGGGGGCACCAGTCCTTCGCAGGGCGACACATTAACTCACTCACACAGTGATATATATATATTCACACAGCTCCAGGGGCCTGGAGGTTGTGGGTTCGATTCCCACTCCGGGTGACTGTGAGGAGTTGGTGTGTTCTCCCCGTGTCCACGTGGGTTTCCTCCGGGTGCTCCGGTTTCCTCCCACAGTCCAAAAACACATGTTGGTAGGTGGATTGGCGACTCAAAAGTGTCCGAAGGTGTGAATGTGTGTGTCTGTGTTGCCCTGTGAAGGACTGGCGCCCCCTCCAGGGTGTGTTCCTGCCTTGCGCCCAATGATTCCAGGTAGGCTCTGGACCCACCGTGACCCTGAACTGGATAAGCGGTTACAGATAATGAATGAATGAATGAATGAATGAATGAATGAATAAGCTCTGGCCAGTGCATTGAGCTGTGCACTTATTATGAGTGGTAGACTAAGAACATCCTCTGGCTTAGGAGAATCATTTATTAATATTTTATTAACTCAGAGTCCAAATATAAGCATGAACAAGAACAAGATTCATATAAATGATATGTATATGAATGAAAACTGGAGCCTTCCTGATGTAAGTACTTATTGTGCTTATTTGCACACAGTGAAGCTGATTTATCAGTTGCATTCAAATCACTGCACATTTTGAAGGACTTGTTCTGAATAATTCAGGATAGTTTGTTTTCAGACACAAAGAACCTTGTACATCAAATGTAAAAATGATGTATATAGGACACTTTAACAGAAAAAACTTATAAAATTAAAATATACATATATATTTCATCCTGTGTGTGTGTGTGTGTGTGTGTGTACCAGGTGTAAATTCCAGGGTTCCAGGGGACCAAAAACCTGTCAAATCTATTATGTTACTTATGGGGACCACAACATATAATGTTTAATTTCAATGTGGGGACATGTTTTAGGGTTAGTGTAAGGTTAGATTTATGAGAGGGTTAGGAGGAGGCTGATTTTATGTTATGGTAAGTCTCCAAAAATGAATTGAAGTCTATATGGTCCTAACACTGCATATAAACAAACCTGTGTGTGTCCATGTGTTCGCCTCATTAATTTCCCATCTGCAGGACAGAGAGCTACTCAAACAGAACTGCAGCAAGCACCATTGGGTACTGGAATTATAAACGCTGGCTTTTTTTTCTTTCGTTTTTCATCCTTTCCTCAACTGTCTCCCCTTTTTCCTCATTAAACCCTAACACTACCCCCCTCCTGGTGTGGAGTTTAGTAAACACTGCAGATGAACTGCAATAAAAGCTGCAGATAAAATCCAGATGCACAGAGAGTTTAAGAGGCAAAATAACTGAAGATTTCCAAGCAATACTTGGAAATACTCAAAAATTACATTATCTTCCTTCCTCATAAAATATTAGAAATAACATTAAACAAGAGAGCAAGGAAATTAAAAATATAGGTAAAATAGGAACCAATGATTACAAACAGGAATTTAGAACACATTCATGATGCTGTCAGAAGTTGTTTTTTTAGTGAATTACTTGGCCTTCAGTTCAAGCTCACTAACAAATTGAAACAAGTTGAAACAGAAGAAGAAAACAAAAACATGTATAGGATTTAAAGAGGTGGACAGACAAGTATTAGGCTGCCACAAAACAGAAGCCTTCCTCTCTCTAAACTAATAGACTTGTTTGAGATTAATTATGGCTCACCTTGGTGGCCAGTTGTAGTTAGGGGGAAGAGCTGTCACAAAGGAGTTGAAATGTAAACTATGATAAATATTTGATATGATACAATTTTAGGGCCACAGCATTGAAATAATAAAAAAAATAAAATAAAATAAAAAACAGAGAATAAAGTCAGAATTCTAAGAATTAACTTGGAATAATTCTGAGAAAAAAGGTCAGTATAATTCAGAGAGTAAAGTCAAAATGTCCATGAGCCGCAATGTGCAGGAGCCACATGCGCAATCTGGAGTTCTCCTCACTCTGGATCAATAATTTTCATGACCGTTAATTGTATCCTGTGAAACTACATGCCCTCTTCTGAATAAACGGGTTCTTTCACCGATTCAGGGTTTAAATACTAATCACAAACTGGTCCTGATGTGGCAGAGAACTGAGTATTTGTAAATAAATAAATAAATTATAAATTGGAACTTTTAGGACAAACAAATAGGAATAGGCCCATAAGTTGCTGACATCTCCAAATTGTAGGCTTTGAGGAGGGCAACATGAATAAAAAATTTGACCTTGCCAGGAAGATGCGGTTTGACTGACCTGCACGATGACCCTCTGTCTAGCCCATTTTGTATCATGTGATCTGCAAAGATCATTTTCTTCATGATGAGCAGTATAGATGATTATTCATGTTTACAGATTAGAAATTGAAGGTTCTTTAAAAAAAAAAAAAAAAATAAAACACAGTGGCCAGATTTGTGAATATTGGGCTAATTAAGACAATTTAAGTACTATGTAAATAAACATAAAATAACACACACACACACACACACACACAAAGACACACACAATAGCGGCTTACAAAAAAAATCATATCTAAAGATATGAATTATTCTAAAACTTCATTGGGAACACAATGATATTAGCATTCAGTTATGTGTTAATGTTTATTCCTCCAGTAGTTGTTTTCTTTTGCTTAATCATTAATCTGCTTATTGCAAATGTAGAACCAACCCTCCCTTTAGGCAACATCTCTATGCTTCTTTGCCACAGTGATGTGCGATAAAATTAAGTAATTTCAAACATAAATATAAACAAAATGAGGATAAAACTGAAACAAAATCAAGATATTCATACATATAACAATAAAAAATCCAAAACATGTTTTATTTTCTGAAAATATTGATGACGTTTTGATTCTATCCACAAAACACAAGGCTGTTGCTGGTTTATTATTAGCAGCGAGCAGTCTTCTAAACAAGGCATTAATAATGGCAACAAAAGAATAAATACATGAGGATGGCATATGGGCATAGTGTAAAAACAGTATCAATGAAAACAGCAAAATATTAATAGTTCTTGCTCCCTTCTCGTCTCATATTTTATTTCTAATTTGATTCTCTCTCTCTCTCTCTCTCTCTCTCTCTCTCTCTCTCTCTCTCTCTCTGCGCCCCATGAGAACAATGCTTTAGGCCAGGCATTCTTCTCTCTTGTTGTTTCAAAGTGAGCTTTCTCTCAGGGCAGATGTTGGAAATGGGTCAAGCTTCACTCCAACAGCCATTTTTGTGTTGATACAGCATGAATATTTGATGCCAGCTAACTTCCCTTAAGGGAGAGGCAAATATCAATAAAAGAATGATTGAGCCTGAGTAAACACCCAAAAAAAATTTAATAAATAAAAAATCAGTGCCCTTCACCCGAGATCAGGCCAGTAAAAGCCCTAATTACCTCTCCCAATCCAAAAGCTTTTAATGAGAGCACTTCCACAAGTCATTCTTACACATTGTTTATTTAATTATTTATTTATGAGTTATTCTTGCCATTATTAAAGCATCACTTAAATCCCTGTTCCCTCCTAATAAATAAATAATACTCCATACAGGAGCCATGGCTTTTGTGGCTGCAGTCAAAGTTTAGGTACGATGAAATGTAAAAGCACAAATATTTATGCAGTTATGTTTTATTTATATATCAGTGACAATGCACATTAATCAAACCCAGAGCTATGTGTGGTAGTGTTAGCCAACAGGCTAATTTTCAAACGGTACTCCCTGAGGCCTGATCTTGTTTAGCCAGAAGCAGTTCATATAAACACACTTCAGTTGTTTACATACAGATGCATAACAAGCATAAAGCATGCTAAAGAAGAAAAAGAGACATAAGGCAGCAATTTACATACAGGCAAAAGTGTTTATTTAACCTCTTTCAGCAGCGGCTGAAATAGCTGCCATTTCTGCTGTTTCATCTACTTTTCTACATTAATCTCATAATGTTTCTCTTATGTGGGTTTTAGTCCCACTCCAGGTGACTGTCTTTGAGGAGTTTGGTGTGATCTCCATGTGTCTGCGAAGGTTTCCTCCCACGGTACAAAAACATGTTGGTAGGTTTATTGATGACTCAATAGTGTCCATAGGTGTGAGTGTGGGAGTGAATGTTTGAGTGTGTGTTGCCTTGTGAAGGACTGGCGCCACCTCTAGGGTGTGTTTCTGCCTTGCGCCCAGTGATTCCGGGTAGGCTCTGAACCCACCGCAACCCTAAACTGGACAAGCAGTTACAGACAATGAATGAATGAATGTTTCTCTTATGTTGTGCACATTTTTTATATTGTCGCTGTCCAGTCAAAAACATGTATCTCCAAATTAGTAACTACTAATTTGAGAGAAAAAAAAACATTTAATGGGAGTCAATGTAAAATATTTTATTATTTAGTGATTTTGGAACATTTCTATTAGTCCATACATTATGAAACCATCACAGTGTGAAGGACTGCTGCTGAGTTTAAATCATTTACTAAACTTACAATCCATAAAAATGGACAGCGACAATATGTAATAAAAATAATAATAAACACTGTCGGTCAAAGAGAAAATATAATTCGAGGTCCTAGAAAACTCATGAATAATTATATAATTAACAATTTGATTGCATTTATCGTTACTCTGTTTTAGCAGAACAAGGATAAGCTCTTATATATTCAAACTCGGCTCTGGGAGATCTCACACACAGGAAGAAAAAACAAAAATATTGCACCAACAATATAATTGTGCTTCTTTTATACAGTGATAGGGGATTGGAAGGAAGCAGAAAACTGTAAGCTGGAAAAATAGAATTTCCCAATATACTAGGCATCCTGCAGAAAATAATCTGCAGAAAGGAAGAAGTGAAAGTTTAAATATTCTGGAGAGCTTTAAACTGGCTTGTTCAACTGGAAAATTCTAAATACATGATTACCTTATCTCAAAAAATCTAGATTTAAATGACTAATAAATTAATATGGCTTTAATAAAAGATTGCTACACTCACAGAAAAAAATGATATGGTAGAAGGTCATACTTGGTCACTTAAGGTACAAACAGTGCAAATGTATCATTAAAAGGTACAGCAGTGGTTTTAAAGTCCAGTTTTGTTCCCTAAAGGTACACTACATTCTCTACTCCAGGAGAAGAGGTGAATATTTGTAAGATATCATCACAGAATTGTATAAAATAACAGAAAGTCCTGGGGATTAAATAGGGTGTATGAAATCAACACTATTTTAAATTCTACAATTATTTTAGGAAAAGGTACTATTATGTTCCATAACCAAAGGGACTGAATGCATTTATGGGGGTACCACCACAGTGACAGTTTTTCTGATAGTATATGGCTAGAAGAAGGAAATGTTGAGCTAGAGAAAACTAATACAGACCTGTTCTGGAATAATTCTACAGTCCATTCCACCCAAATAGCACAACATAAAGTAAGATAAAGTATGTTTCATAGCAACAACCATAGCTAGTTAGCTAAGTCTTATGCCACATTTAAAATGTCCGAAGAATCCATTTATATTTCTCAGGTTGTGCTTAATTATGATTTTACCTAAGTTCTTTCTAATAAGGTTGGTAAGAGCTAAATATTAGTAAATACATAGTAGTATTTTATCATTTAATTATCTCAGAACTATGTTCTCTGGAGTGTTTGAGCTATGTATTATTCAGGATGAGTTTGTGCAGCAAACGTGATGTCTTAAATATATAATATATAAGGTCCTCATATATATATATATATATATATATATATATATATATATTCAACTTTAATTAGCACATTAAAAATGATATCTATCTCCTGTAGTATATTTTCAGTATAATCAGATTATCAGATTTATAAATACAGGTGGAATTACAGTAGGAAAAATAAAATAAAAAGAGCAGGTTTACAGTTGTCTTTTGTTATGCATCCTTTATCTTGATTCATTCAACAATAAAAACCTTTATCATATGGACATCAATGCATGTAGCATCAACAGATTTAATAGATAAGCCACAACCCCACCCCCACACTCTCTCTCTCACTCACTCTCACTCTCTCTCCAGCTGTGACTTATTAGTCTCAGTATTTATGACTTTCATAAATGTGTCAGGTTGAAATCTTCCTGTGGGCATATTAATATCAGCTTATTGATTGATAGATAAATTGTGTAATTGTTCTGCGTGGATGCCTATTGATTTGTCCCTGCGTTTGTGTGTTTGCTCGAGGTGATCTGTCAGTCTACAGCACGTCTCCTGTTAGCACTTTGTCACATAGAAAGGGGAATAGAGAGAGAGAGAGAGAAATGGGTAGAAAAAGACAAAAAAATGGTAATAAACAAAACCAGGCAAACCTAGTTGTGTCAGACTACCATTCTCTGTAAATAATTTATCACACACAACTGACCAACAATTTAATAATGAGAGGCAGTTATTCACACACATCCGAAATATACATCCTTCTCAGTAGAAGTTAGTTATTGGCAAACTCCATGTAAAATTTGGTTTAAAAGAATGTTTAAATATTACTAGGCCCTGACTGCTCTGCAAACTACTCTACTGCTTCACAAAGTACACAAATTCTCATGCTAGGCAGTCCAGCAAATCAAAGAGACAGAGAGAGAGAGAGAGAGAAAGATCATAGAAATGGGCATTGAAAGAGAAAGCATAAGAATGGAAGGAGAGAGAGAGAGAGAGAGATCATAGAAATAGGAATTGAAAGTGAATATAGAATTGAGAACAAGGAAAGAGAGAGCATAGAAAAACATAAAAATGGTAACACAACAAAAAGAGAGCATGGACATGATAATTGAAAGACAGACCATAGAAATGGGAAATGAAAGGGAGAGAAAGAAATAGTTAGATAGAGGGCAAAAAAATATGAGCAGTGAAAGAATGTAGAAAAAGCAAGTAAGAAATGATTTAAAGGAATGAGAAAGGGAAAAAAAGAGACTGCTTTACCCATATTTCATTCATCTGTTCTAGTAGGATTTCCCTGACATTTACTCAGTTGCATCTTACCGCAAAAGCCATGATCTGCGAAATATTTAAGAGCATCCAAGGAATCTCATTGTTGAAAGGTGTCCGACAAGAGAAGGGTCTAAAAATTTCCAAGGCATCAGATGTACCATAGAACACAGTGAAGATGGTCATCAATAAGTGCAAAAAATATGGAATAACAGTGACTTTACCACATACTTGATGTTCCTCCAAAAAATGATCAAAACAAGAACATTTCTTGAGGCCTACAGCAGCAAGAGCACCAAGGGCATAGATTTTTTTTTTTTTGGTGGGGACAATTCAATAATCGCTGGATATTAGTGGGAACACATCACTTCCGTCCATGCTAATTCTTGAGCAATATTAAAGGACCTGAAGAAGTTTCTGGCTAATACTTGTTGTGCAGTACATGTGACAACAATCTCCCATATTCTTCATATGTTTGGGCTGTGAGGCACTGTTGTCAAGATAAACATCCAAGCCTAGCTATATCTTACAAAAATCTACATCTAGTCTGCCAATGTTCTTGTAAAACCCAAGTTTGCCCAGCCAGAGCATAAAACTGAAAACTGAATTAAAAATTAAGTTGGGTGGTTTGAAGAGGTCTGAGAACAGGAGATGTACCCAAAAACCTCAATTCTATCATAAAATTAAAAGGTGCTTCATTAAAGTATAGTTTTTTGGGTGTGCACATTTATGCAACCATTTTTTCCCACCTAAATAATTTCAGTGTTTTGTCAGCTGAATTCTACAAATTATATGTCACAGTGTATACAAAAGGTAAATCTGAGCAAATAACAAACAAAGACAAGCGAAGGAAAGGTCTGTTCTAAGAGTCTTTACCCAAGTGAAATGCAGCAAATGGGTGTATACTGTAGACATTCTTTGTAGAATTTCCAAAAATGATGAAAATCTTAAAATCATATCAGAATGAGGTTTATTAGCCAAGAATTTTATTCAGGCTGATAGTGTCTCTTTAGAAATATACAGAGTATATATATATATATATATATATATATATATATATAATGTACAGAACTTATACTCAATATACACTTTATACAATATATAAACTACAGCACAGGTAATAAACATACAAATATATGTTCACATATAATACAGAGTAAACAAACCACCCAGATTTATAGGAGTTGACCTACAGTGTAACATAAATAAGTGTATTATGGCACAGAACTGTAATGTGCCTAACATATAGGAATGGATTGTGGCCTACACAAGAGGAGAGGACCAGGGGGCAATAAGAATCTGATGACAGAATTATCTGTAATAGCAGATACTGGTCAGACTATGATGGCATGACCTAATATTTGCACTTATCAAATTCCTGAAAAGTATCTTATACCCTTTCAATACTGATAAGTGCACACTAAAACAAGGCCTTGCATTCAGTCAGTCATAGTTTCCACATTCTGTGTCCATTTTAATTGGTCTAATGACCTTAATGCACTACTACAATTATAAACTGTAGTGTGTAAGTTGCTCTGAATTTTTGTTACTCCCTCCCACCTTATTCTTCAGTGCTTAAGATCACAAATATTACATAGGCCTATTTAGGTGGTGGGTCATTCTCAGCTCTGTAGTGACAAGAACCTGGTAGTGTGTTATTTTTAATAGGAATGAATCAGACACAGCAGTGTTGCTGCAATTTACAAACCCCTCAGTGTCAACAGTAAGCATAGTTCACCAACCACAAATGGATATCCAGCCCAGCAGCATCCTGTGACCACTGATGAGTGACTAGAGGGTGCCTAACAAGGAGCTTCTGTCTCTGACTTTACATCTACCAGTTGGACCAACAAGGTAGGTCTGACATGAAGCAGTTGAAGAATAAATTAAGGAAAGAGTCTGGTTTTAATGTTCTAAATTCTCTATAATATATCCCTATTTGGACTGTATTATTTTTACGTGGAGAGCTGGGGTAATGTGATTTTTTAATATAGGACATCTGTAATATTTATTGTGGGTTCGCACTGGGTAATAACAGAGATGGAAGTGGCTAATCGATTCACACATTACCATCATGCAGTGTGGATTATATACAGCAATGCTACTGGGATTATTATACCGTCAGTGCTCTGTGAACAGCCCTTTAACCAAAAATATCCAGCTCTCAAGGAAACTATCGTCTAGTTCTTCATAACATAACGTGTGAGAATGGCAGTAAAGTTTATTCACAATCCTTCACACATTTTTCAACTACTATAATAAATCGTTTAATAGTGAGCTATTGTAATACGTATTGTAACAGGTATGTAGGCTGCTGTTGTGCACAAAATGTACTTACAGTGCTTTTAAGAGAATGTCTTTGATTGTGGGGAAACACTGTTTCCTCTGTTTTGTTTATGTTCAGAAGCTCAGCATCATCTAACGCGTTCTCTTAGGTCAAATAACTTGAATCTGCTGTCTGTTCCATGTTCCTGACTAAAGATCCATGGGGATTGAGCCTTTGACATTTTTGTTCCTAAATTATGGAACACACTATGAAACGTTTTAAGAGTTGCTGATTTGGTGGTCTTTTAAAAAGCAATTAAAGATTTTTTTAAGACACTCTTTAAGCAAGCATTTGGATAATGCATCAGGCACACTGTCTTGTATTTGTTTGTACATTTAAGATTATGTAGAAGGATCTAGTTTGTAAAGCACTTTGTGACCGTTGTCTGTGATAAGTGCTGTATAAATAAATTTTACTTACTTACTTTTAAGGAAGGCTGGCTTTGAGAAAGAAAATTACTGTTATTCGTATGTGGTTGAAGTTTAACTTGTCTGTATTTTTTAATTAACATCTGAATCATATCTTTAATTTAATATCTGAATTTACCACATAAACTAATTTGTAACCTGAGTTGTGTAGTGCTCTGCCAAATTTGGTGTCAGTTCCACCTTAGGTAATCTGAAACAGCAGAAATAAGTCAGTAATCCCCACCTATGGAGCAGGAATAGAATAATATCCTTGCTGGAGGTCTATTTGTTGTCTTAAAAACAGATTACTTTTCTGTGCCATGAGCAGAGCAAACACTGGGGACACTCCTTTTTCCTGAGCCTTTTACCAGTAAAACAAGCAGTAACTTATTTTAATCCTGTGTGAATAGACATGTTGGTGAATATTCCATCATATAATTTTTTTGCAGGTGTTCCTGAGAATGGAGAGTTGTTTAGACATTTAAAATATAGTTCAAGTACAAGGCTAAGCTCAGGTGCTGAATGACGCACCACATCCAATCCAAAAGATGACCTAAAGGATCAGTCAGTGGAGGGAAATAGCTGGTAGCTATATACATTTTATGTATTTTATGTTATGAATGTGTATCTTACTTTTTAAGCTACTTATAAATGGTGTATAATATCAGTTATAATAACTGTGTGAAGGATCAGTAAAGTTTTTGCTGTTTTCACACTGATTGTCTCTTATAAAGGACAAGATAAGGTCATTAAGGGATGAGTATTTTTGCTGGGAGGACTGTTTTTAGAACAGTAGTTACAGTCTACAGACTCCAGTATCTCCGCTGCAGACAGTACACTAATAAAAGTCCTTGGGCAAGACTCCTAACACTACATTCACCTCCATCAGTAATGTCATACACCTTAATAATGTCTCTACAGACCCAACAGTGTTTATAAGCCCAAATTGTAAATCTCTGGTTCATCTCCGAATTGACCGGTCATTCTGTGTTTACTACACTCCATCTGCATCAGCGGTGGAGCTTTTGACCTTTGGCAAAGGGGCTAATTTGACTTCTCTCAATTGACCTTTTTAGATTTTTTCTCCCTTTTTTAATTAACTTGTTCATTCTGTCTGTGCCCCCATGACCCTGACCTTTATGTGAATTAGACAGATTGTCTAGAAACTACACAAAGCACGCTGGGTACAGTACAATATTATGTACAACATGAGATTCATGCCTAATGCCAGGTTTATCACAGCGGATGGATATTGAGAAATTTCACACCTTGATCCTCTGACCAATTCAAGGCAGCCAAAATGAAGGTTTTGTTTTTCTGATAATGTCAGCTGTAACACTACAAGGGCATCACTACCTCTATCTTTAATACAACAATATTTTGAGTCTATAGACCAGGGATAATTAATTGAAGGTCACATTTTATGGGGAGTAAAAACTAATCATAATAGTTATAAAAATAATTACACTTGTTCAGTGCATGTGCAAATTAGTCTGGGGTCATTTGGTCTACCTAACACATGGCCCTATTTTAAAAAGCCTAACTGATATTGTAACTGAAAACACCCTACAAATCATGACAGTTTCTGATTTTTTTCTGTGTTTGATCATTGTTATCCTCCCACCACACAATCTGCCCTGAATAAAACGCCATATCCACACATTTCACATTATGCACACCATCTGATAACTCTGATCTTCAAAACCTTGTGTATGTTTTTTTTTTCTTTTTTCTAACGGCTACATTGCAAGTGCAGGCAGGAGTTTCTTGCAAACTAGAAGTAAATAAACATGGCCAAAGACCATGGCTTTGCCAAGAAAGTAATAGGATGTAAATTAAACCATGACTGAAAAGAAGAGGTCAACAGGGCTTATACATGCTGTAACACAAACCTGAGGTGAATACACACAAATACACTGAATGATTACTGGATTAGGAACACCTATCTTCTATCTACACTCTTCAATTTTTCAGCTCCACTGACCATACAGGAGCACTTTGTAGTTCTATAATTACAGACTGTAGTCCAACGGTTTCTCTGTGTACTTTACTATCCACATTTTACCCTGTTCTTCAATGGTCAGAATCCCCAAATTACCACCGCAGTGCTGGTATAATGTGGGTGGTAGATCATCCTCAGTGCTGCAGTGATACTAAGGTGGTGATGATATATTAGAATATGTTGCGCTGACATGAGTGAATCTTTTCACGAGTTTTTTTTTACGGTGAGGACTGTGTCCTGTACTTTGATTTTTGTGTTATTTCACCAAAGCATATCACATGTTTCATTAAGACCCCAGCTGGGGTAAGGTGTGTGTAGTACCATATTGTGAAAAATAGGCCAGTTGTACTTTTTCATGGACAATTCAGCCATTTGGGAGCTCACTTCATTAGATTTTTCAAAGAGAAGCTATTCAAAAGAGAATGCTTTTCACTGAAGCATTTAGCAGGTTTAAATAAATTATTCATTCATTCATAAATTATCTGTAACCGTTTATCCAATTTAGGGTCGCAGTGGGTCCAGAGCCTACCTGGAATCATTGGGTGCAAGGCAGGAATACACCCTGGAGGGGGTGCCAGTCCTTCACAGGGCAACACACACACACACACATATTTATTCAAACACACACTCACACCTACGGACACATTTTTGAGTCGCCAACCACCTACCAACATGTGTTTTTGGATGTGGGAGCAAACCGGAGCACCTGGAGGAAAACCAAGTGGACACAGGGAGAACACACCAAACTCTTCACAGACAGTCACCCAAAGTGGGACTTGAACCCACAACCTCCAGGTCCCAGGATCTGTGTGAATACCTGCTGCACCACCATGCCGCCCCTAGATAAATCACTGTCCAGCTTTTTAAAACATTTTTTTCTATGGGTTCATTTCACTCATAACCCCAGTATATAAAATCACATACACTTCATGATAAAATAAATAGTAATCTGTGTTTTGGTATTTTTCCTGATAGTCAAATTGTTTCCTGTCAAAGTAAACACTTGTAGGCCACATCTTGCAGCATCAGCCTCGGATAAAAGGTAAAGACTACCTGTCTAAATGTATTACCACTGCATCTTTTATTATTATTATTATTATTGTAATTCTGGTTGATGTGATGCATAATAGACAGTATTTCCAACACCCACCCCAGGCTGACACATGGGGTTATTACTTCCATGCTGCACTGATAGTGTTTTTCAACAGGCAGATTGTGATAAGGTTCAGTTTGTCTTGTGCTTTTTATCTCTAGGCTGATGTGCTTGATGGGGATAATAAGCCCTGTCCAGCTGTTTTATCATGGGTTTTAGTTGTAGGCACCCCGTGGCTTGTATTCCACACTCGCAGTTAGCAGGCTGAAGGTTCTTCATGAGAGAGAGCTGTAAGTGCCCAATTAGGTTTTGGGTGCATCATTATAATGGAGAAACTTGCATAAATAATGATTATGGAAACAATAACATTTCTTCAGCATGGTGGTGGATGACCCAAGGCAGAAAAACAGCTGGAGCTGGAAAAGTGGTAGCATCAGTGACATTGTCTGCATAGAACAAGGGAGCAGAATTTGGTATGAGACTTGCCAGAGTGGCAGAGGGATGCATAATGCTATGAATGCCCCCTCTGATGGCAAAACCTCTGTAAAGTTTCTCAGAAAATGTTATTTCTTAGAAGGAATCATTCTGTTCAAAGAATAAATCAAACTTGATGAGGATCATTAAATCAGCTATGGCTGTTAAATACTGTGCAGATGCTCCAATGATATTAATTAACCAAGACATTATTTGTCCACCAAATGGTGTCAATTGGCCAAGGCCTAAAATAACTGCTTGTATTTGACCCTTTGAATAGATTAATTAAGTTGTTTTTTAATGTTTAATTTTTTTTTAACCCAACATCTTCAATTTGCTTTGCCATCTCCTACTTCCAGCTCTTCTGTGAAAGTAAATTCAAAGGTGAATGCTGGAGGAATAAAAGAGAGGCGAAAATGGAGAAGATTCACTTTTCTCTGGTGTCCCAGAGGGCCGTGCAAATCTCTCAGTAGGTCAGCGAGACATGAGGCAGCTGCAGTGGAATGATAGAGCAGTTAGCAGCACCAGAGGGAAAATGCTAGTAGCTGCACTGCAATGATTGCACTGTACAGTGCAGTATTATGATAGCACTGGTAGCTACAATGGAACAGAAGAAATCTTAGCAGCAGTGTAATGATAATGCTAGTAGCCAGTAGTATTAGTAGCTGTGATAGTACTAGTAGCTAATATAGTAATGTTAGCTGCAGTGTAGTGATACCCTGTTAGCAGCAGTGTATGATTATAGATGCAAAGTTAACTAACACTGTCCCAAATATCAAATAAATTTTTCGGTCCATTCAGGATTTTAATTAAAACTTGGTGTATTTTAACTTTTAGTGAGCTGCCTTACTGGCTACTGCATATGTAGTAACCTGTCTTCAGCCCTATTCCAACTGGAATGTGGACAGGCCATGTAGAAGCAGAGATATCCTAATTTAAGTGCACAAAATTCGAGGGGACTGGCGATTCTTTTTTTTTAAATATATCTTCGCCATTTTTCATCTTATAAAGAAATGGGAAAAAAGTCTGGAATCTGCTTTCTCTGGTCTACAGGCTGAACTCAGAATGGTGTTGGGGAGGGGCAAATATGCTGGGGAGAAAGATATAGAGAGCACGGGTGAGAGGGAGGTGGGGAAGGGAGAGAGAAAGGAGGGGAGGCTGGGGAAAGAGACAGAGAAAGCTCTACGGAGATAGATAAAAACAGATACTGAGCTTTTAGATTTTATATATTGCTTTTGTTGGTGAGAATGAAGTGAAATCTGAACACAGAATAATATTGGAGCTGTTTTTACATGTTAAAAATGAATATTTGAGATCTGCATGGCACATACAGTTCAGAGTGAAAAAGTTCAAAGTGATATAGTAATTATATATATTACTATAATTATATATAATAATAAAAAAGTAATTATATTATTATAAATATTTATAAAGTAAATAGTTATCTTAATTATATCTCTGTTTTATATCTATATCTGTATATTTGCAATGTTTTTTTTTGTTTTTTGTTTTTTTTTTCATTTACAGTCTTTAAAATGCTACATTTAGCATGTATAACTTATATTAAAATATACATGATTTTTTTTATGTTGAAAAATTGGGCCAAAGAGAAGAAATAACTGTCAGGTCATAAAGTTGAATTTATTCTGAAAATAAAGATACCAAACAAGATTCAAATTCAAAAGTATGCAAAATCTGCCAAAATAGGCCTAGACTCCTAATGGTTAAAGAGTAGGATATATGTTCATAATAATACTTATGGAGGCTACTATTGTGCACGAAACCTACCTACAGGTACAAGAAATGTCTCTTCACTGTGTGTTTCTTTAAGTCATTTTGTGGATTTGATCATGGTGCTTCATTCAGCTTCTGAGCCTTTACTTAGACTGTATGTTTCATCAATAAATGCCTCCTCCAGTTCCTCCTTTTGTGAGAAAGCCCTTGAAAATCTCCTTTTCCTCGGGATATGACGCAAAATTCCTCCACATGTCAATTCAGACGGGATTAATATAACCTGTTGTTGTTTTTACTGCTCGTATTAAAGTAGGTAAAGGCTCAGGAATCTTTCTTGAAAAAGGAGCGTGCACTGCGGGAAAAAGACTAAAACAGTCTATACGGACAGGATTAAAACTACTGAGACTGACATCTAGCCTCATTTCATGCAGAGTTGTAGTTCTGCTCTACTTAGATGCTCATTAGAAGGTTGTGCATACCAACTGTTTGCAACTGGTTATTACAGCTTTGTCAGCCATTCAGATGCAATTTACAAAAATTCTTAGTTTCACCTCGAACACAGCATTAGACATCAATTACTACTTCAAAATCTTCAAACTAAAATTCTGCTATGCTTCCTCAGTGGTTTAAAAAAGCATCTTGTTTTTACAGACTACTTGTTACCATTGCACATTTTATAATATACAATGCTGTCTATCCCATCAGCAATAGATTTTTAAACAAACCCTTAATGTAGGGAACATTTTTACAGTAAGAGTTAAGCAAATGTCACATTGTAGTAACGTAGGTCAGACATTTTTTGCTTGGCTCAAGCTGTTGTTTGTGGATTAACACGTCAGCCAATTGTGAAGATTCAGATACTGCAATTAGAGCTTATTCATATATATATATATATATATATAATTTTATTTTATTTATTTATTTATTTTTTCTGTTTGTGACAGTTGACAGTTCTGGAGTTCTGGGAATATTTTAGGATATTTCTCAGAAAGGTTAATCTGGAGCCCTGAATTGTAATGACAATGCTGTTAGCTGTATTGGAATAGTAGGGTCGTTTGTTCAGAAATCGGTGATAGCATTATTGTAATAGTAGGACCATTTGATTGTTTGTCCCTTCTTTTGTCCTCATAACACTGTTAGCTGCATTGGAGAGATTAGTGCACATGCACTACTGTTGCATGCAGCCTGCAACAGTAGCTCCTGTTCGTGTTATTAATTTTTCTTTTTAACTTTATTTATCTTTCTGAAATTTTATTTATTTCATAAGGCAACTTAATGAAGCTGTGCCCTCTTGAAACATGCTACTAGAAAGAGTCTTGGTCTGTTCTTTCACTGTGAAGGTGCTTTATTCATTCTCTTGGTCCACGGCTGCGCAGCAACATGGCCCATTTTTTGTTTTACACCCGGGATCAGCTGATTGTGCTGAAGCCGGCAGGCATGGCGACCAGGACAACTAACATCCACGCACAGGGGATGCAGAGGAGGAACAAAACATGGGGAAAGCGAGGGTGAAACAACAGAGGCTTATGGAGAAGAGGGGATATAAGCCACGTCCTCTGTCAACATGGGCAACGTGAGATCACTGGCCAACAAATTGGAAATTGGACGAGCTAACAACATTAGCCAGGAGTCAGAGGGAGTACCAGAGTGTAGTTTAATGTGCTTTTCAGAGACATGGCTACACCAGAACATTCCAGATAACAACATTTCCATTGATGGCTTTCAGACTGTTCAGGCTGATTGGGGCAAAAGCAAAGGAGGAGGGCTAGCAGTGCTAGTGAATATGCTGGTGTAACCCTAGTCACATTGCCTTCAAGGAACATGTCTGATGCCTGGACATTGAGCTGTTGGCTGTTGGACTCAAGTTACAATTCAGGTTCGAATCAGTTCTCCCATGTTATTATCATGGCTGTTCATGCCACTCCTCTGCCAACCCGACATCATTCTCTTGGACATCAGTCCAAACTCAACACCCATCACCATATCAGGTGACAAGACACTACCTAACTTCATTCAGGATGTAGACTCCCACCACAGAGGAAAGAAAACTGGACCTGCAGTATGCTAATGTTAAGGACATATACAGCTGTCCTCCCTATGGGTAGGTCATACCACAGCTTGGTACATCTCATCCCCGGGTGAAGAGTCAGCCTGTGGCTATGCAGAGAGTGAGGAGATGGTCTGAGGAGACTTACAAAGCAGGACTGCTTTGAGGCCACAGACTGGCCAGCACTGCATTGCTGACTACATTAACTTCTGTGTGGACTCCACTGTCCCAACCTAGACTATTAAATGAGGCTAAGAACAAATATAGGAGGAAGCTGAAGTGGAAACTCCAGCAGAACAACATGAGGGAAGTTTAGAGTGGAATGAGGACCATCACTGGCTTCAGGTTCATGGAGGAATAGAGGGCAGCATGGACAGGGCCAATGAGCTAAATCTGTTCTTTAACAGATTTGACACTGCAGGCTCTGTCGCCTGTCCTCAGCAGCCCATTCCACTTACCCTGCCTCCCCCTCCTGATAGCCTGACCCCCTCCTGTGACAGCCCACTTCACATATCCACCCTTCCCCCACCCATCATCTCCACAGTGAGTCTCACTGCTGACCAGGTGAGAAGATAACTGAAGAGACTCCCCCCCCTCCCCCGGGGTGCCACCTTAAAACCTGTGCCACCCTGCTTTGTGGAGTACTGCCCCATGCTTCAACATGAGCCTGAGTCAGCAGAAGGTCCTTGTAATGTGGAAGACATTCTGCATTGATCCTGTTCCGAAGACGCCACCACATAGTGACGTCATGGACTAATGGCATGTGGCACTGACATCCTATGTCATGAACAGCATAGAGAGGATTATCCTGGATCAGAGAGACAGATGGTCCAGCAACTTCGGGAACCCCTCCAGTTCAACTTTCAGCCCCGCCTGGGAGTTAAGGACGCAAATCTGCCTGCTCAACCGAGGCTATGCTCACCTGGACAAGCCAGCCAGCACTGTGAGGGTCATGGTTTTTGACTTCTCCAGTGCATTCAACACCATTTGGCCTGCTCTTCTGGGTGATAAACTGACAGTGATGCAAGTAGATGCTCCCCTCGTGTCCTGAATGGCAGACCACAGTATGTAAGCTTGCTGTACTGTGTGTCGGACAGAGTAGTCAGCAACATTGAAGCCCTGAGGGAACTGTCCTCTCTCCATTCCTCTTCACCCTCTACACCACAGACTTCAGCTACTGCACAGAGACCTGCCACCTTCAGAAGTTTTCTGATGACTCTGCCATTGTTGGATGCATCAGCAGGGGTGACAGGGATGAGTGCAGGGTGACGGTGAAAGATTTTGTCGCATGGTGCGAGCTGAAATATCTGCAGCTCAACGTGACAAAGACAAAAGAACTGATGGTGGACCTGAGGAGGGACTAGGCACCAGTGACCCCTGTGTCCAGTGGGTCATTGTGGACACTGTGGAGGAATACATATACTTGGGAGTACACACACTGGTCTGGACTGACGCCCTCTACAGTAAAGCCAACGTCAGCTCTTTTTTCCAAGGTGCATGAGGTCCTTCAACATCTGCCGGACTATGCTCAGGGTCTTCTATGAGTTTGTGGTTGCCCAGTGCTTTCCTCTATGCTGTTGCATGCTGGGGCAGCAGATACCAACAGACATATCAAACTGATCCGCAAGGCAGATGATGTTGTAGGTATGGAGCTGGACTCGCTGATGGCAGCGTTATAGAGGAGGATGCTGTCTAAGCTTTTGGCCATTATGGACAATGGCTTCCACCCACTCTAGGACACAGTGATAAAACACAGGAATTTGTCAGTGCCACTGAAATGCACTTTTGAGCACTGTAGGAGGTCATTGCTACCTGTGGCCATCAAACTCTATTACTCCTCCCTCAATGTGTGACACTATGGTTCTTCTGTGCAATACTCAATTCCAAACATAACTATATGTGCAATAAGAATAATTATGTATGCAATTATTCAGAGGTGCAATTATACAGTATATTTCATATTTATTATCACAGCCACTGCCACTTACATTTTTTTTTAAGAATTTAAATTTATTTTCTTTCACAGTTTATTCCTGTTCAGGGCTGTGGTTTGTCAAGGCCTACCATGAATCAATGGGCAAAAGGTGGGAACACACCCATCAAACATTTACTCAGTTACTCACATTAATTGACAATTTTGAATAGCCAATTCACCTAAGAATTTTTTTTTATTTACTTAAGAAAGAAATCAGTGCAGCCAGAGGAAACACACAGAGAAACAGGAGAACACACCATGGCAGTGACCTGAGGCAGGAATTGACCCCACACTCATTGAAGTTGTGTGACAGTGACACTACCTTTTGCACTACTCTGCTGCCCAGTAGGATTATTAGATGTAATGTAATGATAGCAGTGCCAGCTGCAGTGAACTTATAGAACTGTTAGCTAAAGGGAAATGTCATTGTTATTTCATAAATTCCCATTGAGAAAGGCTATGCTGGTCCTTTAGGGGCCCATTAGGGCTTGGTTACTGACCTGACCCACAATAAGCGTGGTTTATTGATTTGACCCTTAAGTGTTCTGGTATCTTACAACGCATGTTTGTGAGTGTGATATGACAGTGAAATGAACTGTATCCAGCTAGCTAACTGTAATTTGCTTTGTCATTTATCGTAGCTGTTCTTTTGGCTTGACTATGCTTAGAAAGAATCCCTTTTCATGAAAGGTAGTCATGGTTACTATGATTCTTCCTCTCAGTCACAAGGCCAACAAGGCACACTTGAGGCTGTATTAAACTTGTTAGTGAAGGAGTGAGAATGAGGTAGCAAGAGTGAATAATTAAGCAGGAGTAAAGGAGATTTTGATATTGCATGCACCACAGAATAAGCATAAAATTCGGTGAAATTGGGAGTCAACGAATAAATGAGTGTGTTAATGAACTGATGAGTGGGAGAAAGAAAAAAAAGTAATGTAAAAATAATATAAATGTTGCTGTATAATCAGGAGAACATCAGGTGTAATGTTGCTGCCCCCCCCCCCCACCACCTCTATCGCTCTGAATAATGTTAGCCTATACAAAGGTTAGCTGAGTTAGGTAAGTCAATTTGAAATATGTGATTGTAATGAAAAAAGCCTATGCTACATTTCACTGTCCCTGTTTAGCGGTATCATATGATAACGAGAGTCTTAGCTATTGGGTGGGGACTGATCTTGCAAAATATCAGTGGGAAAAACAAAAAAAAACCCAGATCCCAAAACCAGATGAGAGAATTAACTCGAAATTAATTAACTAATTATTTTAAGATTAATTTTACAAACTAAATGAACATTATGAAAAAATAATTTGCTTATTTGCACATTATTTTTGGGATCTGCTCTTCCTAAAAACCCACAAATTGTGACCCAAGACCTCACAATCAATGTGTCATAAGGCCAAGTGCCTTATGCCATGGTGAGTTTATACTTGTCTGTTGGTGTCTACATCACTCTGCAATTACACTGCAAAACACTAGGGTTCAATCAGATATATCCTCCTCAACACTACAATGTAGTGTTGTAGTAGAATTAGTTAATCTGCACTATTTGGAACAGAGTGTAGTTTACATGCAGTGCCAGGAAATCAACAAGTACAGAGCCTGAACTTTTTTTCAGCATGTTCCCACTCCTTGTAGTGAAGCTTTCCTCTGAGTTGTCCATATTGTATTTTGTTCCACATTTATTTGTTCTTTGATGTCCAAACCAATATTTGAAGAAATCTCTTGCTAAGAATTTGCTGCTGTCTACAATCTCTTGTGGTGAAAAATATTTTATTGTTCTGGACTTCCTCAGATCAACTTGATCCATGATCATCTGACTGTTGTGGCCTGTATCAACACTGTGTAATTACATATCTGGGGAGGTGAGTGTCAGGCTGCGATGTAGGATATAGCGTATGGGTCACTGCGATGCGGGACCTACGTGTTTTTTATGATGTAAGTTTGATGTATCAGCATATATTGTCAGTTAGTCAGAAAAATTGGACAAAAAAATTTGTTCTGATCTTGTGCAGATATTTTTAGAATTGTTCTGCCTCTTTGTCTTGTCAATCACAGAAACAACAACAAAAAAATAATGGTAGAGGTATAAAAGTCATCATCATCTTTCATCTTATCAATTTCAGGGTCGCAGTGGTAACCGGGCGAGCAAAGAAACCCAGGCATCTCTGTCCTCCACAACTTCCACCAGCTCCACCTGGGAGATCCCCAAGCATTCCCAGGCCAGCCGGGAGATATAATCCCTCCAGCATGTCCTGCGTCTACCCCGGGGCCTCCTTTCAGTTGGACGTGCGCTTAGTATACCTCCATATATCAGTTGCACAAACTCATGAATGCGAAGGAGCAGCGACTCAACTCCAAGCTCCTCCCTAATCACTGAACTCCTCACCCGATCACAGAGAGTACGCCCAGTATGACCATAGATGAGAGTAGACTGCCCAGTAAATTAGGAGTTTTGCTTTATGGCTCAGCTCACCACGACGGTCCGGTCTGCATTACTGCAGACTGCACCAAACCTACGGTTAATCTCACGATCCCTTTTTTCATCACTCGTCAACCTGGAACCTGAGATACTTGAACTCTTTCACTTAGGGTCACTTAGGGAACTCTCCCCCTACCAGAAGGCTGCATGTCATCTAATATATAACCATGATAACCATGGCCTCAGACTTGGAGGTGCTGATCTGCATACCGACCGCTTCACACTCGGCTACAAACTGCTCAAATGAACGCTGGAGGCTTTGGTGCAAAGCCAGAAAAACAACATCATCCGCAAACAGCAGAGATGTCACCTTCTGAGCTCCTCAACAGAAGCCTTACTATCCCAGGCTATGCCTCGTCACCCTGTACATGAACATCAGGAACAGGAGTGGAGACAAGGCACAGCCCTGACTGCCATGCCCACATTGAACAAGCTTGACTTACTGCCGAGGATGCAAACACAACTCAAACTCTGAGAGTACAGCTCGACGGAGCGACCCTAGCACCCAATACTCCTGGAGTACCTCCCACAGAATCTCTAAGGTGAACACGGTCATATGTTTTCTCCAAATCCACAAAGCATGTGTAGAGTGGAGTAGCAAATTCCCATTCCCCCTCAATCATCTGTGAAAAAGTAAAGAGCTGGTCCATAGTTCCACGGCCAGGACGAAATCTGCATTGTTCTTCCAAAATCCTAGGTTTGACTATCAGACGGATTCTCCTTTCCAGCACCTTGGCATAGACTTTTTAAAAATAGGAACCACCACCCCTGTTTGCCAATACACCATTCCCATGGTCGATGCAATATTGTAGAGGCGTGTCATCCAAGACAGCCCCACAGTATTGAGTGCCTTCAGTAAGTCTGGGCAATTCTCATCCACTGCTGCGGCTTTGCCACTGCTAAGCTTTTTCACCACCTCAATGACTTCAGCTAAGGGAAAGGAATCTGACACCCCAGACACCTCTGGCCCTACCTCCTGCACAGGTGGCATGTCTCTCGGGTTAAAGAGTTTCTCAAAGTGCTCCTTCCAATGCCCAAAAACCCCTCCCTCGCTCTGGATTTTGCTTCAGCAACTGCCACAGCTGCAGCATTTTTTGGCTGCCAGTACCCATCTGCAGAATCAGAAGTTCCCCGAGCCAGCCAAGCCCGAAAAGCCTCCTTTTCCACTTGACAGCTTCCCTCACCCCCGGGGTCCAACAACGGGTTCTTGGGTTGCCGCCATAACAGGCACCTACAAGCTTTTTATCACAGCTATATGCAGCTGTTTCCACAATGGAAGTCCGGAACAGGGTCCATTCAGACTTCATTCCCCCTAACTCCTCCGGAAAATGTTCTCGTGGAAGTAAGAGTTGAAATCCATCCAGACAGAGTCTTCTGCCTTTTTTCCCAGCACACCCTCACTATATGTTTGGGCCTACCAGGTTTGTCTAGCAGCTTTCCCTGCCATCGGATCCAACTCACCACCATGTACCAAGAACCAGTTTCCACTGCCAAGTTCCACGAAACCACTCTGTGCCCGATGGGCATTGCACTACACCCCTAATCTGGATCTCGAGATTGGTGAGGCCACATGATCCTTCCATGCTGCCTTTTTGGGCTGAGCCCAGTCGGGTCACGTGGGCTGCCCGGCTATCAGGAACTCGCCGTCGGACACTACCCCTAGGCCTGGTTCCAGGGTTATGTCCCGGCAACTCTCTCCCAGGCAGGGTACACTTTAATCCTTTCAAGATTTTCATAGAGGTGCTTCTTGAAACTGAGGACAGAGAAGAAAGCTAGAAATTTCCTCTGATATAAATTAAAAAATATTTTATTTTTAAATAATATCCCATATGAAAAAAATAAAAAACAGATAATTATTCTCATGTGTGTTTCTTTAATCATATAAGTGCAATATATGTCACAAAAAATACATATAAAATCTATTTTAATTTAATGCATTATCAGACATATGTACATTACATGATATACAAACATGATATACGTTCATACAAACCCCATCTACTACCCCTTTTCCAATGAAGTTGGGACGTTGTGTAAAACATACATAAAAACAAAATAAAATGATTTGCAAATAATTTTCAATCTCGTGCTAATATCCATTACAGAATGGCTTTTAATGCAGTGCTGCCTAAAGGATCAAAGGTCATGGGCATTCAATGTTGGTTTTCAACCTTGCAGAGTTTTCACCAGATTCTCTGAATGTGGATGATTAAATCCCTAAATTCCTTGCAATTGTATGTTGAGAAACATTGTTCTTAAACTGTTGGACAGTTTGTTCATACAGTTGTTCACAAAGTAGTGAACCTCACTCCATCCTTGCTTGTGAACGACTGAGCCCTTCAGGGATGCTCCCTTTATACCCAATCATCACACTCACCTGCAAACAGGTGTTTTTTGAGCATTCCTCAACCGTCCCAGTCTTTTGTTGCCACTCTTTTTAAAATGAGTGTATATGAAAAAAAAAGTTTATTCTTTTGAACATCTTGTCTGTATTCAATAGAATATAGATTAAAAAGGATTTACAAATCATCGTATTCTGTTTTTATTTGTTCTACACAACATTCCAACTTCATTGGAATTGGGGTTGTATATTAAATTAATATAATTTCCAATATATATCCTACACAATGTGAGATTTTACAAACTTGCATAATGGATGAACAAGAAAACTTCCCTGGTTGTAGCATGTATCATCCTTGGCTACACTGTAAATGTGTGTCACTCAAAGTACCCTGAGTAGTTGATAAAATAATATTAAGGTCCAGGGCCATTTAGGATCAGGCCTTGGCCCTCCACATCCCTGAACTGGATAAATGATTACAGACAATATATGAATGAACGTGCATGATATATAAAGATAATATTGTTAAACTTTAAAATGTACTGTGATACTAAACAAAATACAAACCGGATTCCAAAAAAGTTGGGACACTAAACAAATTGTGAATAAAAACTGAATGCAATGATGTGGAGATGGCATTTCATTCGTAATAGAACATAGATGACAGATCAAAAGTTTAATCTGAGAAAATGTAACATTTTAAAGGAAAAATATGTTGATTCAAAATTTCACAGTGGCAACAAATCCCAAAAAAGTTGGGACAAGTAGCAATAAGTGGCTTGAAAAAGGAAATTGAGCATATAACGAACAGCTGGAAGACCAATTAACACTAATTACGTCAATTGACAACATGAGTGGGTATAAAAAGAGCTTCTCAGAGTGTCAATGTCTCTCTGAAGCCAAGATGGTAACAGGATCACCAATTCCACCATTGTTGCGCAGAAAGATAGTGCAGCAATACCAGAATGGTGTTACCCAGCGTAAAATAGCAAAGACTTTTAAGTTATCATCATCAACCGTGCATAACATCATCAAAAGATTCAGAGAATCTGGAACAATTGCTGTGTGTAAGGGTCAAGGCCATAAAACCCTACTGAATGCTTGTGATCTCCAGGCCCTTAAACGTCACTGCACCTCAAACAGGAATGCCACTGTCAAGGAAATAACAGAATGGGCTCAGGAATACTTCCAGAAAGCATTGTCAGTGAACACAATCCACCGTGCCATCCGCCGTTGCCAGCTGAAACTCTACAGTGCAAAGAGGAAGCCATTTCTAAGCAAGCTCCACAAGCTCAGACGTTTGCACTGGGCCAGGGGTCTTTTAAAATGGAGTGTGGCAAAATGGAAGACTGTTCTGTGATCTGATGAGTCATGATTTGAAGTTCTATATGGAACACTGGGACGCCATGTCTTCCGGACCAGAGAGGACAAGGATAACCCAAGTTGTTATCAACGCTTCATCAAAAGCCTGCAACACTGATGGTATGGGGTTGCATGAGTGCTTGTGGCATGGGCAGCTTGCATGTCTGGAAAGGCACCATTAATGCAGAGAACTATGTTCAGGTTCTAGAACAACATATGCTCCAATCTAGGCGTCATCTCTTTCAGGGAAGACCCTGCATTTTTCAACAAGATAATGCCAGACCACATTCTGCAGCAATCACAACATCATGGCTACGTAGGAGAAGGATCCGGGTACTGAAATGGCCAGCCTGCAGTCCAGATCTTTCACCTATAGAGAACATTTGGCGCATCATAAAGAGGAAGGTGCGACAAAGAAGGCCCAAGACAATTGAACAGTTAGAGGCCTGTATTAGACATGAATGGGAGAGCATTTCTATCTCTAAAGTTGAGAAACTGGTCTCCTCTGTCCCCAGATGTATGTTGAGTGTTGTAAGAAGAAGGGGGGATGCCACACAGTGGTAAAAATGGCCTTGTCTCAACTTTTTTGGGATTTGTTGACACCATGAAATTTTGAAACAACAGATTTTTCCCTTAAAATGATACATTCTCTCAGTTTAAACTTTTGATCTGTGATTTGTGTTCTATTCTCAATATAATATTAGATGTTGGCACCTCCACATCATTGCATTCAGTTTTTATTCACAATTTGTTTGGTGTCCCAACTTTTTTGGAATCCGTTTTGTATAATGTCCTACATTTTTTAATTTAAAAAAATACACACACACACACACACACACATGGACACTGAGCGTCCACAGAGTTCAATAGCGAAGCAGCGAAGTGCAGCAAAACGAGACGAGTCATTGGATAAATGCTGGGCTTTGTCCTGCCCATCGGACGCTCAGCGTCTCTGGGGGTCTATGGGGCAGTGGGCTGGCCTCGGCTGGCCCAGACGCTCACATTCTGCATGATGATTGGATGATCTGTCTGAGGCTGAATCCCTTTTTGATTGACAGTGAAATGAGCGAATCAGCGATCCTTTGGTGTAAAGATCTGTGGAAGCATTAAATTTTCATTCTGCTCAGAGTTGAACCGGAGACTTTCTTTATCCTCTTAGCAGCATTTTCTTTGTTAAAAACGACTAACGACAAATCAAGCTTCTATTTCTGGTGTGGTTTTTTTGTAGCTGCTTGTGTTTGGAGACTAACTTCTGTCACTCTTTCTGACTTCTATCGCAGTTTCTGTCCAGCGGGTGCTGCTGAGCCCCTCCACCGTCACAAAACACTCACAGGCAGACACACTTCACATGGGCCAAGGCCGTTTAAGCAGCCTAGCTCTGCTGGCCATTGAGAGGACACTAGTCAAGTCCCTGGAAAAGACGCCTTGTTGGTACGACAGGGTCATAGATAATTTTCTTGAAAAGGAACGGAGGGTAGAGTTTACGTATAAATAAACCGACACATTTTATGATGTAGGCCGAAATTGAGCTTCCCCTCAATTAATTCTTCTTAATTCTATTTTTAATTCTGAAAATAGAATTAAAAATTGTTGCTATTACCACACTGAAGTAATTACTGTTGCCTGTCTTACTGCAATGCCTTGAGTATTATTTCATCCATCCATCCATTATCCACCGCTTATCCGGGTCCGGGTCGCGGGGGAAGCAGTCGGAGCAAAGAAACCCAGACCTCCCTCTACCCAGCCACCGACTCTAGCTCCTCCGGGGGTATACCGAGGCGTTCCCAGGCCAGTCGAGACATATAGTCTCTCCAGCGTGTTCTTGGTCTGCCCCGGGGCCTCCTCCCCGTTGGACATGCCCGGAACACCTCTCCAGGAAGGCGTCCAGGAGGCATCCGAACCAGATGCCCGAACCACCTCAACTGGCTCCTCTCGATGTGGAGGAGCAGCGGCTCCACTCCGAGTCTCTCCCGGATGTCCGAGCTCCTAACCCTGTCTCTAAGGGAGAGTCCAGACATCCTGCGGAGAAAACTCATTTCAGCCGCTTGTACCCACGATCTCGTTCTTTCGGTCACTACCCAAAGCTCGTGACCATAGGTGAGGGTTGGGACGTAGATTGAACGGTAAATCGAGAGCTTTGCTTTTTTGCTCAGCTCTCTCTTCACCACAACGGACCGGTACAGAGCCCGCATTACTGCTGACGCTGCACCGATCCGCCTGTCAATCTCACGCTCCATCTTTCCCTCACTCGTGAACAAGACCCAGAGGTATTTAAACTCCTCCACTTGAGGCAGGATCTCACTTCCAACCTGGAGAGAGCACTCCACCGTTTTCCAGCTGAGTACCATGGACTCGGACTTGGAGGTGCTGATCCTCATTCCTACCGCTTCACACTCGGCTGCAAACTGGTCCAGCAAGAGCTGGAGGTCCCGGCTCGATGAAGCCAACAAGACCACATCATCTGCAAAAAGCAGACATGGAATCCTGAGACCACCAAACCGGACACCCTTCGCCACTTGGCTACGCCGAGAAATTCTGTCCATAAAAATTGTGAACAGAACCGATGACAACGGGCAGCCCTGACGGAGTCCAACTCTGACTGGAAACCAGTCGGACTTACTGCCAGCCATACGAACCAGACTCCTGCTCTGTTTGTCAGCTCGTAACAAAGAGCCCAGTACCCCATACTCCCTGAGCACCCCCCACAGAATACCCCGAGGGACACGGTCGAATGCCTTCTCCAGATCCACAAAACACATGTAGACTGGTTGAGCAAACTCCCATGCACTCTCCAGGATCCTAGCGAGGGTAAAGAGCTGGTCCTGTGTTCCACGACCGGGGCGGAATCCGCATTGTTCCTCCTGGATCCGAGGTTCAACTATCAGTCGGACTTTCTTCTCCAGTACCCCCGCATAGACCTTACCGGGGAGGCTGAGGAGTGTGATCCCCCTATAGTTGGAACACACCCTCCGATCCCCCTTTTTGAAAAGGGGAACCACCACCCCAGTCTGCCAGTCCAGAGGCACTGCCCCCGATGTCCACGCGATGTTGCAAAGACATGTCAACCAGGACAGCCCCACAACCACCAAGGAGTTTCCCTACCACCTTGGCCACTTCAGCCCCAGCGATAGACGAGCCCCCCCGGGGTCCCCAAGCTCTGCTTCCTCTGCGGAAGACGTGCTGGTGGGATTGAGAAGATCCTCAAAGTATTCCTTCCACCGTCTGGTGACGTCCCCAGTTGAGGTCAACAGTTCCCCACCCCCACCATATACAGTGTTGGTGGAAAACTGCTTTCCCCTCCTGAGTATTATTGAGTATTATTATCTATTATTATTATCTAGCTCAAGAAACTGGCCAATGAGAGCTGAGCCCGGCAGTCAGGTTTGAAAAGTCCTCTACATGTTCCTCTCCCTGCTGTTACTCGGCCAGTCCAAATGTTTATTATCTGGATTCTTTTATATATTTCCATCAAATTCTTATTTGACTGAATTGTGTGATGCCACAAGAGAAAATATCTATAATATAGACAAAGAAAGGGGATCTAAGCTAATTTAAGAAAAGACTTTTCTTGTAAGTTTCTGTAACAACCTAACCTGGTGATATGTTTTATGTTCATGTTCTTAAGTTATTTAACATTAAAAATATTTCATTTTTATCATGGTTAGAGTGATGCCATGGGTTAATTTAGGATGAGGAAACAGGAACCATATAATTGTAAAAGCTGTAGGAGAATTAGTATGCACATTCTTCTTACATGTAGTAAGTAAACACCTGTGTATTATTTATACTGCTTATTCAAGATGTGTGTAACAGAATGTCAGATATTAAATTTTCATGTTGTAAACAAATTCATAACCTTAAATCCGCATATTATTATTTTTTGTTTAATAGGTTAATTTTATATATATCATATTTATTCTAGCCCTGTGAAGGACTGGCGTCCCCTCCAGGGTGTATTCCCGCCTTGCGCCCGATGATTCCAGGTAGGCTCTGGATCCCCCGCGACCCTAAATTGGATAAGCGGTTACAGATAATGGATGGATGGATATTTATTCTATTTGAATTTAAATCAATGTACATCAATGTACAAGGAACAACAAGCTACAAATATATTTTTCATTAAAACCACGTTACACAGTTAAAATGTAGATTTGCACAAAACAAATTATAGTTTTCTTACAGGAGTCCCTTATATCACATGTGTGTTTTTTGTACAAATGTGGCCATAAATAAATAACCAAATAAGTCTGATTTATTGTGTATGGATGTATTGACTTACTATGCTTTTTATATGATTTCATCAAGAAAAAAAAATGTTGGTCTTATACAAAACATACAGACATTTTAAATATAAAATTGTTTGAACAGTAGCTACTGTTCTTGTTGATTTGTAGCCTCCTAAGCTAAGGTCTTGTTTCTCATCGACCATTATGAATGTATGACCCCTTAAGTGGAGTTAAATAACAGGCAAGTACCAGTAACTTCCCAGAAGCACCAGAGGCTAATGATGATTTTTAATCGCTGTGCTTTACACTGAGTAGAACATCTGCTGGCCTTCACTCAGTGTTCAATCACGGAGTGTGTGTTTACAGCAGTGTATCACTGTCTCAAAGCTGCTTCTATCTTTGCGCTTTTACCGTTCCAATGAATAGACCAGTTCCATTCATGTGTTTTTTTGTTTTTTTTGTCTTTATGGCTGGTGCTATTCATCTTTGTGCCATATTTTATTTGCATGTCTTTATTCTGATTGTTTATTTTAATGTATTCCTGTCTGCTAGAACATCAGGAGCGATAAAGCACAGACAAAGTGACTCTCAGAGGCATTGGCTGTTTCAAAAGGAACATGTGTTCAATTAATCACACTCTCTGCTGAATAAAAAAGCCCCTCGCGCCACTCCCCTGCTATTTGTAAAACAAAAACACAATGCAAGTCATTCTGACCGAGTCAAATCCCACCGCTCCCACTTTGATCCTTACAGTCACTTATGATTATTATACTCTCTCTTTTTCTAATGCACTTTTCTTTTGTTTTCCATCGAGAATGCCATCAGGACTTCTAATGCAGGGCCCCGTATAACAGAAATAGTCAGTGCCGCTATTGTGCATGTTTGATTCCACTATTTACAGTTCATGCACACACACACACGTCTAGGCTTCATGGCACTTTCACACTCCCACATGGGATATCAGTGTGTCTTGATTTGAAATAAAGATAAGAAGCTAGACGACCAGAGAACGAAACCCCACTCTTGCTGTGACTCCTCCCGATGTTTAATAAAGTAAGAAAAAAACTCTTCATTCCACACAGTTCCATAAATTGCATATTGTGAAAAATGCACATACTCCTTGTAATTACAGTGTCCTGGCACTTGTTGTTTACCCAGACAGTGTTCTGCACACACAGCATGTGTAATCTTCATAGGAAAGCTTGAAATTAAATGGGCTCTGATGCAGGATGTGAGTCTAAGGTCACCATGCCCAAAGACAAGCTGTGTTCTCTGGATGGAGCAACATCCAATACATTTGGAATAATTCTTAATGGATTTTGTGATCCAGAACTAATCCTCTGGAGTCACTAATGCCTACTAGTGCCGGGATACCATCATATCTTCACTGAAACATTTCAAGCCTTCCCAGTGTATTCTAACACTTTTAATAACCTCCATTTCTATGGATGCACTAATGAAACTGCTTTTAGTTGAATAAACAGTCCTATTATTCAACTGTTGCTGTATACGAATTGTTTGGTATATGAATTTAGCTATCAGCATTTAAAGGAACACTAGGTAGTATATTCGTCTTAAAATTACAGCTTCAAAATAATTGTCATGCTTCACTGACCTGCACTAGGGAGTGTAGATCCTCGGCCATTCCTGCTTGCTCAGTACTGCAGAAACTACACTATGTATCTTTTGAACCACCCACCTCTCCCTCCCTCATAATTTCAAGACAGTGCTGTAAAAGTGAATTACATTCTGAAACTTCAGGGTGAGCCCAGGAGAAAAAATACAAAATTATACCTAGTATTTCATTAAATTGATGCCTCATCCACACAAGACTTTTTGCTTGTGTTTTGGCCTTTTAATTCACAGAAAATAGAGGTTTTCAAAAATGTACACAGAGTTTGAGATAAAAAAAAACAAACACCTTTGTTAGTGGCGTCTACTGGCATCACTGAGCATTTAAAAAATGCTGACGGTCTGAAATTCAATTCCCTATATAGTGAATTACATTTTCTGTTTCTTCTTCATTCGGCTGCTCCTATCAGGGATCGTCACAGCGGATCAACCTTTCTGCATTATCAATTTGGCACAGCTTTATGCTGGCTACACTTCCTGACATAACCCTTCCTATTTATCTAGGCTTTGGGACCAGCACTACAATACAATGCATTCCAGTGTCTAGGTACACACTCAAACCTATGGACAATAGTCCAAGTCACCAAACCACCTACAAACATTAGTTTTTGCACCATGGGAGGAAAACGGAGCACCTGGCAGATACCCAAGCAGACAGGAGGAGAACACTCCTCACAGCAGAGCTCAGATAGTGATAAAAATATGTAATCACAAAAATATGTATACATGCAGATAGCAGTAGATTTCAGATTCCCACATTCCCCATAAATTAATACAAAACAAATGTTTGGGAGTAGGACCATGCCTGAACTCCTCCCCTCATATATATATATATACTCTACTGAGGTTTTGGGGGTGATCCCACCATGACCCTGAACTGGATAAGTGGTTACAGACAATGAATGAATGAATGAATGAATAAAGCATTATTACAATCTAGATTCAGTAATAATGGCTTGCTTAGTGCACTACATAGAGAATATTAAACCTCTGTTTCTCTCATGCTTAATATTGTCTCATGCATAACTTACACAGTATAAGATTGCAAAAATGTTGGTCTTTCACCATCTACTACCATATTTCTACAATTTAATTATATTCAGGGAATCTGGAGATATTTCCATCTGTGTAGGGCAAGGTGGAAAATCAGTGTTCAATCTGAGAGACCTTTGAGTCCTCATATGACAATACAAGAAGAAATGTTGGTACAAACCGGATTCCAAAAACGTTGGGACACTAAACAAATTGTGTTACGGGTTGTATGCCTGTGTCTCTTCTTTCCCTTTCTTGTTGTCTTGCTATCCCTCCCTGCCTTTAGGTGGAGCTGTGGAGAGATCTGGTATTGCTGGCTACTGAGGTGCTTCCTGTGTCTGCCTATAAAAGAAGCAGGAAGCTGAAGATCAGAAGGCTTTTCTTTTCAAATTATGAACTTCTGTGTATATCTGGAGACTGTGTGTTTCCTTGTGTGTGTTAGTTGTGAACTTCTGGAGACTGTCTGTTTCCTTGTGTGGGTTGATTCTGTTCTGTTTATTATTTTTGTGGTCACCTGTGCCGGAAGGGGGTAAGCGCCTTTTGAGTTTATCTATTTTCTCTTGGTTTATGTTTAGATAGGGAGTCAGGGTTATTTATTGTCATTTATTTGTTTATTTGGTTTGAATAGCAAAGTTAGTGTTGGGGTTGGAGTTAGTGTTGGGTTATGTTTGTTATTTTGGCCGTGGCTTACCCCTGGAGATATGGCTTTAAGTTTTGTGTGTTGTGATAAGATTGGTTTGTTTGATTTTGTTTAATATCAATATTTTCTTTGTAAATACAAGTTTTTTTCATTTATTCTAAACTGTGTGAGTTTCTCTTTTTTTTTCTCCTCTTTCTACCCATCCCCTAGACTGAAACGTAACAAGTGGGGGCTCGTCCTATTTTTTTGTGTGGGGGCAGGTGTTGTGTGTTTCCATTGGGTGCAGTATGGAGTTTGACCTGGAGAAGTTTGTTTTGTCTCCATCAGTAGAGGATTTGTGGGATTGTCGAAAGGCCGATTTATTGTTGATTGCTGAGTTTTATGACATTTCAATACCTCGCTCAGCTAGAGTAGGTGAAATACGGGATGTGTTGATTTCTCGGCTTCGTGAAGACAGACGTGTGCCTGTGTCCCCTGATACAAGGAGTGCTGCAAGTATAGATCCAGCCATGTTGTCTAGTGTGGACGGTGTTGGTGTTGCCTCAGGTAAACCAGATGTCTCGACAGTGGCGGAGGCTACTGGACAGTCACCAGGTATACCATCTGGCATAGATCCGGTTATTTCTCCATCTGGAGTTGGTCCACTTACTGAGATGAACTTGAACTTGGCTATTAAGCTAAAGGAGTTGGATCTTGCTATAAAGCAGCAAGAGCATGAGACACAGTTGCTGCGGGTTCGTGCCTTGGAATTGGAGGCTAATAAGGGTTCCTCCTCCAGGCATACTGCTTCACACTTGCCTGAATTCGATATCAGTAAGCACATCTCTCTAGTACCTCCATTTAGAGAATCTGAAGTTGACTCCTATTTTACTGCATTTGAGCGAGTAGCAGCTACCTTGCACTGGCCTAAAGATATGTGGTCTTTACTTCTCCAGTGCAAATTACATGGTAAAGCGCAGGAAGTGTGTTCATCCCTGAGTGTTGAACAGAGCCTTGATTATGAAAAGGTTAAGGCTGCTGTTCTAAGAGCCTATGAGTTGGTGCCTGAGGCGTACCGTCAAAGATTTAGGTCACACCGAAAATCTGCAGACCAGACATTTGTTGAGTTTGCTCGTGAGAAAACTGTCTTGTTTGAGAAGTGGTGTTCAGCGTCTAAAGTGACTACTTTGCCTCAGTTGAAACAATTACTATTATTGGAGGATTTTAAAAACTCTGTGCCTGAAGTTATTGTAGTCCATCTAAACGAGAAGAAGGTTTCTACACTGTCAGATGCTGCTGTTTTAACAGACGAATTTGTTTTAACCCACAAAATGGTTTTTCCGTCTGGTAATGCTACCTCTTCTGTAATTGGTGGTAGGGACAAAAGGGGTAAAGCAGGGTGGTCTCCGGTGACTCAAACCTTTCAGAGGTCATCAAGACGAGAGAAGTCTCCTAATACTCCTGCTGTTCAGTCTTCCTCACAAACTTCTGAGAACCGTGTGTGTTTTTATTGTAGGCAAGCTGGTCACTTGATTGCAGACTGTAAAGTCTGGAATAAAAAACGAAATCAACCTAAGAATGTGGCTTGTATGTCTGCTGCCACGGCTAATACTGTGGAGGCTTTACAAAGTCAGGAGATGTGATGTTACTTTCCAGCCTTTTATACTGGATGGTTGTGTTTCTCTGTCTAAAAGTGATGAGGGTACTGTGGCAGTTAAAATTTTACGGGATACCGGGGCAGCCCAGTCCTTTCTTTCTAGTGATGTGCTTGATTTGGGTGAACACTCTTTTTGTGGCTCTTATGTGGTGGTATGTGGGATAGATTTGTCCCCCATGAGTGTGCCGTTGCATTACGTTCATTTACATTCCGAGTTGGTCAGTGGAAGGGTTAGAATTGCTGTGAGTAATAGATTACCTGTTGAAGGGGTGGATATGATACTAGGTAATGACCTTGCTGGTGGAAAAGTGTTCCCCATCCCAGAGGTTGTGTCTGAACCTTTCTTAAATGAGTTGGATGAATTACAAGAAGAATTTCCTTCTGTTTTTCCTGTGTGTGTCACAACTCGATCCCAATGCTCTAACCAGGATGTACTTGATCTTAGCAACTTATTTACAAGTAGTCAAGAAATAAAGGAACAGATTCCTCTGTTCCTTTACCGGCAAACAACTCTGTTTGTAAAAGAGACTTGGCTTTAGCTGATTGTGTGTTGTCTCTTCCTGTTAATCGAGCTGAGTTGGTATCTGCCCAAGAACTAGATCCCTCTTTGGCTAAATGCAGGTCTGCAGTTGTAGCCCCTGATCAAATATGGGTATCTTCTGTTGCTTACTTTCTACAAGACAAAGTTTTAATGAGAAAATGGTCACCGCCTTTAGAGATTACTGATTGGAATACTGTGTTCCAAGTGGTAGTACCTGAACAGTTTAGGTCCCAAGTGTTAAACCTTGCCCATAATCATATAATGGCAGGACATTTTGGTATTAATAAAACCTATAAGCGTGTTCTGCAGCATTTCTTTTGGCCAGGACTTAGGGCTGATGTAGTGAAATTTTGTAGTTCTTGCCACGTTTGTCAAGTTGCTGGAAAACCTAATCAAAGCATTCCCCCGGCACCTCTGTGTCCCGTACCTGCCATGGGGGAGCCGTTTGAACATTTATTGTTGGACTGTGTTGGTCCTCTTCCTAAGACAAAAAGTGGTAACCAGTATTTACTGACTATCATGTGTTTGTCTACTCGTTTTCCAGATGCTTTCCCATTGCGTAATATAACTGCTAAGTCTATATCTAGAGCCCTTGTACGTTTTTGCTCTATTTTTGGTCTGCCTAAAACCATTCAAACAGACCAGGGAACAAACTTTACTGCTAAGCTTTTTGCGCAAGTGCTTCAGCAACTGCAGGTGGAGCATCAAACTTCCTCAGCCTTTCATCCTCAGTCTCAGGGTGCTCTTGAGCGGTTTCACCAAACTCTCAAATCTCAGTTGCGTATTTTCTGTTTGGAAACTGGGAAAGACTGGGATGAGGGTTTGCCTCTCCTAATGTTTGCTATTCGTGAGGTCGTACAAGAGTCAACTGGTTTTAGTCCGGCTCAACTGGTGTTTGCGCATACAGTGCGGGGACCCTTAAAGTTGTTAAAAGACCAACTGTTGGCTGAAAGATGTTCCAGTCGTGGTACTTTGTTAGAGTATGTCAGTAAATTTCGTGAGAAACTCCACAAGGCCTGTGAAATGGCACAGACAAATCTTTTATCTGCACAGTCTTCCATGAAAGTATGTTATGATAAGCGGGCAGTATTGAGGGAATTTCAGCCTCATGACCAGGTTTTAGTGTTGTTGCCGGTTTCTGGTTCTGCATTACGGGCAAAGTTCTCTGGTCCATATGAGGTTATCAAGAAACTGAATGAGGTCAATTATGTTGTGTCTACTCCTGACCGTAAAAGGAAACATCGAGTATGTCATGTTAACATGTTGAAACGATATGTTCCACGTGAAGAACAAAGGCATTCTCAGTCATTAGGCTTTTCTATGACTGACATTAAGCCTGCTCTGGTTACTGTGGTACCTGAAGCAGAATGTGAAGCTGATAATATTGATGATGTTTTAATGCCTTCCTCTGTCATTTTGTCTGCACGTCTACAGAACTCGGAGTTGCTGTCCACCTTTGATTCACATTTGCAACATCTCCCTGAAGATGCTCGTGCTGATTTGAAAGCACTGTCGGCAGTATGCAGATCTGTTCACGGATGTGCCGCGGCAAACAAATATACTTAAACATGATATTAATATTGGTAAAAATGTTCCAATTAAGCAGAATTACTACCGGGTGAATCCAGCCAAACGGGTTATTATGCAAACTGAAGTAGAGTATCTTGTTCGACATGGGTTAGCATTTCCGAGCTCCAGCCCATGGAGTTCGCCCTGTCTTCTGGTCCCAAAACCAGACGGAAGCTTTAGATTCTGTACTGACTACCGAAAAGTGAATGCTGTTACTGTCCCTGATTCTTTTCCTTTGCCTAGGATTGAAGATTGTATTGATCAGGTAGGAACAGCTAGGTTTGTAACAAAACTAGATTTATTAAAAGGATATTGGCAAGTCCCTTTAACTGATCGTGCCTCTGATGTTTCTGCCTTCGTAACCCCCGATTCCTTTATGCAATATTCAGTTATGGCTTTTGGAATGCGTAATGCACCTGCTACTTTTCAACGGCTAATGAACTGTGTACTTCAGTCTGTGCCCAATTGTGCGGCATATTTAGATGATGTGGTGGTATATTCATCTACATGGGCTGAACATGTTAACACATTACGCCTGGTTTTTGATCGTTTAGATAAAGCCTGCCTGACCTTGAATCTTGCTAAATGTGAGTTTGGTAAGGCTACTATTTTGTACCTAGGCAGACAGATAGGTCAGGGGAAAGTTCGTACTCCAAAGGATAAAGTGCAGGCTGTTCTGAATTTTCCTGCTCCACGTACTAGACGTGAACTACGGAGATTTCTAGGAATGGCTGGGTACTACCGCTCTTTTTGTAAAAATTTTTCTGTCGTGGTACTCCCTTTAACAGATCTGCTCAAAGGTCATGTGAATTACATATGGACTAGTGATTGTCAGAGGGCTTTTGACAATGTAAAGGCTCTCTTGTGTAGTGCTCCAGTTCTGAGTGCCCCTGATTTTTCACGACCATTTAAGTTGGAAGTGGATGCATGTGATAATGGTGCAGGTGCTGTGCTGATTCAGGATGACATCCGAGGGGTGCCACATCCTGTATGTTTTTTTTCTAAAAAGTTCACTAGGTACCAGTTACGCTACAGCACCATAGAGAAAGAAACGCTGGCATTGCTTCTAGCTCTACAACATTTTGAGGTTTATCTCAATTCACACTCCTCTCCTACTAGAGTCTATACGGATCATAACCCTCTTGTTTTCCTCTCCAAAATGTGTAATAAAAATCATCGTTTAATGCGGTGGGCATTGTCTATTCAACCATTTCATATCATTGTTGAACATAAAAAGGGGTCAGATAATGTTGTCGCTGATGCCCTGTCACGCTCTCTATACCCCTAAAGAATTTTTTTTGGTGGGGGGGTGTTACGGGTTGTATGCCTGTGTCTCTTCTTTCCCTTTCTTGTTGTCTTGCTATCCCTCCCTGCCTTTAGGTGGAGCTGTGGAGAGATCTGGTATTGCTGGCTACTGAGGTGCTTCCTGTGTCTGCCTATAAAAGAAGCAGGAAGCTGAAGATCAGAAGGCTTTTCTTTTCAAATTATGAACTTCTGTGTATATCTGGAGACTGTGTGTTTCCTTGTGTGTGTTAGTTGTGAACTTCTGGAGACTGTCTGTTTCCTTGTGTGGGTTGATTCTGTTCTGTTTATTATTTTTGTGGTCACCTGTGCCGGAAGGGGGTAAGCGCCTTTTGAGTTTATCTATTTTCTCTTGGTTTATGTTTAGATAGGGAGTCAGGGTTATTTATTGTCGTTTATTTGGTTTGAATAGCAAAGTTAGTGTTGGGGTTGGAGTTAGTGTTGGGTTATGTTTGTTATTTTGGCCGTGGCTTACCCCTGGAGATATGGCTTTAAGTTTTGTGTGTTGTGATAAGATTGGTTTGTTTGATTTTGTTTAATATCAATATTTTCTTTGTAAATACAAGTTTTTTTCATTTATTCTAAACTGTGTGAGTTTCTCTTTTTTTTTTCTCCTCTTTCTACCCATCCCCTAGACTGAAACGTAACAAATTGTGAATAAAAACTGAATGCAATGATGTGGAGGTGCCAACATCAAATATTTTATTCAGAATAGAACACAAATCACAGATCAAAACTCAGAGCAACACAAAAAGAAAAACTGAACACAGAGAAAAAATGAGAGAGATACACAAGAGAGAGAATCAGAGCATCAGGAAACCCAAGATATAAACACCATGCTGCCTAACCCTTGTATTGTCCTCACTTTTGGGACCATCTGGTATCCCTCGGGTCAGATTGACTCTGGACATATTTGGGGGCTTAAAAATAATTCCAAAATAAAATTTTACTTCATAAACTATTAACAAATATTTTCTTTATCTCAATTTCTAGAGATAAAGCATTTATTATTTTGAATGCAAACTCTCAATGCATCAACTTGAACTTCAACAGTTAGTGAATTAGTGACACTCTATTTGACCACTGCATTTAACCCATCCCTGGCAATAAACACTCACTCATACTAGTGATTAGGGGCAGTAAATACACACATCCAGAGCAGCGGGCTGCTGTTCTCAGTACTCAGGGGGGTTAGGTACCTTGCTCAAGGGCACTTAAGCCATCCCTGGCTTCCAGTACCAAGCCAGGTCCTCTGACTATTAGGACATTATTGCCCATGCTACTTTTATCTGATGAAATGCTGATGAACAACTGAGGATTGCAGTGTGATTTAGTGGCATATCTCTTTTGTCTCACACCGTTGATGTGCAGGGGTGAGGCATATAGTGCAAGAGAATATGGAATAACATCAAACAAATGGTTTGCAGGTGGCCAAATCACAGAGGATAAAGAATGTAGAAAAGTGATTATAATAATGTAACGTGTGTGTGTGTGTGCGCATGTCTGAGTATGTATGTGTGGGCATGTTACTGTGTGTCTCTGTGTATGGGTGCATGTGAGCTCAATTTTTAATTTTTTTTGTAAAAGGTCACATATAAAACAATTCTTGCCCTAAGGCCTTCCTTAAAATAGGTAGAGGGCAAGCACAATGGGTGCAAAGGTTCACATGTTGAATGGTTCGGAGAGTTGAGTGCGGAATGGGTCACTCTCACATTAAGCTGTGTACATCACTATGGTTTAAACACAGTTCATTGCCATTTACAGCCAAATTGGGCTTAAGATTACAGTTATTTACTGAATGCTTAAACATGTCATAAGTCAATGAGGCTATTTACAAAAATATGTATAAGGCATGTTTAGAGGCATTACTGCTTTGTTTTACAAAAGTCATCTCATTTGTCCCAATCCTCACTATTACACTGAGAACATCTGTTAATGGGATTCTGGCAAGTTACAGTTTTTTGTACAAATGAAAAGTTTGAAAAAAGGAAATATACGGATGACTCTGAAACAAATTGCAGTAAGAAGTTGGAACATATGGGAAAAACATGCCAGCTTTTTAAATGTTTCTTTCCACGTAAACTGTGCTCTGTCCCATACAGTGACATACTCCCTAAATAATGCACTTTAAATATTTATAAATGCTTTAATATTTGTAATATTTGTAATAATACTACTTAACCACTACATTTTGTACTGCATAGTGTAGAGGAAGCAGTTTGTGATTCAGCACTAGTGGTTTGAAGGTGTAATTGCTGAGTGATGCAGACACCAACACACAAAAATACCCGGTCACAATGGCGAGTCAATACGAAGCAAAATTCAGCCTTTAGGACTGGGCTTTTATAGGAAAACGAGAAACACAGAAAATGGAGATGGAGAAAGAACAAGAAAAAATATACATTGTTAACATTTCAAAACTGAGCATTTTGGTACATGTTTCAGTACATAATATCACATAAACAAATGGACTCAATGAAGAATTCATATTTTCAAATGACTGTGTCTCTCCATTTGGGGGAGGGGGTCAGTATATGGAAGTAATATGATTTACATCATTTCAAACCTCCAAGGATTCACTCATGAAATAGCATGTCCTCTAGAAAGTTAAGTACATAGCAGTAATAAATTCAACGACATAAAATATAGAATTTTACTGACCTTTTATCAGGATGTCTCCTTTGTCTCTGGTTGTAAATGTTTCAATGTCAACGTGAGCATTAAAGTCTTGCAAAGAAATTTTTTTCAATTGAGCTTTTAAAGGAGTTGTATAAGAGTAGATAGAATAAGGAGTCATATAACATTTAATAGCACAATTATACACCCAGCAGTTATAACATTAAAGTTAATCACAAACCTTATAAATGCTCTTTGTAAATATATGGTTTCAAAATCGGATGCTGTACCTAGCATTAATTAATTAATTAATTAATTTATTTATTTATATATTTTTAAATCACCCTTTCACCTTAATCTGTTAATGATTAAGACTCCCACAGGACCACAACCAAGCAGGAATGATTTAGGTAGTGAATCATTCTCAGTACAGCAATGATACAAATGTGGTGGTGGTTGCGATGGTGGTGTTAGTGTGTCTTGTGCTGGTATACAAGTGGACCAGAAACAGAAGTGATGCCAGATTTTTTAAACACCTCAAGGTCAGCACAGACTACCACCACATCATTGTGACTGCAGTGCAGAATTCCAAATGTTGTTAAAAGTATTCATATTCAGTGGTGTTTGTCATAAAATTAGAATGTCATGAAAAAATTCAATGTCAGTAATTAAATTCAAAAGTTGAAACTTGTATATTAAATTCATTCATTACACACAGACAGATATATTTCAAGTGTTTATTTATTTTAATTTGATTATTATTACTGACAACTAATGAAACCCCCAAATTCAGTATCTCAGAAAATTTGAATATTGTTCAATATTGAAGACACCTGGTGCCACGCTATAATCAGCTAATTAACTCAATGCATGCAAAGGCCTTTAAATGGTCTCTCAGTTTTGTTCTGTAGGCTACACAATCATGGGGAAGACTGCTGACTTGACAGTTGTCCAAAACATGACCATTGACACCTTACAGAAGGAGGGCAAGACCCAAAAGGTCATTGCTAAAGAGGCTGGCTGTTCACAGAGCTCTGTGTCCAAGCACATTAATAGATAGGCAAAGGAAATGAAAAAATGTGACAGAAAAAAGTGTACAAGCAATAGGGATAACCGCACCCTGGAGAGGATTGTGAAACAAAACCCATTCAAAAATGTGGGGGAGATTCACAAAGACTGGACTGCAGCTGGAATCAGTGCTTCAAGAACCACCACGCACAGATGTATGCAATACATGGGTTTCAGCTGTCGCATTCCTTTTGTCAAGCCACTCTTGAACAAGAGACAGCATCAAAAGTGTCTCGCCTGGGCTAAAGACAAAAAGGACTGGACTGCTGCTGAGTGGTCCAAAGTTATGTTCTCTGATGAAAGTAAATTTTTGCATTTCCTTTGGAAATCAAGGTCCCAGAGTCTGGAGGAAGAGAGGAGAGGCACAGAATCGATGTTGCTTGAGGTCCAGTGTAAAGTTTCCACAGTCAGTGATTGTTTTGGGTGCCATGTCATCTGCTGGTGTTGGTCCACTGTGTTTTCTGAGGTCCAAGGTCAACGCAGCCATCTACCAGGAAGTTTTAAAGCACTTCTTGGTTCCTGCTGCTAACCAACTTTATGGAGATGCAGATTTCATTTTCCAACAGGACTTGGCACCTGCACATAGTGCCAAAGCTACCAGTAGCTGGTTTAAGGACCATGGTATCCTAGTTCTTAACTGGCCAGCAAACTTGCCTGACCTTAAACCCATAGAAGATCTATGGGGTATTGTGAAGAGGTAGATACACCAGAATCAACAAAAAACCAGAAGAGCTGAAGGCCACTATAAGAGCAACCTGATCTCAAATAACCTGAGCAGTGCCACAGACTGATCGACTCCATGACACACCGCATTGTTGCAGTAATACAGGCAAAAGGAGCCCCTAAATATTGAGTGATGTACATGCTCATAATTTGCATGTTAATACTTTTCAGTTGGCTAGCATTTCTAAAACATCCTTATTTTTATTGATCTTATGTAGTATTCAAATTTTCTGAGATACTGAATTTTAGTATTTGTTTAGTGTTTGGCTGTTTTTGAGTCATCAGTAACAACTATTTATTCATATCCACAGTTTACGGATCTGTAAATTTCACAAATCACTGACTTTCACACCCTGGCCCTGTCCTGTGTCTGTTTTTCCCACCATGTGCTCTAGCACATGGCTCTGTTATTGTTCCTGTCTCAGCCCTAGTCCCGCCTAGGCTCCGCCCTTTCATCAGTGTCTCCATCTGTGTCCCCTTTGTAATCCTGCCCCCTCGTTATCTGTTTCAGGTGTTCTTGTGTGTATTTAAATTCCTTTGTGTCCGCACTTCTTTGTTGGACATTTCCCTTTCTCCTTCAAGTCAGTTTTTGTCTCTCTTTTCTCTGTTTCAATAAAGTTTTTATTGCATTTGCATCCGCCTCCGTCAGTCCACCTGGTCCTGACACTGACGAGGGTGAGAGTCAGTTGGAGATTTATTAAACACAATACATGAAGCGAGGTCAAAACCAGAAGAAACATTCCAAAAAACAAAAATCAATACAGAGAGATAAACATGTCCCAAAGACCAAAATGAGTATCAGAAAAGAAGTCAGAAAAACAAATCCACAGCCTATTTAAGAAACAAGTGTCTCAGAATTGCAGAAATCATTCCTGCTATATTCTGTGACTATATAGACACATCAGAGAGCTTAAAGGAAAACGCTAATATTTTTACCTTAAATTGTAATTACATTACAGCTTCAAAATCATTGTGATGCTTCACTGACCTGTGATAGGGAGAATAGAGCCTCAGTTGTTGCTACTCTGGGCTCTGAACTGCAGAAACTGCACTGTGTAACTTTTGGAACAGGGTAAGATATCACCCCTCTTATTCCCCTCTCTACTTTCAGTATAGTGCTGTAAATGTTAATTGCTCTTGGGGGAGCCACAGGAGCAGAAAACAACCCCTCTAATCTTACCTAATAAATGGGCAAAAAACTGTTATGTTAAGTGTCCTATGCCATTGTGAAAGTTTATACTTTTGCGTTGGTGTGTTGATCTGCATTTACACTGCCAAACCACTAGGGCTGAATTTTAAACATCATCTTCAACCCTATGTAGTACATACTGTAGTGGTGTAGTGGTATTGGTTTTATGGCTCTTTAAAGTGTGCTATTTAGGGAGTGTAGTGTAGAGGAGTTAATATTTGTGGACTTATTGATTTGAGGAACAGAAACCATGTTCGACCGACTGCAGATTAATCACAGTCGTTGTGGTCTGTGTAGATGTGACGAGTACATCTACTCCCTTTGTGCAGAAGCAACCTCTAATCAAAATTAATTACTTGATAGCATCAGATGTTATTATCACACAGTCCCCTACACCCACTCCCATTTTTCAAAACTAATCCAACTACCTGCACAGCACTTTTACAGTTTGTCTTTGGAAACTCTAAATTAAACCACACTCCTGTCCTGACAATTTACATACGAAGCACAATGCCTGTTAAAACCTGTTTTTTTTTTAAAATCACTGTAACCATGTACGATTGCTTCAGTTTCTTACAGTTTGTTACTTTCAGTCACAGGAAAGGAGCTCAGAACAAGCGCAATCTTTTGAAGTATCGCTATGGAATCCCATCATGGTGAAAATTTTGAGAATAAATTTACTTGTCTTATATTTATACTTGTCCTAAAACTTTTGTGACACAGACTGCCTGCCTTGTGTACTTGCAGAATGCTGTAGAAATGTGCTTAGTCTTTTTTTTCCCCTATTTTTTTAACCAATTATTATTTATATTATTATTATTAATTCATTGATACATTGTCTGTAACTGCTTATCCAGTTCAGGGTTACGGTGGGTCCGGAGCCTACCCGGAATCACTGGGCGCAAGGCAGGAACACACCATGAATGAATATTATTATTATTTATATTAATATTATTCATTCATTGATACATTGTCTGTAACTGCTTATCCAGTTCAGGGTCACAGTGGGTCCGGAGCCTACTGGAATCACTGGACACAAGGCAGGAACACACCATGAATGAATGAATGAATATATTATTATTATTATTAGTAGTAGTAGTAGTAGTAGTAACAAAAAGAGGTCTCATGCAAAACAAAAGCATTCTATCCAAAATGCCACATTTGACTTCAAATGGTGCAGCAGCTTGCCTCCACGTTCCAAATTGCTTTTTTGTTGTGATCTCTAATTGTTGACTAATCAATTAAATGAAAATAAATGGCAGATTATTCAACTACCAAAATGATAGCTGCAGCCCTATTGCTGAGGTGTACCAGGCCAGTGAGCTAACCTTCACAAAGAGCGCATGTGTTTGTCCCTGAGCAGAATAAGCAAGCTTTTCTTTTATCTTTAATTGCTGCATCAATCCAGCTTGCATCTGCACTCTTGCCTTGTTTTTATTTGTGCAGAGACTGAACTGGAACTTTGGTTTTGCTGCCTCTAATTAAAAGGTATATGGGTTAGTGGGCTATTCAAGGTCTAGATATATGTTTGTGCATTCTGCTCATTTTCACATCAGAGAAACATTGGGGTTTATGGAGGCCTAGAGTGTTTGATGTGCATGTGCCGACATACAATTTGTTTTGCTCAGTAGTTTTGAGGATTCAGCTTATCATCGTCTGCTATGCATATTGTCTTGTCATAAGAGGTACCACACAACAATTAGCCCCACATTTATTATGATACTAGAGCCACAAAATAATTTTTCAGTGTTGTTATGCACTAGGCTATCCAGTAATTTCTAATTATTGACAAATCCTTGCTCTCAGCAGGCAGGGGAAATTACTTTTCAGTGTCATCCTGTGAAATGAACAACATACTGTTTTGGTATCCGATTAGTAATCTGGTGGCTTTTCCTGCAGTTTTATACTGCTATTTCTGTTTTTATTAATCATCTTTGAATTCTGTATTTGTTTATATTTCATAAGTACAGAACTACATTTTAAAGACAAGTTTTGTATTTTACCCATTAGTCAGTAAGTTGGCACTTACTGATCTATATTTCTTTCTGAATGAGCATCCACACACTCACTTGGGGAAACAAAAGACCACAAACCATGGTGCATACAACAATAAAGTTCACATAGTACATATCATTTCTGTAATTGCTTCATCCTGTTTAACTTCATGGTAGGTCTAAAGCCTACTCATAATCACTGAGTGCAAGAGAGGAACGTGCCCTACATACAGGGCACCAGTCCATCACAGGGCAGCACACACTCACCCAGTAACAACCAGTGGATAATTTAGCACAGCCAGTGAGAGGAAACGGGAGCACTTGGAAGAAAGCCACACAGATCCAGGGAGAACGCACCAAATGCACCAAACTCCTTACAGTGACGTGAAGCGGGATTGACCCGAGGACCCTGGAGTTATTTGGCAGCAACTCAAGTGCCAGTGTGCTTCCCATAATTTTTACAGTGATCCAGCAACTCTCAAAATTGGAGTGCATGCTTTCCAGAACCTATTTACCTGGATCCGGCACCGTTCTCAATGGCAATTGTATAATTTAGTTCAGTGGCTTATTATAAGAAATCCACTCTCCATAAACCACGTGAACAGGAGAGTCAAACACTGCAGCAGAACCAGTCACAATTTCTGTTTCAGCTAGTGACGGACAACAGGGAGTCAAATTCAAAGCCAGAACCAAACAATCCTCACAAATGTCAATATGTTGTCCTTTAACACATTACAGGGTAGGCCATTTATTTGGATACACCTTAATAAAATGGGAATGGTTGGTAATATAAACTTTCTGTTTATGGCACATTAGTATATGGGAGGGGGGGAACTTTTCAAGATGGGTGGTGACCATTTTGAAGTTGGCCATTTTGGATCCAAATTTGCTTTTTCAATGGGAAGAGGGTGATGTGACACATCAAACTTATTGGGAATGTAATTGGTTTTAACGTAACTTTATTCTTTCATGAGTTATTTACAAGTTTCTGACCACTTATAAAATGTGTTCAAAGTGCTGCCCATTGTGTTGGATTATCAATGCAACCCTCTCCCACTCTTCACACACTGATAGCAACACCACAGGAGAAATGCTAGCACAGGCTTCCAGTATCCGTAGTTTCAGGTGCTGCACATCTCGTATCTTCACAGCATAGACAATTGCCTTCAGATTAGGAGACCTTGGCGGCCATTCAACTGGCCCACGACGACCAATCCACCTTCCAGGAAACTGTTCATCTAGGAATGCTTGGACCTGACACCTATAATGTGGTGGTGCATCATCTTGCTGGAAAAACTCAGCGAACGTGCCAGCTTCAGTGCATAAAGAGGGAAACACATCATCATGTAGCAATTTCACATATCCAATGGCCTTGAGGTTTCCATTGATGAAGAATGGCCCCACTATCTTTGTACCCCATATACCACACCATACCATCAAGATGTGCACCACCCGAAACTACGGATACTGGAAGCCTGTGCTAGCATATATCTTGCGGTGTTGCTGTGTGTGGAGTGGGAGAAGAGGGTTGCATTGACAATCCAACACAATGGGCAGCACTTTGAACACATTTTATAAGTGGTCAGAAACTTTTAAATAACTCATGAAAGAATAAAGTTACTTTAAAACCACACCAGTTTTTCTTGTGAAATTCCCAATAAGTTTGATGTGTCACATGACCCTCTTCCCATTGAAAAAACAAAAGTTGGATCCAAAATTGCAGACTGCAAAATGGCCGCCATGGTCACCACCCATCATGAAAAGTTTCTCCCCTACCATTTAGTAATGTGCCACAAACAGGAAGTTAATATCATCAACCATTCCCATTTTATTAAGGTGTATTATAAATAAATGGCCCACCCTGTATGATAAGCATTGTGTTATCTTAGTTGATTGTGGTTAATGTATTATAACCCTTTACATTACAACATTCACAAACTTCACTAGTAGTATGCTGATGTCTACATAGTTAGCTAGTCGCTTTCCAGTTTCACATTAAATGTTGAAGCAGTTGCATTCTAGAGCCTGAGCATAATTTATGTTGGAACAGAAATGTTCAAGCAAAAAAATGCCAAATAAGAAGTTGAATTCTGAAGTAATGTTCCTCCATCCATCCATCCGTTATCCACCGCTTATCCAGGTCCGGGTCGCGGGGGAAGCAGTCGGAGCAAAGAAACCCAGACCTCCCTCTCCCCAGCCACCGCCTCCAGCTCCTCCGGGGGTATACCGAGGCGTTCCCAGGCCAGTCGAGACATGTAGTCTCTCCAGCATGTTCCTGGTCTGCCCCAGGGCCTCCTCCCAGTTGGACATGCCCGGAACACCTCACCAGGAAGGCTTCCAGGAGGCATCCGAACCAGATGCCCAAACCACCTCAAATGACTCCTCTCGACGTAATGTAATGGTCTAAATTTAAGTTCAGCCACACTCTTCTGATATTGGTGTAGACTGGCAGAGCTGTGTAAAGATCATCACTAGTATGCTGGTAATGAAGCACTGTTTTTGTGTGTGTGTGTTCTGATGACATACCAGGTACTTGATGGGGTTTCCCATGTTGTAGGGGAAGGTTTTAACCATTACACCTTGTAATTCAGTTCCAAGGTGCAAGATCACACTAAGAAAACTAAAATATGAAATGGGATTGGCCTAGGTGCCAGATGAACTACATACATGGCATATTCAGACAGAATCTATTCAAGATTACCACTGCCACATAGTAACAGCTACAGCCACTACAGATTCATACTAGATCTTCACAATCAATACTTGGAGACTGTAAAAATGACACACTCCAGATGCATTCTTCTCACTAGGTTCCATTGGGAAAAAGATCTTGGAATTGCTGGCAATACAGCAGTTTTGTTCTTGTGCTCTTATGGGAAAATCTGGGATCAGCTGGTAAAGTGCAGAACACATTAGGTGTCTTTTTTTCCTCCTCTCCACCTTGTTGTACTAGACCTTTGGAACAGGAAACTGGATGTTCTTATGTGCTTTTGATGAAAGGTAATGGTTGTACATATTAAGGTAGGTATTACTTATACATATAATGTGCCAAAAAGATTTTAAACATGTAGAAATATAATAAGAATGAAAGAGTAGATTTAAAAAAACCTTGGACATATGCTTTAATAGAACTGGCTTTAACTGTGCCATTTTGCTCTATATTGGAGAAATACTAAGACAGTTTAAGAGAGTGATGCTTTGCCCCGCTCTCCTCTATGAAAAGCGTAAGATTGCTATGATGGCCCCTGTCATGTTGATGGCTTTTTTAGGTCCTCAGTGTCTGCCATAGAGCAAAATCGGGGGTCGGAGAAGAAATGGGCCCATTAATAATTCACAATAGAAGAGCTTTTTTCCCCGGCCTGTTCCAGCCAGTGGCCTTGAGTACATCCCTGAGCTCTACATCCATTTATCAATTAGTGGCCCTTTTTTCAGGGGGCTGAACATTAACCCTAAGGAGTATATAGCTCATCTGGGGAAAAAAGCTAGATTCATCCCATCACACTACTCAGTTTGCCTCTAAGTACAGGGAAAAGATAAGAAATATACACTTATTTTTATAGACATTACCCCTAGTAAAATCATGAATTGTTGGAATTTACTATGAAAGTACATATATTACTAGTAAATGTTACATTTACTCAGATTAAACTTTTGATCTGTCATCTATGTTCTATTACAAATAAAATATTGACATTTGCCATCACAACATCATTGCATCATTGCATTTTTATTCACAATTTGTTTAGTGTCCCAACTTTTTTGGAATCCGGTTTGTACTCCAAAATTTCTACAATATCAGTGAGTGTGTATACATGCACATTACTAAAATGTTTATCACGTCTTAATATCTAAATACAACTATTATGACCTTAATCTATATCTGTTTTTTAGAACCAGAAAGAGAGCTGAAAGGAGAGGTCATATGTAAACTGTTTTGACATGGCCACACAAATGCAGCCCTTTCATTAAATATTCCCTTTGAAACCTCAACAACAGGCTTTTATTATTATTATTATTATTAAAATACCCTACTCACTATGGCATTCAACATATATTCAAAATGGCATAATATTTGCACTGTTAGAAAAACAATCTTCAAGAGATCTTAAGCAAAGGAAATTATTCGATTCACCATGCATCATATTTAGATTTTCATAATGAAATTATTCTTCAGATTAAGAGAGGATGTGTTGTATATGGTTCTATGTAGCACTACGTTAAATATGGTAACACAATATTCTAGTAACAAGCTGGACATTGTAACAATAAAAGTACCTTTTTATTGATCTAAATAGAGTCATGGTATAAACAGGACTTAATAGGACCATACACACAATCTTCATGCATTTTAAGAATCTATTCATTAGCAAATTTAGTATTTTTCTATATGGATTTCTTTAGAACTTGGTTCTGAATTAAATCATAATTAATGTTAACATATTGAATGATCGGGCAGCATGGTGGCGCAACAGGTAGTGTCGTGGTAACACAGGGAATTGGAGGTTGTGGGTTCGAGTCCCGCTCCAGGTGTCTGACTGTCAGGAGATTGGTGTGTTCACCCCGTGTCTGCGTGGGTTTCCTCTGGGTGCTCCGGTTTCCTCCCATGGTCCAAAAACACACCTTGGTAGGTGGATTGGCAAGTCAAAAGTGTCCATATGTGTGAGTGACTGTGTGTGAATGTGTTGCCCTGTGAAGGACTGGTGTCCCCTCCAGGGTGTATTCCCGCCTTGTGCCCAATGATTCTGGGTAGGCTCTGGACCCACCGCAACCCTGAACTGGATAAGCGGTTACAGATAATGAATGCATATTGAATGATTTTAACAGACTTTCTTATTAAATTTATTTAAGCTGGCTATAGCTAATCTGGCATGTGGTGAAAAATTTTGAGTTTAGATATTTATAAGATAAGAGATAAGATAAGATAACACTTTATTGATCTTGAAGGAAATTGTAGTGTTACAATACTGTACATATTGCTCAAGAGGAGTCATACAGAAAGAAATAATAATAAATAGTGCAGGGATACACAACCACATTTCCATTGAAGTTGGCACATTGTGTAAAACACAAATAAAAACAGAATACGATGATTTGCAAATCCTTTTCAACCTATGTTCAATTGAATACACTACAAAGACAAGATATTTAATGCTCAAATGAAAAAACGTTTTTTTGTTTGTTTGTTTTTTTCACTCATTTTGAATTTGAGACCTGCAACACGTTTCAAAAGGTTTGGGACAGAGGCATCAAAAAACTGGGCGAGTTGAGGAATGCTCAAAAAACACCTGTTTGGAATGTTGCACAGGTGAACAGGTTAATTGGAAACAGGTGAGTGTCATGATTGGGTATAAAGGGATCATCCCCGAAGGGCTCAGTCGTTCACAAGCAAGCATGAGCAAATCGTCCAACAGTTTAAGAATAACTTTTCTCAACATACAATTGCAAGGAATTTAGGGATTTCATCATCTACAGTCTATACTATCATCAAAAGGTTCAGAGAACCTGGAGAAATCTCTGCACATAAGCGGCAAGGCCGAAAACAAACACTGAATGACCGTGACCTTCGATCCTTCTGGCAGTACTTCAGAAAACCATTGGCAATGAACATAGTTCGTCACTCCATCTACAAGTGCAAGTTAAAACTCTACCATGCAAAGCGAAAGCCATATGTCAACAACACCCAGAAATGCTGCTGGCTTCTCTAGGCCCGAGGTAATCTGAGATGGACTGACGCAAAGTTAAAAAGTGTCCTGTGGTCTGACAAGTCTACATTTCAAATTATTTTTGGAAATCCTTGACGTCATGTTCTCTGGGCCAATGAGAAAAAGGACTGTCCGGATTGTTGCCAGCGCAAAGTTCAAAAACCAGCATCTGTGATGGTATAACGGTGTGCTAGTGCCCATGACATGGGTAACTTGCACATCTGTGAAGGCACCATTAATGCTGAAAGTTACAAACAGGTTTTGGAGAAACATATGTTGCCATCCAAGGAATGTCTTTTTCAGGGACATCCCTGCTTATATCAGCAAGACAATGCCAAGCCACATTTTGCACATTACAACAGCATGGCTTTGTAGTAAAAGAGTGAGGGTACTAGACTGGCCTGCCTGCAGTCCAGACCTGTCGCTCATTGAAAATGTGTGGCACATTATGAAGCGCAAAATACAACAACAGAGACCCTGGACTGTTGAGCAACTGAAGTTGTACATCAAGCAAGAATGGGAAAGAATTTCACCTACAAAGCTTCAATAATTAGTATCCTCAGTTCCCAAAAGCTTATTGAGTGTTGTTAAAAGGAAATGTGATATAACACAGTGGTAAACATGCCCCTGTCCCAACTCTTTTGTATCGTGTTGCAGGCCTCAAGTTCAAAATGAGTGAATATTTGCAACAACAACAAAAAAAAAGAAAACAATAAAGTTTATCTGTTTAAACATTAAATATCTTGTCTTTGTAAGGTATCCCATTGAATATAAGTTGAAAATAATTTTCAAATCATTGTGTCCTGTTTTTATTTATAAAAATTTAAAGTCCCAACTTTGTTGGAATTGGGACTGTAGTTATAGTTATTGGTTATTAGCACATCCCCATTGGAAATACCCATTGTCATTTATTCATATTCTGTAACCACTTCACCTTGATGAAGGACATGCTTGGGCCCACTCAGAAGCACTGGGTGCCAGGCAGGAACACACACTGCATGGGACACCAATCAGTCAAGGAGCATAGCACTTTCACCCATTCACTCAAACACTCATACCTTTGGATACTTTCACACAGCCACTCCATCTACAAATGTGTATTTTGGGGATGTGGAAGGAAAGCACACACCCAGAGGAAACCCACACAGATTCAGGGAGAACATAACAAACTCCTCACAGACAGTGACCAGAAATAAGGATTTAACCCAGGATAACAGGATGCTGGAGCGTTGTGGCAGTAGCACTACTGGAATATGAACTTTCTGCCTTAAACATTGTTGTGGAATACTATGATTTTGTGAGTGCATCTATATTTCAGCATAGAACATATAAGGATTGGAGTACATTCAGCAACACTGTGAGAACTCTTTTTAAAATTTAGAAGACAAAAAATGTTGTAAACTCCCATCTTCCCAATTTCAGGTCTCTCATGTATTGCTTAGTATATTTTATGATTTTGTTACACTGTATATAACATTTTACTGGACATAAACACATATAAACATACTAGAGGATAGCAGCCACAGACAAATATTTCAACTTAAAGCACTTACAGTCACCCAAGAGCAAAACTGCCCCATTTTAAAAGTGTAAAGCAATACGCTGCAAAAATCTTTAAAGCGCTTAGTGCCAAAAGAGGATGTTAATCCCTCCTCCTGCTGAATTAAACATAGATTTTAATAAGACAACGCTTGAAAGTTATTTAAAGCTACCTCAGTAAACATGTTTGTGACTGCAATCCTGATGGAGTTTGCTGCTGAAGGAATAAGGATCATAGCCTTTAATGGATTAGCTTCAGAAAGCCGTAGAGCTGATCAGACAGGTCATTCAGCGCAGACATGGAAAAGGGGAAATTAATTTGACTCAGCAAACCTATGAGCTGGCCCCCAAAACTTTCTGCTTGGCCTTTTGCAAAACTGCTAAATATTCAAGTCTGAGCTCATGCTTTGCGGCCTTTTCTGACCCAGCATTGTCCACTGAGCTCACCAGCTATATGTTAAAAAAGCTCATGTCTAATCAACTGGATTTGGAGAAAGAAAAGTAATAGTTGTTTTATAGATAACAATTGGATTTTGAGGAAATAACTAAATACAATTACTACTGAATAATATTATGACTAAAACTCACATTTGCCCATGTTATAATTATTAATATTCTTGCCAGACTTTCTAACAGGGTGGACAGAAGAGGCTTTACCCTGACTGACTGAGTTATGATGATGAAATGCACAGGTGTGAGGAGGGTATCTGGCCATTGGGGGGTGGTACTAATTGCACCAGGATTAGCTCATGGAGCAGCGTTAATCACCCTCTGGAGCTCAAGGGACAAACATAGCAAGTTTCAAATGCCCCGTGGAGCTCACAGAGCGGAAAGTCAGTTTAAATAGGCCCACGATTCCTGAACACGTTTTTTTTTTTTTAGAACCAGTTCTTTGCATTGAGTCAGTTGAATTAATTGACAAAAGAGGTTTAATAAATCTAATAAAATATGAATTAGTGGTTGTAATATCCAAAAGCTAAACAAAGCATGTAATGAATGATATCTTTGAATTATATGTTTTCTGTGGTTTACATTTTCAGGCTCTGGGGAAAAGCACTCCTTTATTACGAGTCCTGTATTATAGGAAGTGACACTTTCTGAGATCATTTTAATCTTTAATACTGTTGCAATCACTACAAAAATTAACTATTATGAGTGACACAAGTATGCTGACAAAATTGCTCAGAGTGTTTATTGCAAGGCATTGGTAATCCACTCTACAGCCCTGATTTTTAGATGTTTTCACATTTAAAGAATGATCTCTGTGGAAAGCAATTTTCTGATGTTGGTGATAAATGTTTTTTTGAGTAATATATTTTTTTATTTTAATGTATAGAATTTGTACATTTTAATGTACTTACATAAGGCTATCTGCAATATGTTTGAATGATGAATGAGCTGTGAATAGGGTAGACTAAAAGAACTGGAATGTCCCTTCAGTTTGACAGCAGCATTTTCACCGAAACAGTGCTTGGCACTGACATCTCACTGCGGGACAACATTCAGTTCCTGTGGAAATATAGTCGACGCACCCGATGCTATAAGAATGTCTGGAGAAAGAAAGTCTTCACTGTAGAGTTGAATGGAGTGGTTTTGAACAGTAAAAGAAGATATGTCACCCTCAGGACTGAATAAAGATCATTGACTCAGTCAGTCTAGCGCTGAAAGAATGAGCATTGGCCATTAAGCGTGTTGCAACATGAAATACATGGTTAACTCCTGAAATGCTTGAGTATATTTAAATAAGTGGCTGTTTAACCCTTAAATACACAAGTTCCTAGGCCTACATACCCAGGTTTCTAACCTCTAACTTTGTAGTTATATATATGGGTATTTAACCCATATATAAAAACCCTGACCACAACCATAATCTGTATTTTATGTATGATGAATGTGCTCTGAAGTGGCTCAAAGAGAATGATGCAGCATTTAGCATTTTGACAATTTTATTATTATTAATTATATTTTTTTAACCCTTATTAATGTATTAGTTTTTTTTTCCCATAAATGCCTAGGGGTTGACCTCTTCAGATATACAAGGACTTGTTTCCATTTTGAAAACAGAGATTAAAATGGGGTAATCCCATCACTTCCTGTCAGATGGCACTCTGATATTTGGCAGCAGAATATCCACCACTGTACAACTACTTATTTCAACACCCCCCTATTTTTTATGAACTAAAATGAACTGTGAAGGAATGTGGCACTCCAGGACTAAATTAAATTAAACTAGTAGGAGAGAATTCATTGCGTGGCACAGTGGTGCAGCAGGTAGTGGCGCTTCCATAAGATCCCCACATCAGGTGATTGTGTGTGAAGAGTTTGGTGTATGTGTGGGGGTTTCCTGGGTGCTCTGGTTTCTTCCCACAGTCCAAAAACATGAAAAACAAAAAGGTTGCCCACTGGTAACTGTGATGGACTGGCACCCTGTCCAGTGTGTTCCATTCTTGTGCAAAATGTTTCAGTGTGGGCTCCAGACACAAAATAGCATTGATAAGTATAAAGTAGCTACAGAGGATAAAAAAAAGAAAAATGATAATACACCACATTCATTTAAATTATATGGAGGAAGTGATGGTGACTTTGCTTACGGTTGCTGATTTCCACCCAGTATAAACTCACCTATTTGAGTAGCCACCTATTTAAATGCCCCATTTTATGGTTGTGATTGTGCTAGAAAAAAAAATAAAAATAAAATACCTTAAAGAAGGTTTGATTTCACAGCAGGCAGCACAGTGACTCCAGGGACCTGGAGGTTGTGAGTTCAAGTACCGCTCCAGTTGACTGTCTGTGAGGAGTTTGGTGTGTTCAATGAGTGGATGAATGAATAATTTCACAGCAAGGATTATATGACTCCAGGCTATTTTATATTAGTTGGAATGCAGACCTAGCTCCAGTCCAAAACAGGAAGCTTAGTTACAGGAATCTTTTTAAGCTTAGATAGTAAGGGTTCAGGATTTGGCTATAACTGAAAGATCCTCATCCAACAGTGAGAACATGAAAACATTAAAGCAGTTTGCTGAATCTCTCTCAGAATAATAGCGCATTTGTTCATTATTCCCTGGCACAGATATATATCCACTGTAACACTTCCACACTAGCCTGAATTGTTTTGAGTGTTTGCCATAATTTCATGGCTTTAAGCATGTTTGAGTGAGTAATTGCTAGTTCTGCTGCAATGTAGGCATTAATTGATCTTTCACACCCATCCACTTCTTCCCCTGTGGTGGATCTGAAATATCAATATTCATCAGTCCATAATTCTTAAAGCCTTAGTTTGTTATTCCAAATATTTACATTTTCTTCATGTTTTTTTTTTTTTTTTTTTGCACGTATGTGTAGCGTGACTATGTGCAGTGGTTTTGTTCTTTGTTACTGCAGTGTAATTGCAGTGTCTCTCTCCCTCAACCCCTCCGTACTTATGGTTTTGGATTGTCTTGTATTGCATTGTATTGTATTGTACTGTATGGACATTGTTTTGTATTTTCTTAGCCATATCTTTTGCACTTTAATGTGTATGCACTGTTTTACGTTGCACTAGCTTTGCACTAGTTGCACTTTAATGTTGTGTATTGTCTTATGTAGCACCTTGGTCCTAGAGGAACGCTATTTCATTTCACTGTGTACTGTAAACACTGTATACTGCTGAAATGACAATAAACTTCTTGAACTTGAACTTGAACTACTGTATATATATATATATATATATATATATATATATATATATATATTCTGAAAATTATAAGTTCTCATAACATTCTGAAAATGCTTCCTCACTACATGCTAGCTTTGCTGTGTGATTAACCCCTTGCCTGGGTAAATGGGGAAACAAACTAAGGTTCTCAGGCCAAACCGGCTTAGACATTCTCTCCCTCTTAGCCACGACCTGAGAAATTGCATCTGGAGGAATTTGGATCGTGGAGACTCCTCCAAACAATGAAAAACATGGAAAGAGGTGAGGATATTGCTCTGTTCCTGCTCCATAGGTGGGTAATATTGATATTAATATTGAGGAAACTACTAATTGCATGAAAGCGAACACATACAGAAAGTGCTATAGAACTAAACAACCGAAGATACAGATGAGTTTCTGTGGTCATTCCACCTTAAAAGAAACACCAAGTTACTTTGTTTACCCCCCTCCCCCAATTCTAAGAAGATAATTTATTGTGTTTGATGCAAAATAAATACACAAAGTATGTGGAAAACTAAATACACGATATAAATGGAAGGAAACAAGGTTATGAATCACTTAAGACACATAGTAGGCATTGGTGATTTAAATGTGTAAACCGAGACAGTGTCATGGTGTTATCTTACTAGTCAAAAAGATAATTAGCATCCTGCTGGAGTAACCGGTGGAGGGTCATGGAGGGGGAGCTTTTGTTCTGTTTGACTGTGTTCTCTCTCACAGTGCTTTTGAGAATTGAAAAGCTGATTGTTTTCATTCCCCTACAAGCAATGTTACCGCCTTTAGCGATTGAGCGTTATTGTTCTGAGCTGTGTATGAGATTCATACACACACAGACACACACACACATGGCCAAGCTTGGCTCATTACTGCTGAGACATTTTTTTTGAAGATGCAAATTAAGCTTGGCGAAACAATTAGGTAAGCCACTCTGGTGCGGCAGAGGCCGGACCCAACAGGTGCAACATGAGGCTGCAGCTTTAATTCTCATTAGATCATTTCAGACTCAGCTGAAGCCTTCTCGCGGTTCCGGTTAGCAGCTTTACACTCCACTCTTGCTGAGGCTTCACCACAATTACACACCCAAGATATTCCCACTCCTGACAGTGAAATGCCAGTTTGTTTTCTGCCCCTAATAGTGTCATGGCCTTTTCAAAGCTCTGCACACATAAGCTCCTACTTTCTATTTAAATTATTTTCCCGCATGTCACACCAGTTCACAATGGGTTCAGCAAATTGAACTTGAACATAGATTAACCCATCTCATCAGCGCTTTAGCTGTGTCATGGTTTACTCTGTGAAGGAATGTAGTAAGAAATGAGATTTAGAGCTTTGATGCATGAACCAAGTCTTCTGGAAATCATTCTAGCTGTCTAAAGCAGAGGTCAAAAAACAAGCAGCTTTATCACAGTCAGACTCATAATCATAATACAAAACCATATGCAGGCCAAGGTCACAACAAACAACCACACTCTCAAACCAAAGAAGAAAGAGAATTATTGCTCAAGTTGAAGGGGGTGTGGGAGGTGTGTTGGGGAGGGTGGGGGGTGGTATTATTTTTAATTTTTAAATAATAATTGTATGTATATTATTATGTATTTTGCTTATATATTTCAGGTATTTTTTATTCATTTATTTTTCAAACTGCTGTGAGATCAGTGTCATTGGAGAGCTCAGTGTCAATTCTGCTGACACACACAAGCTATCATTGCAATAAATGGTTGTCTGGAAAGTTGGAGTGTGGTATTGTGTCTTAGTGTGACATAAAAAATGGGGCATCTTTCTCACCCCTAGAAAGCCAGGCTTGGACCTGTTGGGGATCTACCCACACTCAGAAATCAAGGCTTAATTTTTTAAGACTTAAATATGTTTAAGAGGAATTGTAAATATTATTTAGCTATTTCCTTTACTATATTATTTGGTTAACCTTTTGCCAATGTTATATACACATGGATCTGTATTGTGGACAGTGGTGAGAGTAGATCATCCCTGGAGCAGGGGGAAAGCTGACATAGAAGTGTGTAAGTGAGAAATGTGTGTGTGTGTATAAGGCAGGCGTTTGGGGCAGTAGAGTTGGATTTGAAGCTGTGACCGTACTCAGGGGCTCAGTGCTGGAGCTGCTCAAAGAGGCTTTGATGAATGAAGCCGAGTGATTTCAGCACTGCGGTCAGCATCTCCGCGGCAACCGGAGTGCCATCACCTCCTAATCCGCTTCCTATCTCTCAGAGCGGGTGCAGTGTAAGAGTGGTAGACACACACACACACACACACACACATACATATGCCCTCTCTGTAAGAGAACTTAGCCTGAGATACTTTGTGTGTGCCTGTGTGTGTGTGTGTGTGTGGGTGCTTCTGTGTGTAGTTACAGTAACTAAGTTTAACTTGGTACAGATGCCTTACCCACACAAAAATAGACTCATTCATTGCTGCTGTTGTTAAAGGAGTTGGATAAAAGTGATGAGAAAATTAAAAAAAAAAAAAAAAAAATATATATATATATATATATATATATATATATATATATATATATATATATATACAATTCTGATGACGTTTCCTCACCATTTATAAGCTCTCCAGTCTGTTTGCACACCCAAAAAATGGTTTAATGAATTTACAAAAGAGCAATGTCCTTAAATGTGTAAAAAAAAATAGTGTCTCAGTCTTGTATGCTTGGATCTCTCTCTCTCTCTCTGCTCATGGCAGAGAAGTGGAACCTGAACATGGAAACTCGAACCAAGATGAGGATGTCACTATAAATCTTCTTCATAGTTAAGTAATATTCACTTATTTTTGCTCTTTTGGATTGCATAAGGTGGAATGTCTCGAGTTACAAATGGGTTTCTGTGGTAATTAAAACTTACAGACAAGTTAAATTTAAGCCATGTACACCTGACTCATTCTCATTTAAAGGAATGGGTGCTGAAACAATTCATCCATATAAGGGCTGTTTAGAAAAATGAGAAACTTGCTGTGGTGTTTAGTCTCTAGGAACTGTGCCAAATTAAAATATATAATAAAAAATAATCCTTTATACAACAGCCTTGCCTTTGAACCCTTTGTAGAGAACCCTCTGTAAAACCTTTATGTTTAAAAGTCTATAAGGTGAATTACATGAGTTGTTTTGGGGTCTTAGTTCATTTAGACTGCATTTTGCTTTCCTTTTGCACTTGTCATTCATTCAGATCAACTTGTTCAAGTTTTTGCTTTGGTATACGTGCAATCTTTACGCAGCTTTGTTGAACTATTCTCAGAATCACAATCATGAAGTTTATTTTGAAATCTGTATTGTACCTGTAAATTCTGAATTGATATATTACACTTTGTGTAGGTGAAAGTAGAAAGGCATATATGAACTCTTCACTCGTGATTAATTCATTGTCTGTAACCGCCAATCCCAGGTCATGGTGGGTCCGGAGAATACCAGGAATCACTGAGTGCAAGGCAGGATCGCACACTCAGGGCAACACTCACATATTCACTCACACACTCACACCTATAGACACTTTTGAGTAATGGTAGTACCTACCTATGTGTGTTTTTGGATGGTGGGAGGAAACCGGAGCACCTGGAAGAAACCCATGTAGACACGAGGAGAACACACAAAACTCCTCACAGACAGTCACCCGGAGTGAGACTATAATTCATTGTTCTGTCCGGGAATTTATATTAAGAAAAACTGCCACTTGTTCATGCACTTAAATATAACTCCATACACAAACAAATTAACTTTGATTGCTTTGTGCTTGAGTCTTAACATTGGGTTGGTTTTGATATATAAAAATGGGCTCATGGCTGTCAATGTCAGCAAATACTACTGACTGATGGGCTCCTTGATGAGTGATAGTCTGTGTGGAGGCAGCTGGATCCTACAATGTGACTAAATGCGCATTGCCAAAAGCCTCAAGGAGACAAAGTTACCAGACAAAAAAACAAAACAAAACAAAACAAAAAAAACTCTATATTAATCTAAGTTGATCTAAATTTACCAGCATGGATTTGCTGGTTTCCTGATGCCCACTTGCCTCTTTCTTTTTAAATTTAAATAGCATTCAACTGCAGCCTCACTGACTGTCACTCAACCAGGAGCCCATCAACCAATAGCATTCACTGACAGGAAACATGGCCATCAGCCTGCATCCAACCATCAAGCAGAAAAGAAAAAAAAAACACTAGAATAAACTAGAAGAAGAAAGGTCACTTTATTAATTCCGTTAAGGAAACTGAGCATTTATAAAATGTGAAGTGCACTACTTAGGGAGTAGGTAGCAATTTGGAACAAACCATAGATTACAATTAGAAATACAAATACAAAACCAGTTATTTTCTCCCTTCTTCTACATTTTTAGTCCTTTGGTGATGTCCAGACCAATGTGTGGGACCTAGGTATTGCTTACAGTGTAGGTTCAATGCAGAAGCATACACTGCCCTTCAGCCATAGCACGTGGGCATAAGTTGGGGGTTTGGTGCCTCGCTCAATGGAATATTAGTCGTGGATATTGAGGGTGGGAATAAGCAGAGTTTCTTCATTTCCCCCTCCTCATTTTTTCTGCTGGTCCTGGGACTGTTGACTTTCCTTGGTCCCAAGCTTGCCTTCAAAACGTAAGGCCACAGCTCTTAAATATAAAGGTGTTATAAAAGGTTACTTGAGCAATGCCATAAAAGAACCACTTTGGGTTCCATAAAGAACCATTTTTCTTTAAGGGATGTGCGAGTGTGAGAGAACTTTTGAAGGTTTAAAAACCCATTTAAACATAATTGCAAACATGGTCCTTTATGAAACCAAATGTGGTTCTTTTATGGCATCATTCAAAGCACCTTTTTTATTTGTATATTTATTCATTTATTTATGAGTGTATATTTTAAATATTTTTATTTATTTTATTAACTGTATAATGTGTTGCCCTGTGAAGGACTGGCGTCCCCTCCAGGGTGTATTCCCGCCTTGCGCCCAATGATTCCAGGTAGGCTCTGGACCCCCCGCGACCCTAAATTGGATAAGCGGTTACAGATAATGGATGGATGGATGGACTGTATAATGTATTTTTATTATTGTATATTAATCTTATACACAAAACAGCACTCCACTATTTTAATAGTGCAAGTTTACATACAGTGGTCAGAATGCATATCCCTAGTTTTCAGTCACCTGTAGTGAATTGAACTGTCTCATAAAATTAAATCAATTACTGTGAGTTCCGTGTTGACCCACTGTGTGATTCATTTTACCCTGTGGGGTTTTAAATCAAGCCTTTTAGTTACTGTAGTAGCCCAAGAAACCAGTTCATTCAGACAACCTCCAAAGACAAAGGATGGAAGTTTTGCATAATCTTTTCATCATCTTTCATTCAAGGAAAAATGAAACATAGCAGTGGATGGGCAGCTGGGTCCCAATTTCCAAGTCTCAGTGTTTTAATTGGATCTCTTTGGAGTAGCCTGGACTCTTGTGGTCACTAATAGAACTGTGTCACTTGCAAAATCTATCCTACTGCTTCCATTCTTTAAAGGAATACTCCAGTGCACCTTATACACCTACTTTGTATCTACATTCATTGTCAATTTTATCAGCTCCACTGATCATAGAGGAGCAATGTAGTCCACTTGTTTCTCTGCATACATCTCTGATCATTGAAAAGCAGGGTGAAATAGGTATAAGGAAGGATGCAGAGAAACAGGTTGACTACATTGCTCCTCTATGATCAGTGGAGCTGATAAAATTGACAATGAGTTTATATATAGGTCGACTGCAATCTGTAATGAAGTACAGAGTGCTCCTGTATGTTCAGTGGAGCCGATACAATGGACAATGACTGTAGATAAAATGTAAGGGTTCCTAATCCAGCAAACGTTCAGTGTAGGGACACTAAATGTTAGAGACTAAGGTGTAACATAGAGGGTCCTATGAAAGTGATAGTGAAAAGTACCACAATGGTGTGAGGTTTTTGAGAGCCTGGAGTGTGTGAATTTGCTCCATTGTGTGGTAACTTCCCTCTGGTATGTTGTTGCTGAAGTGTTTCTCACACAGGATTTAGAAGATGGTTTTTATTACCAGTTTGTTTTTAATAGATGGTGTACTTCTGGAACACCACAACAATGATTCCAGATGTTGTTTATAAGTTGGAATCCTGGGTTCAATCCTCATCTGTGAGGAGTTTGATGTGTTCTCTCTGTGTCTGCATGAGCTTTGTCTGAGTGCTCCTGTATTCTCCTGTAATCCAAAAACACATGTGGATTGGCTGTGTGAATTTCACACACTCATCTTGTCAGTGTTTGATATTGTCCACAGGTGTGAGTGTGCGAGTGACTATGTGAGTGACTGGGTGACTCGATTACAATTATAGCAATTATTTATGATAATGTCCCAGCTTCATTGGAATTGGAGTTGTAGAGAGATTAGTAACAAATTTAGTCAGATCATAAATTAACTTACTGCAATAAAGGGTAAGGGTAAAAAAGCAAGTAGTCACTGACAAACACATTTTTGGACCAACTTTATATCAAATGTCTCTAATAACTATGTAGTTAAACATGAACAACATATGCAACAACAATGTAACTACCAATGAATTAGTACCTGTTACAGATGGATTACAGTAGTAAAGCATATTTAATTACATATGTGTATTAACTTCAGTGTTGCCTTTTGTACAAAATACAAGTGGAACAATTTTCTTTATTTATATATTATTTTTTGTTCCAGAAGACTTTTCTGGCAATTTACATTAACTTACATTACATTTGCCATAGTTTCTAACATTTAGCTAATATCCATGTTATGAAATTGTAACCAGTTTCAGCTTTAAACCATTCTTTAATGTGATAGTACAGCGGATGTCCATTATGTCCAGTGTAACCTATATAAAATTATTTAAATGTGTTATATTATTAAATATATAAAACAGTCTTTTATTAACCTTGTATAAATAAGCTTAATTCCCTGATAAAATGATGAATGTGTTGAAAATTTCCTGTCAATATTAGGATACATGTACCTAATAACTCTTGCATAAAGTATGTTATGCAATTCTGCTAGCATATATGTTACAATGAGATAAGTAGTAGTTTCATTTTAATTTGTCTTTAATGATGAATTATTCCAGAGTAATTATGTAAACGTTGCACATTAATATAAGTGTACAGTTCCTGTGTAGTTATGTAAGCACTGTGTAATTACAGAAAGGTATAATGGGATATCATAAGGTTACCATGTTACAACACAGTTATTCCTGAGTAATTATGTAAAGGTTACACTTTAAAATAAGTGGACAGTTCCCGTGTAGTTGTGTAGGTACTGTGTATTAATTGAGTGGTAATATAGACATTGCTTAGGGGTAAAAATAATTCAACACATTTAAATAATTTCATAAATGTTGAATTGTGAAATAATGGACACCGCTGTACTATCACATTACAGAATGGTTTAAAACTAAAACTAGTTACAATGTCTCAACAATAACATAAATATTAACTAAATGTTAGAAACTATAACAAACCTAGTTTAATGTATTGTTAAAGTTAATACATGCCTGCCAGAAAAGGCTTCTGAAACAAAAAAGTCTAATTACTAATGTAAGTAAACATACGTTATTACATGTGTGTAATTACATGAGAGAGAATATGTTGCTACAACTATCAAGATCCACTTGTGTAATTACAAAAGGCAAAACTGAAGCTGATACACATATGTAATTACATAAGATGCATATGTATACAAGCATAATGCATATGTTGTTCATGTTTAACTACATGGTTATTAGAGACACTTAAAGTGGGAACTTTTTTTTTTGATTTGTTGATTAAATCTGAAATACACTTCAAAGTGCAAGAAAATAAAAGCATTTTTCCATCGTTGTGTCATGAAGCTCTGTGATTTTGAGTAAGCAAGAAACTAACAGATGTTGCATGTTACCTTTCAAGCGGTATTAGGAAATAAACAATTGCTGCCGTTTAATTTGACAGTGAATAAACATGTTATGTAGGTAAATCCCTTCATGTAATCTGTTAATTTCATTTTATTATGAATTCTGTTTATTTACACTGCAACTGTATACTGTTATTTATAACTGTATACTTTTTACTCTTTAAAATTGATCATGGTTCACTAGGTTACAGGGAAATGTGAAGAAAGCAGCTACATGTTTCTTAAGACCTTCTTTTTGTTAGAATTTACTCTTTGCTCCTTTGTGGATTTTTTATTTGTAGGATATAGAAACAACATTCCTACTCTGCACTGGGTCATCTCACATTCAGTAAATAGAGTGGGATTGTTTAGTCTATTTATTTATGCAAATAAACACTGATAGTCAAGTACTATTGACATTTTACTCCATGAATATTTAAACTGGCAAATATTTGCAGTGTGATAAGTCCCACAATTCGTCTGTATGTACATGCTGCTGCTTCTAAATGTGCTTATTTAGGGAGAAAGGGAGAGATAGAGTAAGACAGAGAGAGAAACACATGGTGAGAGCACTTTTGTTAGAGTATTTTTCAGTCAAAAGTTCAAAGCAGCACTTATACATTAATGCAGAATGTTGCTTTATGAGTGCAGATTTACATACAGTTAGCTGAACTGCAGAACAATGAGCGTGTGTTATTTCCTCTCCGGCTCCGAGACTTTGATCTGCTTTAAAGGGAAAGTCTCTGTCTGCCCTCATGCAGGTGAAGGAGGCATGAATACACAATCAGCCCACTGTTTGTTTTCAATATGCACACAGAAATGTCCTGACTGTAGCAAAAAAATCACAGAAATGTTACAATCTTAAAAACAAAGGCACTGTCAAGGATTCTTCTGAGCGTTGACATAGAAGTACTGCATTTGATTCCCTGAAAAACCTTGCAATATATCAGTAGGTTCTTAAACTCTTCCACATTGTGTCCCCTTTTTAGGAGTGACACACATTTTACACCTCCCACAACTAGACAAATAAGATTGTAAAAGCTAGCTGTTCCAATCCCACACAAACTCAAATGTATTTTCTGTCATAGCCCGTATTAACTACACTCTCAGAAAAATGGTCACTGTTGTGGTACCATCAAGAGTACATACTAATCAACTTTAATTATAGAATATAATCAAATCATATTCAATATTGATTGTAGAATATGAGGTTGTGTTCCACTCGAACAAATCAATTATTTTTAACCATTTAGTCTTTCTGAGCTTGAGAAGCTGTACAATTTTATTTTAAGTTAAATATAGCTGTATATGGTAGAGATAGGATATGTATATGACTGAACTTAAATGTTATGAGTTTGTGCAGCAGGACATCTGAAGTCAGACCAGTGTATAGCAGTGTTCAAGATGGCGGATGGTCTAGGGTTTACTGTTTTAGTAAATATCATGTGGACATATTCACACACATATTTCAATGTGTGTAGCTGTGGTGCAACAGGTGTTGCTTTCACATAGCTTCTGGATCCTAGGGTTATCAGCCCAGCATTGGTTCACTGCCTGTGAGGAGTTTGGTGTGCTCTCTCAATGTCTGTTTCCTCCCACAGGATGCACCTTGAACTGGATAAGCAGATACAGACAATGAATTAATTATTGAATTCATGGTAAGTTAGAAGAGCTTCTACACAGTAAGGTTAGGAACATTAAATATTTAGTTAATATACTAAAAACCTATTCTTCAAATACGCTTAATTATATTAAGACAATTTAAACTCAGTTTTTATTTGAGTAATTTGATGTCAAGAACGTAGAGTCAGACTGATGGAGGCGGACGCAAACGCTACAACACAAACGTTTATTTAAACAAAATAACAAAACAAACACAAACAGACTTGAGGGCAAACACAAAGCGAAGAACAGATGAGGCAGACTAGAACATGAAACGTTACGAGAAACATGCCTAGGAATGAGAACGAGAAACAACATGACTAGAAACAGGAACGAAACGAGAACATGACTAGGAATAGGAACGAGAAGCAACTTTGACTAAGAATTCGGACAAATGACCAATCCAAGGAAGCGAGACAAAGGGACTTAAATACATCTCACAGACAAGACACACCTGAAACAGATAACGAGGATGACGGACAAGGAGGCGGAACAAAGGCGAGACATGGGCGGAGACATGGACACTAACAAACAGAGCCATGTTCTGAGAGAGCACATGGCGGGGCGAGGGCATGACATTTGAAGTTATTTGAGAGTTATGTGTTTGAGTAATGAGTAGGTCCTCAATATGACAACTCTGTACTGTGACAACAACTGCAATTTATTTTATTTTTTTGGGGTATGAACAAATCTATCCAGGCCATTGTCAAATGTCTTTATAGAAAAAGCAATTAATTATCCCTATGCACACTTGCTTTGCTTTCCTTTGACATGCTGTTATACATAAGAAAATTGTAACATTGTGACATCATGATTGAATATATTTCATTGATTGGTCACAGATTAGAAAATCATTCCAAAAAGAGGGGAAAGCAAATGATGCATGGCCAGAAATACATCACTCTTTCTTTTGTTGGATAAGGCATAAAATAATGCATTAAAAATAAAATAATAATAATAATAATAATAATAATAATAATAACAATAATACATAAATAAATAAATAAAATTCATGTCTAAGGATGCAGACTACTGGAGGGAAATAGTCACAAATTTGTTCATCCTGATATTATTCACACGTTTGTCTCATGGAAATTCAAAGTAACCTTTTCTTTTAGTGGTAAAACCTGGATGATGAGACTTACAGCACTTGTTGTGTTTAGATTTGTTACTCTGCTTGCCCTCGCTGAATTTCATGAAGATAAAAAACAGTGGCTGTGAACTTTCCTGTTTTTATCTCTCAGATGGATGACCTGTTTCTCCTCTGGGTTACTGGGTTTGGCCGCATGTCTTTATTCTTGCTCCAGCTTTGTCCTCCTTAAATTTAGAGCAAACATCTGCCTTTCTGACTCCTCCACCTGCCACCTGGGGCCTGCAGGTGACTTTCTGAAGGTTTTTATTCTGTGGCAGTGTCCCCTTTATGGCCGGGACTCATTCTTCAGACAGTGTGGACACACTGCTCTGTTCAATCCTCTTCAGTTTCTATTTGCTTCTGTCTCCTTCAGAATCCACCTGCACTGAATGGTGGGTCTTTATTATTATTATTATTATTTTTACACTTTATACAAATGACACTCATTTTCATTTATTTTATTCAGTGCCGAACAGATCTACTTTAAACAATAGAACAGAGCAGAGGTTAATTTCAAGTGAGCATGAGATTTGGATTGATGGAAATAATTGCAAATTTTTAACTGTTGTTTTTGTTCATTTGTACTGTTCTTTTGCTTTGCTTCATTTTAATGAATGTATTTAACTTGAACAAAGTCATTTAATTTGCATGCTACTACATGTAGCTGATTGAAACTAATGGAGAAATTGTATAAATGTGTCAATTCATTAAATATTTCAAAAGCAACCCATGTGGCATTGGAATTTGTAATTAGAATTTTTTTTTTTTTTAAGATAAAGTGTATATCCACAATTAGTTTTTTTGCTATCCTTATACAGAATATAAAGCAAATGTTATGTAATTCATTATGTAGCTGTCTGTGTAATTAACTACACATAAATAGTATAACAAAGAAGTAATAATACCTTTAGGGCTCAAAAGGGCAGAGACATTTCAGGACCGTGGGCAGCAGATGCAGCACATAGTTCCTTGTACTGTGACGTTCAGCACCATGGACAGCTACACAGGCGGTATGGCTGGTACAGTATACAACACCATGAATAGCACCCAAAGCACATTGTTCTGCTTCTGTAAGTTTTAGCAATTGAGTAAATAGGGAGTAAACTTATATAATCTATGTACATGTGTACATTGGAATCTGGTGTCCACATTCAACCGTTTCTATCAGTGACCACCACCCCCTGCTGCCCCTAAAGTATTCAGCTTGGAGGTGTTAAACCTAGAACCTTCTGATTCATATTCAGACATATTATCCTTTGAATTAGTGGCCCACCTGTATAGGAATACGTAACACAGGGTTTCTCAACATAAAGTCGAAACATGTCACATACACAGAGTTAACAATTTTCTGGGTCATCTGATTGGAATATTATTGTTTTTGATTATATTTATGTTAGATAATCACTAATAAATTTGCCACAAATGGGTCTTGAAATAAGACATTAAACTGTATGAATTCAGGAAAGGCCTCAGTATAGTTGTGTTTATAGGTTACATTTAAAAAGACTTGTTTGGCCTCATGTCAGGCAGGCTCTATTTATCCTGGACTTATAAAGAAGCTGCATTTCAGCATTACTGACTCTGGGCTTGCCTGGCATTTCCACCAGGAGATGCTGAAGGAGCGGATCAGTGTATGTATCCTCTGCCTAAATCCATATTTAAGCAGTTAGCGATGATGGCCCTGTAATAACACACAGTCGTATAATCTGGGTAAGAGGCCACTCCAGACGTTTCTTCTGCTCAGTGAAGCACTAGGATGTGCTGGAGTGGACTGGATCAAGGGAGCTGCCTCACAAACCCTGCAGCCAGAATTACTCTGGATACAAGGAGCACTTTTACTGTATAGTGTGTAATTTCTGCTGCTATTCTGCTGATGAAATAATATTTTTAATAATAATAAGCTACCACAGGGGATTATTGTTGGCAGCAGTTCAGAATGAGACAAATGCAATAAACATACAATATTAATTATTTAATAGTGTCGGTTTGTTATATTAGTTAATGTAAATCTTATTACTTACAATAGAAATCAAGAGCACTCTGATATTTAATGACTTAAATAAAATGTTTTGTATAAGCTTTATGTTGCCCTAACAACTGTGTAATTAAAAATTACTAATACAGGCAAAACTGTGTAATTACTGCCAATGTATTCACTCTATTTGCATGAGCTGTACCATTGCAATCCAACTGTAAGCACTTTAAATATTAAGTCTTAATTACATGTAATACCACATATGTACATACATAATACTAAATATGTATGTGAAAAATATATTTAATAGTTCATGTGTCTGGAGAGTTAATACAAAAGTACATGTAATACATGAGTAACAGCTGGACTATGGTATATCATTTTATTTATGTAAGCTGTAAATGCACTTGTAAAATTGACTCCATTTAGTGTATAATACATGTATTATTAATGTGTAATTACAGTTATTAAACAAAACAAAAAAGTAGGTTTTCTTAATTATTGTAAATACTGGGGTCATGATTTCTGAAGAACATGGTGAAAGGGAGTGTACAGTAATATACTATGTTATACACCAACCTCTAAATCTAAATGCACATTTTTATTAAGTCTACTAAATGCATGCTAGTCAAATTCACATACAATTTTTATAATGACATGATCAGCCATCTTTATTATTGCAGCTTTCTTTCAGTCTACTTCTTCTTCTTTATCTTTGATCATTACAACACCTCTCTTTTCACTTTTAAACAGTCAAAGGAGCAGTATTTTTTTCTCCTGTTAGTTTGATATGATTAAGGAACTGCTGTATACTGTTAGCTGAGGATGAAAACTCAGGCAGCTGCTTCTGCATTAGAAACACTACTGGTCCATAGAACTCAAGCACAGACCAACACAAAAATGAATAGCAGAAGATGTTCATTTTTAATGTGTAATTAATGAAGTGCTTGCTTGATTGTATTCTTAATGTCATTTTTTATCCGTGCTAGGCTTTAATCTTCTGTACTATAGCACTTAGATTTGAACAGCTTTAATTTACAGTCTGGGTAGAAAAGGTGTGGTTGAATAATGGATTACTAACACATAAGACAGCTTTGTCTTCAGCCATTTACACACTTCAGCCTCAGACTGCCTGTACACTTATTTGTGTCTGATTAGACAGTGTGAGCAAAGACCACAAGGCAAAAGACCGGGCAGAAACTCAATATTTCTGTTTTCACCTTCCTACCAAACCAAAATTCCTCAAAGAACCTTCTTCAGCTTCACAGCAGAATCAAAGTAAATGAGTCCAGCTTCTTTGGAGTGTTGCACTTTCCTCTTTCTGTCTTTTGCTTTCTCTTTTTTCTTGAAATCCTTTGTAGTTTAGGCAGACTTTGGGCTTCCTGCTCATGTCCAGCTCCCTGATGGCAGTTTCTACTCACTGCCGGATTAATAATGTTATAATCTCACCATTAAAACACATTATTCTCTTTCCTCAGTGGAACTCGACAGTCTAATCCTGTTAAGGTTAAACTCATTTGCAGACTATAACATCAGATGGATTCTGTATTCCATTCCCTCCACTCCCTCGTTTTTCATTCCTTTCTCTGAAACTAGAAGGGTCTTTGTGTTCAGGATTTGTAGAATGGCAGCACCCCAGACAGCAAACCTAGTCCAGTTTCTGTAGACCTCAACACCTTGGACAGAAACATGGAAACAGTATTGACCTTCTAAAGCTAGGAGCTATGCTTCCAAAAAGTCGTCTTGATTTAAAAAAAAAAAGTTCCACTTTATTATTTCTAATAATTTGTAGTTACACAGTAATAACGCATGTTACAGACAGATTATAATTGTAAAAAGTCTGTTAATGCACCATGTATACATTCTTCCATTTGTACTTGTATAATTATATGTAATTACATTATAACAGCAAGGATACAATTGTATAATCACAAGGGTAAAAACTGAATTTTGTACATGTGCATTTACAGAAGCTGTACTATTGTAATTCATTAATAGTTACACAGTTATTCCATGTGTTTTTAATGTATAACTAACTGTTTAGGCTTCCCTTGCCCGGAGTAGGGTTACCAGGGCCCAAACCTGGAGCCAGGCCTGAGGGAAAGGCTCATCTGCGAGCGTCTGGTGGCTAGACTTTCACAGTTGTGGTCTGGCCGGGCTAAGCCCGAAGGAGTAACATGGGTCCACTCTCCCATGAGCCCACCACCTGTGGGAGAGGTAGTAATCTGGGTCCAGTGAGATGTGGATGGAGTGGCAGCCGAGGGACCCTGGCATTCTGGCTCTTGGAAAATGGGATGTAACCTCTCTAGTGGGAAAGGAGCCTGAGCTCCTGAACATTTGGCAGAGGAACCTGCCAGAAAGATCTTCAATTCTCACATCTGACAAAGCTTCAACTGCATCCCGAGGGGGACCGGTGACATTGAATCTGAATGGGCCATGTTCTGGACTTACAGGTACCGAAGAGCGGATTGTAACTTCGGCTGTTGCCGAGGCAAAAACCTGGGTGTGGGAAGAGCTCAGTGAGGACATGGAAAACAACTTTTTGTCTGCTCAGAGAAGATTCTGGCAAACTGTCAGGCGACTCAGGAGGGGAAAACACATATGTAAACTGTATATGGTGTGGGTGGGGAATTCTTGATCTTGACTGGGGATGTTATTAGGCAGTGGAAGGAATACTTTGAGAATTTTCTCAATCCCACCAGCACTTCTTCCACATAGGAAGCAGAGTTTGGGGACCCCAGGGAGGGCTCGTCTATTACCCGGGCAGAGGTGGGTGAGGTAGTTGGGAAAACGCCTTGGCATTAGGGCCCCGGGGGTTGTTGTGGGGCTGTCCTGGCTGACATGTCTCTACAACATTGCATGGACATCAGGGCAGTGCTTCTGGACTTGCAGACCCAGGTGGTGGTTCCCTTTTTCAAGAAGGGGGAAGGAGGGTGTGTTCCAACTATAGGGGGATAACACTCTTCAGCCTCCCTGGTAAGATCTATGTGGGGGTACTGGAGAAGAGAGTCAGACTGATAGTTGAACATCAGATTCAGATTCTGGTGCTATATAAACAGAGCAGGAGTCTAGTTCGTATGGCTGGCAGTAAGTCCAACAGGTTTCCAGTCGGAGTTGGACTCTGTCAGGGCTGCCCGTTGTCACCGATTCTGTTCATAACCTTTATGGGCAGAATTTCTCATTGTAGCCAAGTGGAGGAAGTTGTCAAATTTGGAAGTTCAGAATCCCATGACTGCTATTTACAGATAATGTGGTCTTGTTGGCTTCAACAAGCCGGGACCTCCAGCTCTTGCTGGACCAGTGTGCAGCGGAGTGTGAAGCGTCAGGGATGAGCATCAGCACTGTGTCTGGACTCCCCTTATAGATAAGGTTAGGAGCTCGGACATACAGGAGAGACTCAGAGTGTGGATGCTGCTCCTCCACATCGAGAGGAGCCACTTGAGGTAGTTCGTGCATCTGGTGCGGATGCCTACCGGAAGCCTTCCTAGTGAGGTGTTCCGGGCATGTCCAACGGGGAGGAGGCCCCCGGGAAAGACCCAGTACATGCTGGAGAGACTACATGTCTGGGTTTCTTTACTCTGACTGGTTCCCACGATCCGGACCCGGATAAGCGGTGGATAATGGATGGATAGATGGATGGATGGAGGTTGTCTGTGAACACTGGATTAATATGATGAAGTAAGGAACATCACTATATAAACTGAAAATGGCCAGTAGTGTTTTAATCATGGCCAAAGAACAAAGTGAGCAGTTTATTAGCAAAAAGGAATCAAATATGACTGTGCTACTTATAATAAATGATAATGATGAAGTACTTAAAAAAATTACAATTAGGGCTCTGGAGTAGCACAACTGCCAAAGAGTTGTCCCGAGGGAGATCAAGCTTGAGCCATCCAAGGCCAGGAGTCAGATAAAACACATCTGGCCTCACTCTCTCCAGCTTGGTAGGCATTTATTCCTCCCTCAACTCCCAGCAGTAAACCTAATGCTATAAAACTTGTGTTTTGAAATCAACGACTCTGGTTTATAAAATAAACTGTACTGCTTTTGAATCATTCACATGCACATATACTCACTTATTCATTCACATACTCCCACACACATGCTCACAAAGCATAAAGGTGCTAAAAAGTAATGCTGTATATTCGCAAACATGGTTCTTTATGGAACCAAAATTGGTTCTTCTGTGGCAAGAACCTTTTGCAGCACCTTTTTATTATTATTATTATTATTATTATTTTATTTTATTTATTTATTTTTTTACCCAGTCAGATCCACCAGTCTGCAGAGAGCATGTGTGGTAAACATTGTCTCTTTCCTCCTGTGTGTTGTCCCTTGGGGCCAGAGTGAATAAACGCACTGTTCACTAACAGACAATACCACTGTTAATAATTCAGACAAAACTTTCTGTGTGTAATTGTTTTAGCACGGTCAGCTGCACTGTCCCGACCTGTAAGTGATCCTGTGGTGTTACAGGAACTCACTCTAAACATAAAACTTTTATTCAGTTTGTCTGAACTCCTTATGGCCTTGGTCATCTTGTCCCAGTGGGAACTGGCCAGTTAGCCAACACCAGTATATACAATCTTTGTTCAGAAAAATATATATTTTATATATTTATATATGTGTATATAAATATACACATATACTATATTATATATTTATGTATATAGATTGTATATACTGGTGTTGGCTAAATGGCCGGTTCCCACTGAACAAAGATTGTGCTGAGCATTTAGTGTTGATATGCTATATGACCACCTTCCCATTGAAAAAACCTGCCCTTAATATAAATTCTTGAAAGCAGCTTTCAAGATGGCGGCCATGTTCCAGACATAGTCCAGATATGTGATGTCCCTTTTCGTTGCTGAAATAAAAGGGTGTCCTGTGACTAACTCTGTATTACTCATGCACGGGTTTTGCTAAATTTGTGGAACACAGGGTAGTTCCAAATCTCAAAAGAGTTTTTATATTTAAAGTAAATTATTCAGGCTATAAAATATGCCACAGGTTTCACTCCTGAGCTTTTCATTAGTTAGTGGTTATGTAATATTAGCAGTAATACTCCATAAACAGTTCAGTACTTCTACTGAAATGGTGTGGTGTTGGTGTAAACTATTCCCTCCAAAACATTTCTTTCTGCTTTGTTTCTGATCTGTTTTTAATTGGTCTAGTACAGTGTGATTCAAAGTTGTGTCTAACACCAACTGATAACATCTGCAGAGACCCTAGTCATCAGTTTTATTGATCTGGGTTTTACCTGAGGAGAGACTCAAACCCTGGTTATCACACTTAACTGACTGTCAGGATTTACATCCTGACATGTTCAGTTTCTTTTTGTTTGGATCTGGTTCTTTTGTCTATGTTCTCTGTGTGCTTCCTTGTTTTGATACATTCCATTTCTACTTGTCATCCTCATACTTTAGTAGCCACATCTCTGTCATGTCTTAATCACCACCATGTGTTTTGTGTTTCCTAATGTTTAATATCCAGGGATCCTTGTGCCTGTTTTTGTATTTTCCTTCTGCCATTCCAGGTCCCTTTGTTCATGTCTCAGTGTTGCTAGCATTTTCTTTTGTGCTAAGTCTTTTGTTACATTTTACCTGTGTCTCATCGTTCTTGGTATTTGCTCTTGTGGTCGTTCATCTTTAGTGTACCTAAGTTTCTGCCATTTCCATCTTTGATTTTGTTTAAAATTTTCAGCATTCATTCCCTATTTTCCTGGTTGATATCTTATGGTTCTCCTGTATCTGTCTCAGTATAGTTCTCTTTCTGTCTGTAGATGTTGCTTAGTTTCTCTAAGTGTTTATTCAAATCACTAGAATTGTGTTCATGTCTTACTGTACCATGGTTTCTGTTCTGTTTTGTGTTGTTTTATTTTTTTTTTTATCCTAGTCATCTGTCCAATTTTGTCCTTTTGCTTAGCGTTTGTGTTTGTTCTGCTTGCTGAAAAAAAAAATCTGTATTTGTTAATTCCATCTCTTCACCAGTTACCTTCTAATTTCTTTTGTACTATGTTTAATAAAACAAACTAATATATGTGTGTATATATATATATATATATATATATATATATATATATATATATGCACATACTTCCACTTTCTTCTTGCACCTTGTGTGATACTGATCTGTGCAGGGGATCAAATCCGGCCTAAATCTGCAGTAAAATTAATCAGTTCTTCAGTTCAAACACCAGGGGAATATGAGAAGAACATGTTGAAAGATGTATGGAGGATTTGCTGAGGTCTTATTATCATATATATCTAGAGTGTTCAATTTGTCAAAAAACAAACAAACAAAAAAAAAAAACGCTGACAATTACATTTTATGTAAACACAATTAAATTAAATATACTCCAAAAATTTTTTAATGTGGCCATTATGTCCAAGTTATTCAGGAGATTATATATGAGGTACAGATTCATCATGAAGGAGGAATTCAAAGTAGGCAAATAAGAAAAAACAAGTAAAAAAAAGTCTTTCCAGGAATGGAATTAAAAAAATATATTAAAATATGGTGAGAAAATTGAGCTTAGCTTCTGCCAGTCATTCAGGACCCAATTGACCACCAATGCAGTATTCATCAAATAAACAGCACTTATTCTTTTCATCTTTGAAGATGCTTTTGTTGAGAAAAGGAAACAGACAGGAAGAAAATTTGCATATCAAACAAAAGAGCTGCTTGGGTTCTAGGAACGATGGTCTGACATCACTGTGTTTGTGACTACTTAGATTGTGAGAAACAGGAACTGCAAAACAAGCCTAAAGCTCTATTTGGAGGGATTAGTTTTACAGGGTGAGTTGTGGTAATGAATTTCTACTACAGAACGTTTAATACTATTTTTAGTCATTGTGCCTTAGGAAAATCTCAGTATAGAACACATAAGAGATAGGAGTGACTGGACGAATTAAGCTTTGTAGTCACACCTAATACCCATGCATTAGACAGGGGTGGGGCTGGGAGGGACAAGGACTGAACCTTAGTTTTGGGCAAACCATAACCACAAGCCTAACCCTAATCCTAAATCCTCTACTATAACCTAAACCCCTAAGTTTAATATCCAAAATATTATTAGAAGCCTAGCAGCAAGATTTTCCAATCATGATGTACAACTGTTGAGAATATCTGGCAATAAATAAAAGACTTCCTTGGGAAATAAATGTAGGCTGGACAATTTACAATGTAGATAGTGGACAGCGGGTACATGAAGAGAACAAAAATTGCTTTATATCTATGTGTAAATTTATGTACAAACACACCTGATGATTTTGTTTTTTTATAAGTATTCTGACAACCTACTTGTCCACTACATTTGATGGGCAGTGTAGAGTGCCACAAAGATGGCATGCTACAAAGATTTACATAAGGAATGTTTCAGTGAATGGTTCAATTAAAATTACTTAACTGAAAGATCCTTAAGGTAACTGAGTGCTTCTTGTATGGCATCTCTCCAAAAGGACTTTCTTTTGACAGCAGTTTTACATTTACATGCATGTGGGGACTCACATTCCTACATACTTACTTTAACTTCTACTCCACAAACCCATATCAAAGTCCCTATAGCCTGCAGAGAGAACAGCAACTTCAAATGGTGTTTAAAAGACTATGCATGGAAGGAGAGGGGGGAAGAAAAGAATAGACCCCCAATTGTTCTAATTTGCGTCATTAATTTTCTCCATTGGCCTCAAGATAATTACATGCCATTAGTGTCATGTATAATGCATGAGCAATTTTCACCTCCCACATTCAGTGGCCTGGTGACGATGTTTTGTGTGTGTGTGTGTGTGTGTGTCGGTGTATGAGGGTGTTATTTTATTTCCATGTTATTTTTTTTTCCCATTTCCATATTTCATTTTAAAAACAGCATGTGTTTAATAAAAGAAAGAATACAGTTTGCCTAATCTGCTAAACATGCTCTCTACTGGTTTCAGTCTGAAATCTGAAAAATCTGAAATTTAGTTTAGCATCAGTTAATTTTAGATTTAGTTAATTTTGATTCAATCACACATCAAATCACTGAGCACAAGGCTGGAGCACACAAGACTCCCATTCACTTACACACTGATGTCTGCGGACAATTTCACACAATCACATCTGTGGACAATTTCACAAACTCACAGAGTCACTCACACATACACACACCTGTGGAAAATTTCACACTAACACAGTCACGGACAAACTCAAACCTGTAGACAGAGTCACACACTTAATGTGGAGGAAACCCACACAGACACAGGAAGAACACAATCCTTGCAGGCAGTAACCTGAGGTGGGGATTTAACCCTAGCCCTGGAGCTGTGTAATATCACTAACTGTAGTACAGTTCTGAACAATTGGAGGAACTGCACTGATGTAACCAAACACGGCAGAAAATATAAATTAGCCCAAAACTGCAAATGCAAATTGAAACAAAAAACAGAAGAAACTAAAGCACAAACGGACAGAGCCTAATATGTGAATGCTTATATTTATTCACTCTCAGTAAATGATTAAAAAACATCTTGCTCAGAATTTGCCATTTGTTGGCTCAGGAAGCTTAAAGGGAACAGTAAAGATTCTGATCTAACAGCAATACAAATTACCCCTCATGTTTGTTTCCATTCAGAAGCTCTGCATTTTTCAAGAGGAAACAGTATATGTTCAGTAAGATTCAATAACATTTAAATTGGCAAACATTTCATTTGTAACTTGAGGTGTTTAGTTTTCTAGCACTTTTGGTATGCATTTATTTGCATGGACAGTTTGTGGTTGGAGTCAGTACCACCTTAAATTAAGTAATAGCTCTGAAACAGAAAAACATATTTCAGTGTTACCCATCTATGAAGCAGGAATAATGCAACATCCTCAACCCTTTTCATGCTTTTCCAAACTATGCCCAGTGGGAGATCTCCACCAAGGCTCATAAGCACTACTGTGCCTGATCAACTCACACCAGCGCAAATCAGTGCAACTGAGAATGATGCATCACTGCTGTGTGGTGATCCTGACTATTGAAGAACACAGTGAAATTGGGTTAAGAAAAAATACAGGGAAACAGGTGGACTAGACTCTGTAATTGCAGAACTAAAAAGAACTCCTGTATGGGTGATAGAGCAAGCAGACCAATGGCTCCCCCCGTGACTGATATTGAGATGTCATTCTTGTTATTCCTTTCGTATGGGGCAGCCCAGGAGTGTGAGTGGTCAGGACAATGATCAGATGTGCAGGGAAGTGTGTTGACAAAGCCCAGAGGCATGAACATAACACAGCATTGTTTACATTTTCCTTTTCTTACCAGAGCATTTTAAACAAGAGCACATCATTGATTTCTATCCTCAGATTAGCTTCTGTTAAAGTGTCGGTGGCAAAGAGCTGGGCTTATTTTCACATGTTGCTCAACCACTTAGCTCCAGGTCAGGGGTTGGTAATTAGAAAGTTTCCTTTGTGATGAGTAATAATTTGCATATTAGCTCCAACAATGAAAATGAAACTATGGAAACTGAATGAGTCTATACTGACACTGAAAGCATGAAGACAGTACCCTCTCAAACACACTCTCATAAGGCAGTGCACTCTGCATACTTTGTACTTCTGTTTGTGCACCTGAATGCTTTCATTTAAAAAGTACAGTAACTAAAACAGTAAAATAAATTGTTGTTTAAATGGAAGTAAAATAAAATAAAATGTCCTATGGGAAGCACAGTAATATTACAGGTAGTGTGTTTGTGTAAGTTTCCTGTGGGTGCTCCGGTTTCCTCTCACAATCCAAATACACAAAAGTAAGTGTAAAGAAAGAAAGAAAAAAAAAAAAAAAGACAGAATTGTAGAGAGCAAGTGGGTGTGAAAGAAAGAAAGAAAGAAAGAAACAAACAAACAAACAAAAAAGACCAAAAAATGAAAGAAGCAGATAGAGCACATGGATGGGGCAAGAAAAGGAAGAACAAAAGAAGCAGAGAGAAAGCACATGCATGAGGGAAAGGAAATTGAATAAAGAAAGAAAAGAGAGAAAGAAACAGAGCAAGCACATGGACAAAGACAAGAAAATGGAAGAAAGAAAGAAAAATGGTGAGTGTAAGTTGATGCAGACGAAAGAAAGAAATGGAAAGAGCTACTGGGTGTGAAAGAAAGAAAGAAAGAACGAAAGAAAGAAAGAAAGAAAGAAAGAAGCAGAGAGAACAAATGAATGAGGGAAAGAAAAGGGGAAAATAGAAAGAAAGAAAGAAAATGAAAGAAGTAGAATTAGCATGTGGATAAGGGCAAGAAATAGGAAGAAGGAAAGAAAGAAAGAAAGAAAGAAAGAAAGAAAGAAAGAAAGAATGAATTAAAAAAAGTGAAAAAATGAAGAGAAAAAGCAGAGGGAGCAAGTGAATGAGAGTAAAAAAAATATTAAAGAAGAATTAAAGAAAGAAATAAAAAATAAAGGAAGAAAGATGGAAATATATAAGATGGAAATATATTGAATGAGTTTAAAAATACCTAAATTCAACTTTAAGTTGCACAAATTGTAGACACAGACATTCAGTTGCACAAACACAGTTTATATATTCTCAATTGAAAAATTGGGATTAGGGAAAAAGTGTAAATTAATTTTTGCTGATGGGTAAAGTTGTAAAATGTGTAAGATCTGTTGATACCAACACTGTATTGTATTGTACATAGAAATTTCAGCTCTGTCCTCAGTGGACGTTGTGTTTAACATGGAGCTCGTGGGTTTTCCTGAGCAGGAGAGTAGATGGACGCTCTTTGATCTCCTCTATTTTTGGACTAGATGTAATTAGGCCTGAGCTGGTGTCCACACCACGTGCTTATATTCATTAAAGTGGTAATTTGCTTTTGAGCTGGTAATGGGATGAGGTCCTGCCGTTTGATCGCAGAGGAAGGGCCTCTGCTTCATCTGGAGTAAACTTCACTTCATCCTCCAGCTACAGCACACACGGGAACATTCATCTTTAATGCATGTGAACTAAAACCTGCATAATGCAAGGAAGGATGCTACGCTTAGAACACTCCCTTATTGTCTTTCTGAAGGCAGACTTGAGAGACATTACAGATATACCGTATATGATAAGCCAAAATAAAAGGAATCACATAAAAAAAGATGCAAATCATATGAATAAACACATGCACATCACCTGTCAAGACTGCAGCAGTGTATTTTTTTCCTTTCAGAAACCTTTAGCCTCTTCCTTGCTGATCAAAGCTCAATGCAGTCACCAAACTAAAGCTTTTAGCTTCAGTTTTGCTTGAATGCTGCACTTTCTTTGATGTTTCAAGTTTAAAATTTACAGAACAAAACTATGGCGGTGAGGGTGCATGTGGGTGTGTGTGTTGGGAGGGGAGGGGTGTTTGCATTTACTTTAGAATGATCAGAAATAATTGTTTCTTCTCACTAACAAACCATACACATACACAACACCATGAAAATTCCACAAATATCCAGATCTACACAAAGCAGGCATTATGTGATTTGGCACCATGTGGGATAATTTGTGTTACCAAGGTGATCAGAAACTGACTGATCATCACACAAAGCTTAAAGTTTTGATATTTCTAAAAGCAATCACCGTTATATTTTATGAATCAGAATAATGCATACTTGACAAAGGAACAATGTGTGGCTGGGAAAAGACAATTACATTTCTATATATAAAGGTCTGATTGATAATATTGCACCCTGTAATATAATTCACAGCTCTCTGGCTTTAATTATCTGAAGATTTCACCTGTTTGGTGTAAGCTAAGCAAAAAGCTGTGTAGACTAAATCATCAGAAAGTCAGTACCATGTAAAATATAACCTTAGGACAAAGGCTTGTGAATCACAGCAAGGCCAGAAGAGACTATTATAAATTACATTAACAACTTTTAACACATTTCTTTTTGAGACTATAGTAAAACACACAGAGTTTCTCAATGTGGTGAATGGTGTTTATAGAGATGTGCAATACTCTCAGTTCTGAACCCTTGAACACTTCAACCCTCAGCCCTTTGTTTCTTATCTTTTAAAAATGTCATTAAATTGCATCAAAGTGCCCACTTCATGGAAGTTCTTAGGACTTATGGCATGAATTGGGACAGGGGAAGGACTGTATCCCGGATATTTTTGTTGAGGCTTGGGCTAGCAGTGTGTCCGTATTGTCTATCTGCCACAATATGTGTGTGTGTGTGTGTGTGTGTGTGTGTGTGTGTGTGTGTGTGTGTGTGTTTTCTAAGGATTAATAGTCTGGTGTCAGCAGACAAACTCAATCAGGTTTACAGCACCTAACTGTTCTGCAGGCTAATAGAGGTCAGTTGTTACATATGGAACAGGAAGAGCACATTTTCACTCGCCCTGACGACACAAAGAACAAATTTGTCCAGTTTATACCTCCTGTACAATCCGTCCAGCGCAGATATATGTTAAAAGCCAAGCTCTGCCAAGAAATCTAATTTACCCTATTTACCCCATTTACCCCAAATGCAGTCAATTAGCTAGGATGGGTCTGGAGCCTGAAGTTGTTTCTTTACTGCATACATAGTGGAATAGTTATATAAGAGCATTTGTGGAATAATAGTATAGACATAATTCAAATATTTGGAAACTAAGGGCTTCAGCATCAGCAGAATTAAATGGTGCAGCCACAGTAAACAGTAGCAAAATCAGAGAATCAAAGAATATAGTCTATAGAAGGACTATAATGATCCATGTGTTTTACTGTTAAATTAGTTTTATTTTATTAATTTTTTTTCCCAAACCCATATGTTTTGCGAGCTGTTGTTTGTCCTGTAGAATATTTAATATACGCTGCAAGCCAAGACATACACAGGAGAACAAGTTAAGGTCAAAACTTTGCAGGCCCCAAGTTATGGAACTCAATTCCCTGTCACTGCCAATCACTATCCACCTTCAACAAACATTTAAAAACTTTTCTCTTTCAGACTGCTTTTGCTAATCTGTAGTCTTATTGCCTTGCTGTTTTAATTTATCACAGTTGTGTTGTGTTTTGCCATTTTTTTAGTATATCTATTGCCATATTTTATTCTGTAATATTTTTACACTGATTTGTTATTTTAGTATTGAGGTTCTACCCTGCTATTATGTGTCATTGAACTGTAAAATGTCCTTGAGTATAATGAAAGCCAGTTATATAAAAATGTATTATTATTATCATTATTATTATTATTATTATAATTAGTTAAGCTACAATAGGCAACCATATAAGAGTAAGAAATAAGAGTGAGATCAAAACACCAGCTCAAAAGGACATAGACTGGAAAGGCTTGGAAAGCACACATGAAGGCAATGCAATATTTTGCATTGTGAGAAAACAAATACACAGCTTATATTATACAGATACATGTGCAACTGTTTAAAACTCAGATGAGGGTGAGCAGTGTCACCATCTTTGTTTGGAGGGGTTGTTGTTGCTCAATTTCTCTTGACTCCCTCGAAGAACCTGGGATTAGGAGTTTGTCTGATCTCAAGGGACAAAGCCAAGGAGAGGCTTGACACCCTCAATCTCCAAACATAGCACCAGACACACAAGGTTAAATATGACCAGAGTAAAGATATGAGTAAACAGAGAAAAAAGAGAAAAAAAGAAAAAAAAACAGGAACATTTGCCAAACCAGGTTTAAAGCATTAATCCCAAGCTTGTTGAAAGACTGACATCCAACCTAACACCACACTTTGTGGAAACCATTTTATTACAAAGAAATCTGTCTAGCTATCAGATGGCTGGGGCACAAATAATTAACTACACAATTAAATATCATATTCACAGCTAGCTGTAACCACTTATCCGGTTCAGGGTCATGGTGGGTCCATAGCCTATCCGGAATCACTGGGCACAAGGCAGGAACACAGCCTGGAGGGGGCACCAGTCTTTCAGAGGGCGACATACACATTCACTCAAACACTGGACACTTTTTGAGTCACCAATCCACCTTCCAACTGTGTTTTTGGACCATGGGAGGAAACCCACGTGGACACGGGGAGAACAGTCCAAACACGTCACACATCAGTCACCCGGAACTGGACTTGGACCCACAACATCCAGGTCCCTGGAGCTGTGTGACTGTGACACTTCTGCTGCACCACCATGCCGCAGTAACATTACAGGAGAAGGAATAAAACTTCTTAACTTTCAGTGGAAGTCAATGTAAAAAATGTTTTATTTATATTTTATTATTAAGTCATTTTGGAGCATATTTATTGGCCCATTCCTCATGAAATTTTCAAACAATGTGAAGTAAACAAAAAATCCACAGAAATTGAGATACATGTTTTTCTTGGGAGAGTGACAATTATACTCTTAGCTCAGGCTTCTGCTGGATCCTTGTTGTTAAGAAAAAATGATTCCTGCCAAAAATGCCAAAGCATGAGGATGATTATGGGGTAAATCAATGAACAATTTTGACTTTTTGGAGACATTTACATCTATGACATTCTGCCAATATTTACCTTTATGGTATTGAGCGTACATTTACATTTGCATTAAATTTTGTGGATACAATTAGTCAAATGGTCAAAAGATACCCTTGCGAAGAGAGAATAGGATAAACAAGAGTCAGGGCAGATGCTAATACACAACAGCTAATAATTGGATACAGAATACATGAAGCAATTTTTTTTAATAGCCCTCCTGATTCTAATAACTGCATAACTACAGTAATGACAGCAATGAAATAAATCTAAAATAAACAAATAAAGATAGCTGTATGTTTGGCTGTATACATGTCTGTTTTTTTTCTCCCTTGAAACATTTTTTAAAATATTTTAATTAATTTGAAATATATATATTTAACATTAGACATATTTAATGACCACCTGTGTGCCAGGACAGAGAGGAGACTGGGGCCTTGAAAAGTCAAGCAAATTCATACTTGAAACACCAAATTTGTGAGAAACAAATCTGCCTTTGACTGTTCTTTTCAGGTTCTCTGTTCACAGAAAGCTAGTGAATTTAACACTGTTGACAAGGGAAGACAGACTGACATGGATGACTTTAAGAAGATTGAAGAGGGCTTGTGCTGTTGTTAATTATTAATTAACTGCCAGGCCCTAATGACATGCATAGGAATACCAACCAAGACAGACTTGCAGTAGATACAGACAAGATGGCAAGAGACTGAACAAACACTTGGTGACCCCTCCAGAGCAAATGACCAATTCTACAGATGTTGCAGTGGGGAAAGCTGAATTGCTGGGCCAGGTTTGCAGTATAAACAGAGAATGATTACTGGTTATCCACAATTACACTAAGCATGAATTCTCCTATGAATGGAATGACCAATAAAGATAATAAAAGATAGCTTATAAAATAAAAACCAGAATATCAGAAGTTGGGAAGGAATGGATAAGTTTAGTGTTATCAATGATGGATACAAAAGTAATGGGTATAATCTTATAAGAGAAGAGAACTTTGTACCAAACCTTGAGGAACACCACTGGCGAGCCTACATGAAGCATATGTGGAGCTTTTGTTTTTCTTAACACCACAGGGAATCAAAACACAGTTATGCAGATTCCAGATTTTTCAGAGATGGAGAGGATCTTCTTCTTGACTGCGGTAAAATCTAGATTTCAAAGAGAATTAGGACCAATGACAATTTGTATTTGTTAATTAATTAATTGTGTGAGGCGGCACGGTGGCGCAGCAGGTAGTGTCGCAGTCACACAGCTCCAGGGACCTAGAGGTTGTGGGTTTGATTCCCGCTCCGGTTTGGTGTGTTCTCCCCGTGTCTGCGTGGGTTTCCCCTGGGTGCTCTGGTTACCACCCACAGTCCAAAAACACACATTGGTAGGTGGATTGGTGACTCAAAAGTATCCGTAGGTGTGAGTGTTGCCCTGTGAAGGACTGGCGCCCCCTCCAGGGTGTATTCCCGCCTTGTGCCCAATGATTCCAGGTAGGCTCTGGACCCACTGCGACCCTGAACTGGATAAGTGGTTGCAGATAATGAATGAATGAATGAATAATTCATTGTCTGTTATCGCTTATCCAGTACAGGGTTGCGGCGGGTCCAGAGTCTGCCTGAAATCACTGGGTGCAAGGCAGGAACACACACTGGAGGGCATGCCAGTGGCCAATAACCACTGGTGTTGGGTTAATACAATGTTTATTAGAGCACAATTAATATATAGGTAGGTAAATAATATTACATATATTCAAATGTCATGAGTGTATCAGCACCGCTGAATGTCCTACAAATATAACAAATAAAATATAGGTGAGATATAATTGATCACAATCTTATTGAACTGTTTACATCTAGATCAGAGAGTTTTGCACTATTTAAGTAAAACTGTTGAAATCTGCTTAATTTTTAACCAATCGCTTGACCAGTACTCTTCTTTTTTTTTCAGCAAAGCCTATTGACTGAGGATTCTTTGTTAAAGACTACAGCTAAGATGACAGGTAAGGCTAAAACTATGACAAAAGCTAACACTATGGCTTGACACCTCTAACCTAGAAAACCTTAATACATAACTATGAATATTGATGAGTACTCACTGAGCCTGATCCTTGTCTCCAAAGTGTCTCCAAAGTGGACACTGTATTTGGAGCAGCACTCAGACAGCCAGTGATAGTGATTCTACAGCTCTAAATAGGATTGTAACCAGAACCCACATATTAAAAATGCTCATCTGGCCCATTTCTGGAAAAGATATGGCTGTGCTAGCTTAAAAGAAATACTGGATGTAAACCAAAAGTGGCCCAAAACATGACTTCTAGAGAATGGTGGCCCAAATTGTAGCCCTCTTGGAAAGTAGGAGCAGCCTGCTCAAGTGGCATTAATCCATGTTGCAAGTAGGCCATGAAAACGAGGGCTGTGTGTCAGGCCTGGGCCAGAATACTTTTGCTGTCTGTTTGGACAAACCAGTTGGAAGAGCCACAGAGCTTAGTTAGACTTACATTCTGTAGCCTTAGTTTACACTTAAGTCTCAGCATTATTAGCTATTGTTTTAGCATTAACCATGCTTTTTTACCATTATTTTAACCAGGGAATTGCTAGGCCTCTTTTAGTGAGGATATAGACCTCCAGAAAGTGTTCCCACATTAATTTCTCCTTATTCAGTTTTCAGTTATCATGTATCAGAAATTCACAATAAAATTAAGGGCAGGCAGTAGCACCTGGGCACTACTCTAACACCAGCAACCAGTAAAAACAAAATACTACTTGAGTGCCTTTTAGGCACTCTCTGTCTACAAACACATCTCAGTACCTTGCTATAGGATTGTTTTTCAGCTCTCAGAAAACAATGAAAAAGCTAATGTTACATATAAAGCACAAAAAGGAAGCTTCTGCTATTACCCTGTAGAATAATTCTTTCTAATTTCTGAGCCCAGAGCTTTTACAGCACACACACACACACACACACACACACACACACACACATATATATATATATATATATATATATATATATATATATATATATATATATATATATATATATATATATAAATATATATATAGCATGCTCAGGCATTAAAATAATAAATAATAATAATAATAAAACATTTCATTTATATAGAGCTTTTCAAGAACCCAAAGCGCTTACAAAATAATAAAAACAAAGGACATTGAGTACAAACGAAGACAATACATATAATGATGATTTTTTATTATTTTATATTTCCTTTGTTGTGGGTTCATAGATTTCCATGATTAATGACAGCCTGAAAAGCTTTACATGATTTAGTACTCATAGGCAATCTCCCATCCAAGTATTACCAAAGCAATTTACTTAGCTTCTGAGCACTGTCAAAACCAAGTGATCTGAGACTTGGTTGGAAAGCCACTGGCTGTAGATTTCTCCTTCTAATATTTAACCATGAGCTGTGGCTATCTTAGGGTCACTTATAATGGAGTGTTTGAAATTGCTCCATTCACACTGAGAATGCTCAGACTTTTTTTATTTATTCATTTATTTTAGTTTATCTCTTTATTTTTTGTTTTATTATCATTATTATTTTTATTTATGTATTTATTCATCCATCCATTATCCACCACTTATTCGGTACCGGGTCGCAGGGGAAGCAGTCAGAGTAAGGAAACCCAGACCTCCCTCTTCCCAGCCACTGCTTCAAGCTCCTCCGAGGGCATACAGAGGCATTCCCAGGATATGCCAGGAAGGCATCTGGGAGGCTTCCAATCCAGATGCCCAAACTACCTCAACTGGCTCCTCTCGACGTCATTGACGTCATCAGTCTGACTCTCTTCTTCATTACCCCCGCATAGTCCTTACCTGGGAGGCTGAGGAGTGTGACCGTCCTATAGATGGAACATACCCTCGGATCCACCTTCTTAAAAAGGGGAACCACCACCCCAGTCTGCAAGTCGAGAGGCACTGCCCCCGATGTCCATGCAATATTGCAAAGATATATCAGCCAGGGCAGCCCCACAACATCCAGAGCCTCGAGGAACCCGGTGCGGATCTCATCCACCCCCGAAGCCCTACCGCCACGAGGTTTTCCTATTACCTCAGCCACCTCAGTGCCAGTCAAAGATGAGCCCATTCAGACTCAATGTCACTGGTCTCTCCGGGATGCAGTCGAAGGTCTGCCGGATGTGGGAGTTGAAGATCTTTCTGACAGGTTCCTCTACCAAATGATCTAGGTGGTGATCAGTTGACAGCTCAGCACCTCTCTTCACCCAAGTGTCCAGAACATATGGCCGCAGGTCCGACGATACACTATAAAGTTGATCAGCAAAATGCGGCTAAGGGCATCCTCATGCCAGATGTGCTTATGGACACTCTAATGCTCAAACATGGTGTTCGTAATGGATAAACTGTGACAGGCACAGAAATCCAATAACTGAACACCACTAAGGTTCAGATCAGCTGGGCCATTCCTCCCAATCACGCCCCTCCACGTCTCACTCTCATTGCCCTCATGAGCATCGAATTCCCAGCAGAACAATGGAGTCCCCAGAATGAGTACTCTCCAGCACGCCCTCTAGTGTCCCCAAGAAGGCTAGGTACTCTAAACTGCTTTTCGGTGCATAAGCACAAACAACAGTCAGTGACCTTTCCCCAACCCGAAGGCGCAGGGAAATTACCCTCTCGTCCCCTGAGGTAAACCCCAACGTACAGGCGTTAAGAAGGGGGGCTATGCGTAAGCCCACTCCTGTCTTACGTCTCTCACCCTGGGCAACTCCAGAGTGAAAGAGCCTCCAGCCCCTCTCAAGGAGATTGGTTCCAGAGCCCACACTGTGTGTTGAGGTGAGCCCAACTATATCTAGCCGGTACCTCTCAATCTCACGATCCAGCTCAGGCTCTTTTCCCACCAGAGAGGTTACATTCCATGTTCCAAGAGGATCAGAATGCCAGAGTCCCCTCCCTTGGCTGCCACCTGTTCCACATTGCACCAGACCCGGATTACTACCTCTCCCACAGGTTGTGGGCCTATGGGAGAGTGGACCCATGTTGCTCCTTCGGGCTGAGCTATGAGTCCAACCACCAGGCGCTCGCTGAGGAGCCCCTCCCCCAGGCCTTGCTCCAGGGTGGGGCTCCGGTAACCCTACTCCAGGCAAGGAAAGCTGTGTCCCTGTTGTATTTTTCATCAGGATTTTATGGATCACTCTTTATCTTTTTCAGTCTCTTTATAATTTCTGAACAAATAGCTGTTGCTAACTTAGAGCCACTTGTAACATTTAAAGAGCCCTATTTCTCCAATGAACAGCTTGGGAATTATTGGGCTTTTTCATACACTTAAAAAAATACATGTACTTCTTCACTGGTTCATAGACTTCTATGGTTACTCTTTTCAAAATCATAGCCTACGTAAAAAGCTTACAGCACCTAGCATTAGCAGGCAGTCTCCAATCCAAATGTTCACCTTACTTACCCTGTTTTAGTTTAGAAATCAAACCTGATCAGGTTTTTTAGAGAGTTATGGCCAATTGTGTATATTTTTTACAATAATACAATTTTAAATAATAAAATAATAATAAAAACAATAATAAAAAACATTAACCCAGTGGACTACATCTAAACAGATGTTAAATTAATTTAAATGTGACAACATTTTTCCACAAAATCATTACGACACTTTAAATAAAGTTTAACATCCTCAATTTCTGTAATATATTGATTTTCAAATAATTTTGTTGGAGAATCAGTTTCATATAAAGAAACATTTTAGGCCAATTTTACTCCCATGCCTCTTGTAGCAGTACCCCAAGGCCCCTTTTAAATGCTTAGGCCCCTATTCACTGATTGCCATAACTTTAATTCATTCAGTTAAACTAAACCTGAGCCTTTTCCCAGCCACAATCTTAGAATTAGATATAGCCTGAAAATTAGTCTTGAGTTTTATTAATGTTCTATTGTCATTTTTGGCATTAATTTTATCTGCATTCTTAGCTGTATCTTAAGCCTTAAATTGTATCTAAGCTATTTAAAACTTTATAAACATGCTTAATATTTAGGCTTTTCTATTAAGAGCAGTGTGTAGGCATTTTGTGAAATGCATTTAGTAAATATATACTATATATATGTGAATATATATGAATTGGTATGGGTATAATATTTGGATATTAAAAAGCATCCACCACAGGCCAAGACTTTGGAGCAAAATGTAGTTATCACTCATCACTTTTTGCCAAACATCATAAAGAAATTATCAAACAGGTTTAAAACAAAATGAAGTCTTTTCAGTGACTGGATAAGTTGACTTCACAAGGTTTATTTTGTTTGTTTGTTGGGCAGCACACAGTTCTCGCAGTCACACAGCTCCAGGGACCTGGGGGTAGTGGGTTCAAGGCCCGCTTCAAGTTCTCCGGGTGCTCTGGTTTCTTCCCATAGTCCAAAAAAAAAAAAACACATATGTAGGTGGACTGGTGACTCAAAAGTGCCCATAGGTGTGAGATTGTGAGTGAATGTGTGAGTGTGTGTTTTTGTTTGTTTGTTTGTTTGTTGTTTAGGGCATTTATAGAAATTAATTAGTTCAACTATTCAATTCAATTCAATTAGTAATAAATAAATAAGTAAATAGCCACATAGGCTTGGGAGTATATTGGAAAAATTTAATTTAAACGCTCCATCACAAAATGCACCTGAAAAATGTATAACACATGAAACAACACATAGTAGTTCTGTGTCATTGCAAGATGCCATTAAAGATGGACCTATGTCTGAAATGATCAATCTTAATTCCTAGCATTTTCAGTTTGTATATATTAACTTTTCTATCCATTTTATGACCGCATAATCATGCCTACATCTTCAGCAGACAAAACAACCACTTATGACACTGGGAGAAAACAAACATATGGTGTTCAAAACAGGGAGCAGGGTCATGGTCAGTCAAGTTGGAAAAGTGAGCTTGTTTTTTTGTCTGAAAATGTTTTCCACAGGATGTAAAGAAGTGGATGAAAAGACTGAAAGGTGTGGGAAAACACAATGGCACGACTCTTCCAGCAAGCAGGATCTATCCATTAAGAAACCATATGTCCTTGCAGAAGTTCCTCTGGAGGACTTGTATTAAATTGACCATGCCAAGATATCGAGTAGCTTACACAGATTGTGAAGGAAGAGGCCATGTTCAATTCATTCAATGCATTAAAACAGCACACAAATTAGCTTAGTTCTAGTTCACAGTAAAGCCAACAGCTTGCTTCATTCACACACAAACACAGTGTGTGCATGTGTTTTGAAACAGAGAGTCATTAGAGAAAGGGTGAGATTGAGAGAGAAATGAGAGAGAAAAAGTGGGCAAGAGAGACTAACTTAAAACAAATATCATCAGAAAGTTGAAAACAAGCTTCCTGCCAAGTCTGGCTGTGCCACGGGGCGAGCGGCTGGCTTTTATTTGGTGTGTATTCAATGATACCCTATTGAACATATTGCAGGTGCCCAGAAGCCCTAGCAACGAATATCTATTTAGTAATCATAAGAGTCACTTAAGCTGCCAAAATGTCTCCCTCAGATTTCTGTGGGGAGGCGATTTATTTACTGTTGAGAGCTGCTGTCTCAGATTGGCCTTGTAAACAGCCATTTCTCTGAGTGTCTGGGGGACCTCCACAATCAAAGCAGTTATTCAGCTGGGAAAATAGAGATAAGAAAAGAAATTTATACAACTTTAACAGGACACAACCCCACTGATAGAACAGTACACCTACAATGACCACCTGCAGTAAAGACACATTGCACTGATGCATCTGTTTTGTTCTGCCATTGTGTACAGAAGAATATACAGATCTGCACCAGAAATGAGCAAAAATGCCCACCTGCAGAACAATCACTATGACAACAACCTAACTGTTACCTGAGGCATTATAGAACTATGTTGAGAAGTATATAGCGTAAGGGCTATTATCTCTTATGAAGATCTAGAAAATAAGGTCATAACATAAGGTTGATATGGAAGATAAAGTTGAGGGCTGATTTTTGGTTGGTGGGCTGTTCTCAACACATAAGTGACAGTCTAAAAACCCCAGTAGCACTGCTTTGTATGATCTACACTCTAAAAAAACATGTGCACAAATATTCCCCTACAATGTCAGTGTCATTGCAGTGTGGAAAATTGTGGGATGGCAATGTGTGAGCCACTCCATTCAATATTATTTACACCAAGATTTTGTATCAAGTGTGAATCCATTTTAAATATCACTGACATCCTGTGGTAAAATTAAATTACCCCATCTCCCAATGTAAAGACACTCTCATCCCAATAGGCTATAATCCTAATAATGATTTGTAATTATCCACGCTATTTAATTTACGTGCTTAAGCCTTTTCAAGTGAAGTAACTCATGACATAATTCATGTTATATATAGAAAAATAAGTTGCTAGTTTAAAAATGCAATATCTGATATTTCAAACATTAATATAGCAGTGAATTTCAAATTTCTATTTTAAGATAGTGATGTATAAAGGAGTCTTGAGCAGAGAAATAAGTCACACACTGTTGTGCTGTTCTTAGCCACTCATTTTCATATGCAGGATGGCTGCATTTAGTCCCGCCCTGTGAAAAAAAAAAAATCAGGACAAATTGACTGTCCAAATCCTATTCCACTGAAGAAAAAAAAAATGCTCAGCAGAAATGGCCTATGACAAAGAGAGAGAACAAAGACAAGAATCAACACGGGACTGGGTTACAACATGACTCACACCACTTCTTCTTGATGCATATCTTCATGCGCTCTGCTCCCTGGTTGGCTGCCTCCTCCCACTGTTGCTGTGCGTCATGCTGTCAGACTAGGAGAGCAGACTGGGAAAGCCTTCTTTCACTGGTGCCACACATTTTCTACTCTCCAAGTAAATGCAGCGTTCTACTAATGCGCTGAGCTCTAAACTGCTGAACATACAACAGGAAGCGGAGGAAGGTGAGGCTGAAATAAAGGGCATGGCTGAATATGAAGTATTTTTTGGGTCTGATATATACGGGGATAACGGCAACGAGTTTGGACCTATGAAAAGATAGCAGGATGGGGCCTCCATCCATTATATGACCTAGAGAGTGGAGGGGTGTGGGGGAAATATGAATAAGTGTGCACTATTTCTGAGTATCTCATAAGTTATTAAAAGTCCCTCTGGAACTTTAGCATAGTTAGAAATGTCACTATATATCTTTCAAGAAGATTGATGAGCATATTTGCAAAATAAAAATAAATTGAGTTTAAATATCATATTTCAAAAATTTGCCACTGGTGCAAAATGTGCACTTTTAAAATATATAAAATAGTTTAATATTTTGAATAGTTCTAACAAAAATCATTCATTCATTCATTCATTGTCTGTAACCGCTTATACAGTTCAGGGTCATGGTGGGTCCAGAGCCTACCTGGAATCACTGGGCACAACGCGGGAACACCCCCTGGAGGGTGCGCTAATCCTTCACAGGGCAACACACACTCACACATTCATTCACACCTGTGGACACTTTTGAGTCGCCAATCCACGTATCAACATGTGTTTTTGAACCATGGGAAAAACTGGCTCGAACCCACAAACTCTGGACCCTGGAGCTGTGTGATAGCGACACTAACAGCAATGCAGTTTTGCCAACCTGTTACTTAATACTATATAGTAAATTCAAAATGTTCTGTTTCTGCAGTAAGCTTCTATGTACAACTGATCAGCCACAAGTTTAAACTGACTGACATGTGAAGTGAATGACATTGTTTACCTTGTTACTATAGCCCCTCCCCTACCAAGTATAATAAGCTAGTCATCTTGTATTTGAAATCGGAAAAAAGGGGTAAGTGTAAGGTTCTAAATGACTTTCACAAGGGCCAGATTATGATGGACATATAAGTTTGTTCAGAGTTAATCTCCAAAACTTTAGGTCTTGTGGTGTGTTCCAAATATGCAGTGATTAGTTCCTATCAAAAGTGGTCCCAGGAAGGGCAATTGGTTAACTGGTGACAGGTCCATGAATGCCTTATTATCACTGATGTGTGAGGTAGCAAAGATACTCATATACTAAGTGTTCATATATATGTCAAACATGAAGAAGAATCCCGCAAATTAAATAAAGCACTATTATTGGCTAAAAAGATAATTACCATCCACAGCAAACATATTTATCTAAATATTTGCGAACCCAACAATCATGGGACACCACATGAATTGTATGGTCAGTATGGTGTCACATTGTATGGTGGTCAGTGTGCCTCTGTGTGTGTGTGGTGGGTATGTGTGCACATGAGCATTTGTTCAGTGTTTGCATGTGTGTGAGCATGCACAGATATGAGTGTACATGCATGTTTGTGTGTGATAGTGCATCCCCATGTTCATGTGCCCATATCACATTTGTGAGAGAATTCAAAGTCTGTGATGTTTTTGCTGACTCGCTGGAATGTGCGCATTTGTGAAGAGCCGTCAGAAAGGAGAGTGTGTCCAAGCATGTGTACTCACACGTGGGTAATTAGCTGAAGTTGAATGAGTGGACCTTGATCAAACCTGGGTAGGCTACGCCCCAGAATATGCAGGGCTGGGAGCAGCCATTAATGTCTAAGCTGTGGCGAGCGTGACAGATGTTGCTGCTTTTGGCAGGAGCTGCCAGGAATCAGTCACATGTTGACCAGTTGCCCTTCTGTGGTCCAATCTTGGTAGGTACTAACCCCTACATACTAGGAGTTCTCCAAAACACCTGCAAATTTGGAGATGCCCTGATCAAAATATTATGATCATCTAATATGGCCCTTATCAAAGTGTTTCAGATCCTTACTCTTGTCAAATTTTGACTGTTTATTTTTGCCTAATATACCCCTTGACAGTTGCAACGAGATAATAGGTTAATCCAATATCTTCATTTTGCCCATATCAATTGTTTTCGAGTGTTATCTTGCCTCATAGAGCTGAGATACAGTGTGAAGTGGTTAAAAAAATTCCCCTAATTGTGCATACACACTGAAAGTAACACAGCGACTGGAGGTCATTCATTTTCAGTCAAAGTCAGCGACACTGGGTGACATTAAGCAGAGTGCCCGTGAGTGATAAGAAGTGGGTGAATTCAGTGATGCGACAAATTTAATTTCCGCTCAATTCTATGCAAATAAGCAGTGACGCATGACAGCGACTACCTATCAGAAACCAGGTCTTCCCATTCCCTCAGAACCGCTCCACTCACCTTGGTTCCTACTGAAAATTTGTTCCTACCTCAAAATAAAGGAGAAACCTTACTGCGTTTGAATAAGTTCAAATATACAGTATGTTTTGTTGTTTATTACAACTGAAAGTGTAAATAATATTTGCTTTGAATGTTTAAGTAGAAGGGCAGCACAGTGGCGCAGCAGGTAGTGTCACAGTCACACAGCTCCAGTGACTGTCTGGGTGTGTTCTCCCCGTGTCCATGTGGGTTTCCTCCGGGTGCTCCGGTTTCCTCCCACAGTCCAAAAACACACGTTGGTAGGTGGCGATTCAAAAGTGCCCGTACTACATTTGTAGTGTACTCCTGAAAATGCTCAGTTCCTACCCCTTGGCCCAACCCCTCTTCTCCAACAAGAACTGGGACACCCTATCCCTAGCCAAACTGGAGGATTAGGTGTAAGTGGTAGGGTTAAGGGGTGAAATGTCAGTGGTTTTAATATAGTGGCTGATGGCTGTATTGACTGGAGTGTTTCCATTATATGCAATGTGAAATTTTGGTGCCACCACTATTCAGACACGGGATTCTAGTCCATTACTGCAGGCTATAGTTACAGAGAAAGACATCATTAGTAAGGTAGGGGCCATGTGGTAATGAACCTGATTCAGTGGTCAGTGGATCTTAATGACCTTTCACTGAACAGTGTGATCGAAATATTAACAGCAAAGCGAGGGTATGTAGACTAATGCACGGCCTGACTTCTGCTACCTATTAGGATAAAGTAGGACAGTCGTGCTCCTGGAAAGCTCCCTAATCTAACACATCTGCTCCAGCTAATCAACTTCTTCAGGTCACCTGAATATTAGAGCAATGTGTGTTAGATTAGAGTTGGAAGTAATATCTGTCTGAGGAAGCTTTCCAAGAAGAGAAGCAGGCTACATTAAATAGGGTCAGTAAGCAGCTACTGCTGCCATTGGCTGGAACTTGAGAGAAGATAGTTTTGGGATTGGGATAAAACCACAGTGTGAAAGTTTGAGGAGAAGTGTTCACCTTAAATCAAGTTCATCCAAAAGATCCTCCAGCATTTTCTATGAAATGAAGGATTTTATGAGGAGTTAATTGTGTTGGCAGCATCAACAGCTTCCAATATTCTGGAAAGACTACACTAAAACATTTCTGTGAAGATTTGATGTCACTCAGCTATTAGAATAGTAAATGCTACTCTTGGTAATGCCTCAGTCTTATGAGGTCCTAGGGGTGCTCTCTGGTTGATTAGGAGAGCCCCACTCTCCATCACTGCCCTTCACATGGTTGTCTGTCAGCTGCACTCTTAAAAATAAAGGCACTACGAAGGGTTCTTTGAGCGATGCCTTAGGATAACCACATTTAGTTCCATAAAGAACAACTTTTGCTAATATGTTTAAATGGATAAAGAATCTTAAAATAGTGTGATGGATTTTTAAAACTAAAAAGTATTTCACACTCACACATCTCTTTAACAAAAATGATTCCCTATGGAAACAAAAGTGTTTTTTTTCTGTGGTTTTGTTCAAAGAACCATTCGTAGCACCTTTCATTTTAAGAGTTTGATATGAAAGATCTGGACAGTTTGAATTCAGTGTTGTTGCATCAGCAGGTCTAAAAAACAGTTATTGGACTCACATGTCTTGGAGGAAGCATGTTTGTCTCCACCCTCTCTAGGCTAGTGGCACTCTTTCCACCATAGGATTCTGGATCTTCAGCAAGTTCTGATGCTGATTCATAGAACCTTGGTGCTCTAAGACAACACCTCTAAAACAGTAATTAAATTGATATCCTTAGCTTTCTTTGATATTTACAGATAATAGTATGCCATATAATGTTGACAGACATGTAAGCAAGATTCTTGGAGGTTACTTTCAAGCAAATGGGTAATACTTCAACCATACAGTTAGCACAAAGTTAAAACAAGGTATGTTCCTTGTTAACTTAGTCTTGCTCTAGAAGAAAACTACCAGGAAATGTAGACACCAGGCATATCTTGTTTGGCTGATTACATTTGAAGAAAGGTAAAACTGTGTATGATTGATTTTTGGTTGAACTAGTGGTTTAAGGTTTAATACCATTAATGTTAAGACAGTGTTCTGAAGAGCACAGAAAGTCTAAGTTTGAATTAGAAAGTCAGTAAATTGCTATGGGAAAACTTGGAGCAGCAGCCTCCACCTTTGAGGTCTCTTTAGATCTGTCTCTGTCTTTTTCTGTCTGTTTCTGTCTTTTTTCATCCTGTTTTGGCTCTCTATGGCTGTTCCCCGCACTCCTTCATCACATAATCTGAGCAAAATCAATTTCTGCCCGGCTGAGTTTAGGCTAGGCTACATAGATTCTCTCTGTCATACGGCTCTCTAACTCTTGCCATACCGCTGTTTGCTGCCTCCCTGAACAAGCCAGGTTGTTTTGTTTGCTCTGCATGGTGGATTTTCTAGCTTTGAAACCACTATAGCTTTATGTTGGAAAAAACACAGCTTTCCATGTGATTTTATACACGGTCTGTGGCCAAACACACAGCTGGACTCATTAATCCATGTACACACACCATCAGAGTCACAAATACTGACACGCTAGCATTCATTTTCTCTCATAGGGCCTTAAGGTTCTGAGTTATTTGCAGTTCTGAGAGAACCGTGTCAATGTGCTTTATGTTTCCATTATATCTGAGTGCTCCTGTTCAGAAAATACTTATGAGTATTGAGCTGAGTGTTGTATTCTAGATATTTCATGATTGGTTTGCTTGATATTCTGTTTGCAGACACAGTTTGTGGTGTTTTCCCTCTGCACTCAATCACATTGATCTGGAAATGAAACAATGACTATGATAGAGGTTAAAGTGCAGAATGTTCCGTTAAAATTTGAGAATTTTGCATCTGCAATGCACAGGAATGCAAGCTCTGTTGGGCATAAATTTGAGGATAAGACCTTAACTGTATAACTAGCCTTTCCTGTGTCCTTTGCAATTAATTAAATTTGCTGACTTTTTTAGCTTGTTCTTAAGGGGGTTTTTGAGCCGGGTTGTGGGGCTTTGGACTTTCCACAACTTAAAAATCTGTGCAGAAAATTGAAAGGTGAACACATGCTGATACTTTTATACTGTCTAGTACTCCCCCAAATACACCAATACACTCAATGTTCCTTAGTAGTCCATTACACCTTACGCTTCCAAGTTGTACAATGCATTTTTCCAAGTTCCAGTTCCACATTAAATGCTGCCTCTATATTCACACAATCACACTAACATCAGCTTATTTGATGTTTTTGTTACACCTTAAATGTGAAGAGGTTACAGGTACCTGAATTAAACATCTGCACCTTTTATGGTGACACAAAACTGCAAGCTGGAGATTAAACAGCTAAGTTGCCTTCTTTTTCCTCTAGTCCACCTTGAATGCTGCATCTGTTATATAATTAGTGTTTGCCTTGTTTGCCAGATTCTTATTAGAGTTTTTTGTTACACCTTCAAAAGGCGAAGGAGTTAATTTCAGTTGCTACTGCTTGGTATATTACAGTTCGGTATCAACATATGCATCCTTACATGCATTCATATTCATGTGAAACTCGAACCCAAAATGAAAATCTAGGACTTTAAAGCAGTAACGTCGGAAGAGAGTGTATGTGATTGGTGATTACACTCACATAGCTTTTTAAAACATAGCAATGGTTATGCATTCTCTCCATCTTTATTTGTAGCCTAGTTGATTTACATTTCATTTTTACATTGAATTAAGATGTAAAATAATTGATAATGAAGATCAAGAGACTGTGAGTTCCCAGCATGCACTGCAGGCTCAGTACCTATTTTGGGTGAAATAACTGAGACAAGTAACATAAACTCATATAAATGACAACAAGTATTAATCATTTAAACAACAAGCAGTTTAAAGTCCAATCAACTTGCAGAAAGGAACTCAAAGCCAAACATAAATTAAAGTCATAAGTTGAAATAAATAGTAATTGTAATTGCATTTAACGTCGTTTAAATAGTAGTTTTAATGCAGTTTTTGAACTTACATTTTTCAGTTGAAGCTGGTGATTTATGTTTTTTTTACAGATGATAACCAACTTTTATTTAACTGGCTATTTAACCAGCAGCAAAGCATCCACTGGTGTGGTATAAAGCACTCTGCCACAGTGCCATTGGACTCTGGAGCAGTAAAATGTGTTCTCTGGAGTGATGGCACACTTCTTCAGTACAAAAGCCACCAAAAGACCACCACTTTTTACGAGCAGAAGCGCCCCATGGGACCGTATATGGCCCTTAATTTCACCTCAGAGTGAATTTCTTTGGGGAATATAAGCCATAGGCTTATAGCTTTAATGCCATATTTTATTATACGTCCTATAATAAAATAAAACATCAACACCCTCCACTGTTGCGCATGCTACAACCTTTAGGCTGCATTGAGCTATGATTTGATTAGCCTGGGATTGTGTGGCTGTTGACTGGCTAGCGTGATTATTCTATAGCTGGCCACTGTATGATTGGTTTTGTCCATTGCTGGTAATTTGTTAGCATGTGGTTGGTTAGACTACAGCTGGTTAATTGGTTCTATGTTAGCATGTGGTTGCTAAGTCCCAAGCCTATTAGGCCTAATTGATAGCTCTGCATAGTGAACTTATATTTATGTGCATCTGTTTGGTAAAAGAGATCCATTTCATAAAGCTCTTGGTGCACATTCTTTGATTTTACATCCAGAATCAGTGTATATTGTGTGATATATCCGAGGGCAGATGACATGATCACTCTGAGGCATTTCCCTACTGAGCTCTTAATGCTTTTATGTGTATTCATTTCAGAATAATAGCATTTAAAGATGACCAGGGCTGATCTAGCAGGTTAGAAGGATCATGAACTCTCTTGTTACAAATAGGCCTCAGCCTATGACTATGCTATCTTTGAAGTCAATGTGCCCTTCAGCATGAGCAATTCTGCTGACTGTCTGTGTAGATTGCATGGCTCTGTGCTTGATAATATATTTCTAATAGCAATGGATGTGATTCACATTAGGAGTGTTCACATACTTGTGGCCAGTATCTGTGTAGAGAAGTGATCTTCCAGTCATAGATACAAGTACTGACCAATCTCATTACTATAAATCATTAATTTACCACCCTGGGAGGACACTGTTTTAGCCTTAAGTTAGAGTGTTAGCCTTAAGACTAAAACTGGATGAACTTTTGTATTGTATTAGACTTTTTTTTGTATTTGTATTAGACGTTTGTAGCCTTTTTGTGTGTTTCTTTTAGTCTCGATCTTTCAACATTTATTATATCATTATGTTTTCTTATTGTTTTCCATGGTGGTTTTCATAAAGCACAGAGTTAGCAAATAATTAGCTGGCCTACACTGCACCTATTCCTATCATTTATTACAGTAGTAAAATAACATATAGTGAGTTTATAATACATATTTGGCAGTACTACACACACACACACACACACACACACACCTGTATGTCCTCATTAACCTACATACTGAGAGCATCTGAACATTAGACACAGGTGTGTTAGATTATGATATAGTAAAACAGTGCAGGTTCACCTTCCCTTGGCCTTTAGGTATAATTTATAGTGTGCCAACACATTTGAACACATTTTTTTTCAGGTATTATAAGAGTCTGTGCAAGAAGCGGTGGGATTTTGGCCTCACTCAAACTATTAAAAGGAGTCCATATACATCCCAAATTCCCAAAAATCTGGGCAGAGCATACACACTATGCCTATGAAGCCACACAATTAAAGCACATGCAAAATGAGGCCTGACATTTTCTTGCTGAAATAACCATGGACTCCCATGGAAATGTCACCATGATGGCAGCATAGGCCCCCTTCCCAGTCAGCACCTTCATACTAGTAGTAAGTTCACACACATGCAAGTCATCCATGCATCCATGGCTACCTTGTGTTGTGTTTCATTCAGTTGGAGCTAAGGATTTTACTGAAATCCACAGAAATGTTGAAAAACAAAATCATATTCCACCCCTTATAGATGAGTGGATTCTATGGAAGGCTTCATATGTCTCATTCTGAAAGCTGTGACTTGTCTTCTGAACAACACTTTATATTACTTAAATGGCAGAGCGTAAGCAGGAAATGCTGCTTTGTGTATGTCTTATATCATTGTTCATCTGAGTCACTCCAAGCACAGAGGTAGTGATAGAGTAGTGATAAAAACAATAGTTATGCTAATTATAGTCATATTTTATTTACTTGTCCAAAATGGCAGTTTCTGACAAATTGTTCCATGTTCTTTACATATCAGTTACAAACATATTAGAGACACATCAAGTAAATAACAGAGAATAGATGAAATTAAATGGTGAATACTTGGAGGCCTGTGGAAAGAAGCTACAGGAGCGATGGTAAAAACAGCATGTCATTACATTCTGCAAATGTACTTTTGTTAATTGTTGGAAACCCCTCTTAGGGTCTGTTGTGTTGGTGAAAGCTGAAGAGAGATGGAATTCTTCACGCAGAAATTTGTGCATGCACTCAGTGGCCAGGGAAGAATGACCTCATCCATTGTGTGTGAAGGTCCAGGCAGGGAAAGGAAATCAGCTTCATCAACCTTTCACAAGGTGAAAGGCTTCCCCTCATCTCCACAAAGCCAGAGAACAGTGCCGGCGTGCCATTTCAAACCTCCTTATCTCATCTGACCATCCAGATAGTATTTTCTCTCCTTCACTTCCTCTCCTCCTCTCCTCCTTCCTTTTCTCCTCCATTCTTTCGCTCTAATCCATTTCCCTCAGTGCCACTCCAGGCCCCTCAGTACAGGGCCACCCGATCAATATTTGCAGAGTTTAAACGACAGGATTATCCGTCTGTCAGAAAGAACAGAACACAAGCTTTCCATAGCCAACACACACACATATACACACACATATCCCTCACCAGTTTAGAGGTCATTATGTGTTTACACCCCCCCCAACCCCCCCAAAAAAAAGGAACCATCATGTTTCTTTATTTTGACAAATGAGCTGCTCTAAATCCTCTATCATCAAAGTCATTTTTCATTTAATCATTTTTCATTCATCCTTGGGTCAATCTATATGAAGTCATCCAGACCTTCCAACTTTCCAATTTGATTATCACCTTCTGGAAATAATGTCATTATACCCATCAGATAAGGTGTAGAAATGTAGGCATGTATCTCCTTTTATTTTTTAGATATAGAATACCTGATAATGAATGCCCTGCAATTCTACAAAAAATATATAATAATAAATAAATAAATACAATTTAAAAATAAATAAATAAATAAATAAATAAATACATACCTGCTTTGGTCGAAATACCACAAGGATCAAACAACACATCACCTTCTCCCCTGTCTAAACAGCCCAGTTCAGAACGGCGGTTTCAGCGCATGTTCCTTTAAACGAAAATGAGCCAGCAGAAGCTCTGGATTATTGCCATTCTTCTTGGTTCTCTTTCTTCTCTGTCCTCTTTTAGCTGTTTCTACTCAGTGCTTTTATTTCTCAACTCAACAATTCAAGTTCTGTGATTGGAGATACTCAGATAAAAAGTCGGGATAAATACAAAGGTTTAACATTCAACATCAAAAGCCGAACAAAATCAACTTATCCCATGTTTTCAGATTTAGGCAGACCACATAAAACTGATTGGGTGGTCTTATTTAATGTACACTGTTACAAGTGATTTTATTTGATTTTTTTTCCATAATACACTTCCAGGAAAAAAATAACTGTATAGGTACACTATTGTCACTAAAAGTACAAAAAGTGTAAATGTAACTGTCCAATGTTGTAATATGTACAACGGTCACGGGAGATCATATAACCCAGGAGTTCCGGTCTTCAGCCTATCAGCGCTCTAGTTCATCTGAGTAGCGCTCTAGTTCATCTGAGTACTAATCGTTGCCACCTGTATACCTCGGTATATATACCTGTATGTCTGCATGGGTAGTTTGCAAAGTATTGCGTCAGTTTCCTGATCCTATTCTGAGTCTTTTTCCCTTTGTATTTGCTTTTTTTTTTTTTTTTTTTTAGATTTATGCCAGTGTTTTTGACCTCTGATTTTTCTAGTCTGTACTGTTTAATGGCTTTTGACATTTTGCCTTTGAATTTTCACAAATTTTCCCCGTTAGCCTGATTTCTCCTTTAGCCCGTTTTGCTCATTTTTGTATTTTGGCTTTTTATTAAAATCCATTATTTGCTAGTCTCTGCTGCACTTCTGATCCTTCCAGATCTCCCACATCCAAAGTTGTATGTAGTCCAGCTTAATGTACATTACATTCTCTTCTCCAGAGGGGGAGGTGAATATTTGTATTACTTAATTTGGAATACGGATTACGTAAATTGGATATGTTTCCAAGTTCAAGAGACAGCTAACTGCATTACTGCAAAAAGCTATGAACTAAACAACACAATTTACAAATGAGTTTTTGTGGTAATTCAAACAAAACAATAAAAGCATACAGACAAGTTAAACTTCAGCCACATATAACAACAGTTCATTTTCTCCTCAAACATACAGTTCCACTTTAAAAGATGGGGAGCTTCTGAACATAAATAAACCAAAGAGAATAGCATCAGCATGAACATACAAACACACACTCTCTCTCATACACACACACACACACACACACAGAGAGAGAGATAGAGAGCAAGCTAATAAACAGATCTATGTATTGAGTGTTCTGGATGATAAACAAAGTCTAATCCCTGAAAATGTCATGTGTCTATCATCAATAGTTAAAACGTGACCTATCAAACTCTGATGCTAGTGAATCTTCTGGTGCAATTTCACAAGGCTGTCAGTCTGTAGTTAGGCCCTGAAATCTGGATACATACTCAAATATTAAACTGATCAGGAAGCAAATGTATTGTTTTTTAATATCTCAGTCTTTACTTTTTTGTAAATGTGTATGGAATATACAAGTTTGTTTTGTGTATTATGTATAAACATTACAATAAATACGTCTCCATTAACATCTACTGTGAAAACTGATTTCATTCTCCATAGGCCACTTAGATTAAAGACTCAAAGGTATCACGTTCAAGCACATGCTGCGGCTGAGAAATCAGAAAATCGGGGGGGAAAACGACAGCATCCTATACATGAAATACTCTCTCTCTCTCTCTCTCTCTCTCTCTCTCTCTCCTTTTTGGTCTCTTTCTGCTTTCACCTTTTTTTCTCACCCCCTCATTTTCTGTTGTTTTATTTCATATTTTTCCTTTCACTCAGTGTTATCTCCACAGATTAAACAGAGGCCTACATTTTTTTGGCTCTTGTTCACTTGCAAATACATTCTTTTCTGTTTTGTCATACAGCTACAAGTTTATTTTGTTTGTTTCTTTTTTTTTTTAAAGATAAGCATTTGATGCACATAAATCTTTGAATGGGTGAATGAATGAACAATTTTGCTCTTTTTTTATGTTGATTGTTGACAGGCGTTGGTCCTTGGTTTTGTAAATGCTGCTTAGGGCTGCTGAGGCACAAGAAACAAAAAGGAATTAGTACACACACAAACACAGTGTCAGCGCTCGTCCTTGCTGACTGAATGAAGTACAATATTGTGAAACAAGCTGCATTTCATTGGAGGAAAAAGCAATAATAATTTCTATGTAGATAGTTTTTCTTCAATATGTGCTCACAAAAATGACTAACAGACTATTTAGATGATGTAGATTTCATAGTATATTAGATGGCTGTTGTTAATGTTCCTACTTAGATGTAATATCAGAAGGTTGATTAAGATTGCTTTATACAAACAAAAATATAAAAGACACTGGCTATATAAAAGACGCTTAGATATGTGCTTAGGCTTTAAATCAGGCTATGCTATAAGGAATTTTAAACACTCTGTTATAAGCAAATCTAAACTTATTTTAAACAATCTTGGCACAGAATATTAAGCTTTCAAGGTGTATCCAGCTTTTGTATGTTTGCAAATGTCTACCTTGCACTAAAACAATTGTAAGACGCAGTTGTGAAGTTTGTTATGTTCTCCACATGGGTTTCCTCTGGCTGCTCTGTTTTCCTCCCACAGTTCAAAAACACATGTTGGTAGGTGGTTTTGCTCTCTGAAATTGGCCACAGGTGTGTATGTGTGTGTGATGTTTGTGATGGACTGGTAGCCTGCCCAGGGTGTGTCATGGACTTGCACCCATTGATTCCTGGAAGGCTTGGGACAAATAAATTTGACATGACTTGACTTACCTCGACCCTAGTTACAGAAAATGAATGGATGAAAATGTGTAATAATATGCACATACAAAAGCATAGGGTTATTTTTTCATGGATTTTTCTTTGTTTGTTAAACATCTAAACTAGGATCTTCAAAATGAAGGAATTGGATACATGCTGCAGGGGGTAATCCACGAAGCAGGAATTCTCAGTTAGCTAGATCAATTGGAAGATGGTTTAATGTGAATATCCCTCTGCTCTTCTCCTACTGGACAGGCTTGGCTTAAGGCTTAAGTTATCTGGCTAAACCAGAAAACCCTGCTTTGAAGATTACCCTTGAAGCCATAGGCCCAAACACAGGCCAGAGAGAAAATAAACCCTAAGTTTAAATAGGACAGTATATAACAATGTTTTTTTTTTTTTTTTAAAAGCCAGCTCCCAAACACATAAAACAGTGTTGTTGTTTTTTTTTTATCTGGTTCAGTGTGTTGTGACCTAGTAATTTTGGAAAGATTTGGTATAATTCTGTCATTTGGCTGTAGTTCAATTGGCTTGTTTCAGTTTTGCTTTGGGTAGCACATAGGGGTACAACAGGTAGTGCCGCAGCTGCACAGCTTAAGGGACCTGGGTTCGACCCTACCTCAGGTCCCCATGTCTCTATGGGTTTCCTCCAGGTGCTCAGGTTTTCTCCCACGCTCCAAAGCCACATTTTGGTAGGTGGACTGGCTATGCATATCAGATATGTCTCATGATGGATTGGCACCCAGTCTATGGTCGTAATGGATGTCCAGGGTGTGTTCTTAATTCTCTTTGTTTTCATTTCATTGGTCTGGAAAAATGTCTAATGTGTGTCCTGAAACAGGATACAAACGAATTCTGATTCTCATCTCTTAAACAGTGCAGCTCCCCCTGCTGTCACAAGAGAAGCAAACGTAACAAAACATGTTACAAACCATACAGGACTCTAGAGAATTCTTTGCCTAACTGTGTTGTAAAGTCTTTCTAAACTCATGATTTTTGCATTCTCTCTGCTTGAGGTCACTTTTCCAGCCTCCTTCACAAAAG